>NC_056726.1:1551901365-1552213547 GCF_019279795.1 Protopterus annectens
ATCTTCATCCCTGGTAAGATCTGACCACAAAGCAGTTACTTTCAAAGTTACCACCCCCCCCTCTCTAGCTAGTATCAGACATAAAAACGTCTACAAAGCTGATTACAGCCTCCTGAGGGATGGTATAAACAACTTCACAGCACCCTCCCCCTGTGTAGGAACTGGCACCAATATCCAAAACTACACCAAAGCACTATACGAGCATTTATATAGATGCATGGAATCAGGCATACCGACAGGACTAAATCATCCTCTACAAGGAAGAGTAAACCTGTCTGGTGGACATCTGCAATAAATAAACTCTATAACAAAAGGAAAGAATTGCTGTCCAAGACAAAGAAGGAGCAGGTGCCTAACCTAAGCAATATCTCCTTAGCCTGAACAAGCAAATAAGAGCACTAGTGAAATCCTCTAGAGCAAATGTCGAGTCCAAATTGGCCACATCTACTAGAGACAATCATAAGGCCTTCTTCACATATGTCCAGAACGTCAAAGGAAAAACCCATATCTGTTCAGAACTGGTGGCTATGGACGCCACATATAAAAAAATCCGTAGATATAGCAAACCTGCTTGCTGATAGATTCAGTGAAATCTTTACGCCTCTGTCCCCCCACCAGTAAATCAGGACATCCCCAGTACTTGCCCCCTTCCACTTATATCTATGGAACAGGTCATCATTGCTCTCTCAAATGCAAAGAATACCGCATCCATGGGATCCAATAACATCCCAGGCTGCATCCTAGTGAACTCAGGCAAGAACTTGTAGCACCACTAGGCACCCTATTCAACCAAAGCCTGAGTACTGGCTTCATCCCAGCTGAGTGGAGGACAGTCACTGTCATCCCTTTACACAAAGGTAGAGGGTCCACAGATCTGGGAAATTATAGGCTGATTAGCTTAACTAGCCTGATCTGCAAAGCTATGGAATGGATTATCATGGACTTCATCAACAGAGACATTGGCAACCTCCAAACACTTGATCCTACACAGTTTGGCTTCATCAAGGTGAGGTCATGTCTGCTAAATTTGGTCGAGTTTTTTGAGACAGTCACCAAAGCCATGGATGAGGGGAAGACGGTGAATACCACCTACCTTGATCTGGCCAAAGCCTTTGACACTATTCCCCACACAGCCATAATAGATAAACTCTCTCAACTAGGCATCAATCCATATGCTAGCAGATGGGTAGCAAACTGGCTCACTGATAGAACCCACGTTGTCAAAATAGGGGAAGTCACCTCAAGCAGTAAACCTGTAACAAGCAGCATACCCCAGGGTTCAGTCTTAGGGCCTCTGTTATTTGGGATATACTTTTCTGAGGTGCAGGCCAAAACCATTGGGTTATGGCTGACCAAGTTTGCAGATGACTGCAAGCTGGGTGCTGTCATCAATTCCCCTAGTAATGTGGACATCCTCTATGATGGTCTCACTCAGACAAATGACTGGTGCCATAAGCATGGCCTCAAGCTGAATACCAAAAAATGCATCATCATCCCCTTTGAAGAGAGTGATGTCCCCACAAATTATCATATTAATAACATCCTAAGCACTCAGTCAGTCATGAGAGATTTGGACACCCAGGCTGATAGCAACCTGACTTTTGACCACCATGTTGCTTCCATTGTAAGGAAAGCCTTCTATATGGCCCACCTCATAAGTAAGAGTAACTCATCCAGGGACAAGGAGGTCATAACATCCCTGTATTCTTCCCTTCTAAGGCCCATTATCGAGTACAACTCCCATTTCAGCATGTACCTTGCAAAGCACATGCAGCAGCTGGAAAGACCACAGAGGTTCCTCACCAGGAGAATCCAGGGCCTCAAACATCTACCATACACAGATAGGGTAAAAGCCCTATCCCTCTACTCAGTTTTGTCCAGACTCCAAAGACTGTCTGGCATACAAGGCATTCACGGACCCCACCTTGATGGGATTGCTGCATATCTGCAAGTCAAGTTCCACTCGAGTAACCCACACGGGTGGCCTGAACCTGATCTATGACATCAACAAGACTTGTTGGTGGGACAGATTTGTTTCCCAGAAACTCCCCCATCTATGGAATAGACTTCCTCACCACATCAAGCAGAGTAACTATTTGCCCCTTTTTAAGCACAATGTGGATAACTGGATGGGAAACAGAAAATATACCCCTGGGATTCCACCAGTGTCCCTGCTGGACACGGCCATCGGGTGCTAAAACATGGGCTAAACTCTTGGCTAGACTTATAAGGGCCTCAGGGCCAATAGCCTAGCAACTTCCTATGATCCTATGATTCTTCTATCCTTTCAAGATTTGGGAAATAGCACAAAGATAATACAACTCACTGCCCAGATATCATGGATTGTACTAAAAAATGCAATATTTCTTCAAGATATGTAAAACAAAATACTGTATTGTAAATGTAATTTCCAACAGAAGCACACGCAGAAGGCTACAGTTAATATCACTAGAAGGAAAGTTTATTAAAAGAACATATAACTTCTTCAACAGTGGAACGAACAGAAACAAATTAAAATAAAATGTTGAAGTCATCTTACAAAAGTAAAGCTATCAGGGACATAGTGAACATTTTCTAAGATTGTCTCTGTGGAGATCCAAATTTTTCTAAATTTTGAAAACATTCTGTGCATTCATGGGATTCCATAAAATACATTAAAATTATTCATATATAATACAAATAGTGGAGTGACTATTTGTAAGTTTTTTTAAATTTCACTAACTCTACTGGAAGCTGACAGATGTTAATCCAAATGGGGCCCCTAAATTAGTTAGTCATGTTGGGAAGACATTCATTTCATTAAAACTGACATATTCACTGGAAAATGTTTATTGCATTTAGAGGCTCTGATTTATTTAATAGAATGTAAGATCCCTGATGCAATTAATATTGCAGGGGCCCTACAGTTTCTGTTAGTCTTGCTGGGTCACCAAGATTCTGATGGACATTTGGATTCTGCTAGACTCTGTTTTTAAAGTGTTGCCTACAGTGCAAGTATGCCACTCACAGGGTTACACAGAGCAGTGTCGTTGCCTCTCTTTACCTGGTTCTCGTCTTCAGTTCCTGGAGGAGGCACCATCTGTGGAGAGTCTGCATGTCTTTTCTGTCGCTGGGAGGGTTTGCAACAAAGCAACATTTAAATAGTAGGAATAACAACACTTGGAAAATCACTATGTTGTGATTGCATTTATCCATTTTATTTATTCACATACTAATTAATTAATGGGTGAGTTGGTCTGGAGACTTTTTTTAACCATGAACCACTCCAAATATACATTATGCATACATTCCAGTCATAATGGCAAACATTATTAATTCAGCTCTTTTAGGGTCAGAGCTGATCATATCAAGACAAGGACGCCCAGCCTAACAAATATATTTATGGCATGTCAATGAAGTATTATTGCTAGGTTCTCCTGGATCATATCTGTATAATAAGTGAGCTGCTCGTGATATATACTCATTAAATATATTTTCATCCTATGCAGTTGTTACTGCTATACTTTGCATGCTACGCACTGCAGGTCACATGATGCATATACCACATACTGCGGGTCAGATGAGAAATATATTTCATACTGCTAGTCACATGAGGCATATTATGACTCACTAGTTACTCAAGTGTTTCTCTTGTGTTTGCTTTATATCTAAGAAACAAATCAATTAATTTGTAGATTGTACTCAGAAAATCTTTGGAGGTGGAAGTTATAAAACTGTTGCTTAGCTCTGACATATTTTCAATAAGCATTGGTTCAAATTAGTTTCTACAAATAGTGTGCAAATTATTCAAAACAGACCCTTTATCAGTCAGGTCAACAGTTGGAAATGATAAACCTTTTCCTACAGAATATCAGATTAATCTGCATTGCCATTATAACCAGAAATTATTATTATTTAACATTTGTTTACCAGGAAAGTCCCACTAGGTGGGTGCCCATTTTCAATGAAGGCCCGAGGAGAAAAACTCCAGAGGCAATTATAGGGAAGTAAATAGTGTGGGAAGAAATATCCAGGGAATTGTTATGGCTAGGCTTGTATAGCCCCTAGGGCCGATAGCCTAGTACCAGCCTATGAAGCTATGAACCTATTACAATAGGTTATTACAGAGCAACAATGAACACTTTTACATGCAAGAAACAATATACAGTAATGGATAGCACATCATTTTTACATAAACCAGATGAAACATACTTGCACATTAACTACAGGCATTAGATATTACTAAGGAGACCATACACACAAGAGAAGTGGTCTATACAATTATATGATTCAGAACAGCATGATTATGCTTGATAGTTAAATATTTTTTGTTTATTATAATGTACTTAGTGCATATGTTGTATAGTACAGGTTTGAGAGAGGAGAGGATTTGCAGGAGAAGGAAAGTAGAAGATAGAAACTTATGTATTGTAAAGTGTGGGGTATGGATAGGGAAGAAGCAAAAGGGAGAGGGAAAAGTTAAGGGACTGTATAGTGATAATAGTGTTGTAAGGTATAGGTAAAAGAGACAAGAAATTATCAATTTCAGTCAATAGTATAGTCTGCAGTAATTAAGTCACAGCAAGAGTTAGTATCAGTATAATTTTCTTAAGATCTATTCCATTTCTAGTTATTCTGGTGTAATTGAGCAGTGTATATGGGACTTCACTGTGGGGGCCAGCTGCAATTTTAGTGAGAACCTCTTTGGGTCCTTTATGCAGCTTGCCTTTCTGTTGCATCCAGCTGCTGTAGGTTCTATCCAGGGTATCTGCCAAGATAAGACAATAGCAAGTCTACTGAAACCATCAACATCTGAGTTAATACTACTTCTCAGGAAGCTGCTTGGGAATAGAGCTTCTTTTTGCTTACTGGTCCATTGGTTCCTAGGTGTTGCTAGGCTAATGATCACTGGAGCCTTTATAAGCCTGGCCATGCATCCCAAATGTATCCCATACTTTTTGAACCTTGGAAGTTATTTTTAAGGGGTTTATGTAAACTAGAGTACAATTTACAGACTGTCTTTGTCTATTAGAGACACATCGTAACAGGTACAAGTAAGCAAAATCTGAGGGTAATGCTACTCAATGCTAGAAGTTTAAACCTCAAAATGCATTCACTTGAGGCACTCCTACAAATGGAGAACATGGACATCTGTGCAGTGGCAGAGACCTGGTTTAAGGCTGCAGGAGCACCCCTGCATTACCAGGCTATAATTCATACCATACCTTTCAGCCACCTAACCTGGACCAAAACACTAAAGGTGGAGGCGTGTCCATATTCATTAAGGATATCCACACCTCCAGGCTAGTTGCTCAGCATAATGCATCCGAGATTATCCAAGTGCAACTAACTCTGGACAAGACCGCAATCCAAATTGTAATTTGCTACAGATCCCCCACCATGCCCCAGGATCCCCATTCCTCATTTCTTGATACACTGGAAAATATTAGGGTACAACCCAACACCCTAATAATGG
Organism: Protopterus annectens; assembly: GCF_019279795.1. NCBI lineage: Eukaryota > Metazoa > Chordata > Ceratodontiformes > Protopteridae > Protopterus > Protopterus annectens. The sequence continues at coordinate 1,551,906,821 of NC_056726.1, forward strand.
GAGATTTCAATTACCCCACCATTAACTGGGAAAACTACTCATGTACCAACTCTTTTGCTCAACGTTTTCTGGATTTCATAAATTCCAGTGCTTTGGATCAACTTATCCACACCCCCACCAGGAGAAGCAATATCCTAGACCTGGTCATTACCAACATGGGCGACCGGTGTTCCACACCAGAGGACAATTCCTCATTGATCAGATCCGACCACAAGTTAATCAGCCTAGACATCCACATCCCTCCCCTACCCACCATTAGGGAAACCACCATAAAAAATCTCTCCAAAGCCAACTTCATGCTTCTTAAGACAGAAGTGGCAAATTTCTCAACACCCATGCAGACAGACAATAGAGGTATGACTGCTGAATCCTACACAAATGCACTTTATAAGCACTTACACGAGTGCATGGATCATGCTATCCCTAATAGAACCAAGATCCTATGCTCCAAAAAAAGGAAGTCAATCTGGTGGTCCCCTGCCATAAACAAACTCTACAACAGAAGAAAGAAACTTTTGCAAAAAAGAGTAAAATCCCATAACTGGAAGCACTCCTTGGTCAGTGTCAGTAAGAAGCTGAGATCCCTCATAAAATCCTCCAAAGCTAGTTACAAAAACAAAATCACCACTGATTCTAAAGACAACCACAAAGCATTCTATAGCTATGTCAAGAATCTCAATAGCAACACTCAGATCTGCTCTGAGTTACAGCACAATGGCACTAAATATACAGAACCAACTGATATTGCCAACATCCTGGCAGATAGGTTCAGTGCTAACTTTACCCCCCCTCAACCCCTAATGGGCCCATCTCTATACCAGAAGAATGCCAAGTTCCTGTAATCATGGCTGCACAGGTAAAAAACACACTCTCCAAAGCCAAAAACACAGCATCCATGGGACCTGACGACATCCCAGGCTGTGTTCTACATGAACTACGGAATAAACTGGCACCCCACCTAAGCACCATGTTCAATCATAGCCTCACCTCAGGTTTTGTGCCCACTTAATGGCGCACAGTGACAGTTATCCCACTCCACAAAGGGGGAGCCACCACGGACCCCAAGAACTACCACCCCCATTAGCCTAATGAGCCTGGTCTGGAAGGCCATGGAACGTATCATCATGGAACTTATAAACAAAGACAATGGTAATCTCCAAATTCTGGACCCCACCCAGTTCAGGTTTGTAAAGGGCAGATCATGTCTCCTAAACCTGATTGACTTCTTTGAAGCAGCCACCACAGCCGTAGACGAGGGTAAGGTGGTTTACACAGCTTATCTAGATCTCACCAAGGCTTTTGACACCATCCCCCACTCTGGAATTATAGATAAACTCACTAAACTAGGTATAAATCCCTATGTCACAAGATGGGTTGCCAACTGGCTCACTGACAGAACCCACACTGTGAAAGTAGCAAACTCCAAATCCGACTTCAGACCAGTGACAAGTGGAGTACCACAGGGTTCAGTCCTGGGTCCTCTCCTGTTTGGTATCTACTTTTCTGAAGTACAGGCTAACACAGAAGGTCTTTGGCTAATGAAGTTCACAGATGGCTTAAAACTAGGAGCCATAATTGAAACTCCTAACGATGTGGACATCCTACAAAAGGGCCTCACTGAAAAAGATGCCTGGTGTCAAAGCCATGGTCTTGAGCCCAATGCCAAAAAGTGCATTGTCATCCCCTTTGGTAAAAACTCTGTACCCATGAGCTACCACATAGGTGGTAGTCTACTTAATATGGAAAGTGTGATAAGAGACCTTGGGACACAGGTGGACAGTAGTCTCTCCTTTGATAATCACATCACCACAGTAGTCAGGAAATCCTTCTACACGGCACACCTAATCAAAACAGGTTTCACATCCAGGAAAAAGAGGTCATTGTTCCCCTCTACTAGTCACTCATTAGACCCATTATAGAGTACAACGCCCCTTTTGGTATATACCTCACAAGACATCTACAACAACTGGAAAGACCGCAGAAATACCTCACAAAGAGAATTACTGGACTCAAACAGATGCCCTACGCAGACCGTCTCAAAAAACTCCAGCTTTACTCCGTTGCATATCGCCTACTCAGAGGCGATCTCTGCCTAACATACAAAGCTATGTCAAACCCAGAGCTGTTGGACATGCTCCACTTAAAGAAATCCCAATCCTCCGAGCTACATGCTCTAGGGACCTAAACCTTGTCACCACAATAAAAAGAACATGCTGGAAGGATAGAGTCCTTTCCCAGAGACTTCCCATACTCTGGAACAAACTACCTATCTATATCAAACAAAGCTCCTCATTATAGCTCTTCAAAAAAATCTTGATGATTGGATGGGAAATAGGAAATTCACCCCGGGGATCACCTTTATGGCTCTGCTCGACAGGAACACAGGAAAATAATTTTCTTGGGTGGCGAAAGCCAGAGTACCTTTTGGCTAGGCTTGTATAGGCCTTAGGGCCAATAGCCTAGTACCTACCTATGAACCTATGAACCTATGTGTTAGATCTCGGGTGACTTTCCAATTCTCCATTCACATATTCAGGTTGTGCTTCAATAGGATTTGGGAAGAGCTTTGCTTCACATCCACTGGATGAGAACCATATTCCAGAGGAGAAAAATTCTTTGAGACGCATACCTGTCCCTCCAACATGTCCTATTTAAGTCATAAGCAAGGTTAAATTTTCTAGATCGAGTAGGTCTGATGCTATTTGTTTTGCAGATGTGCATAAGGTCCATCAGAGCAGGATCCAAGGGTGTCTAGTATTGTAAGTACATGTTGCAATATTAGTAGGCTATCTTGCTTACACTCTGTATTCTTTCTGTGAGGAACCTCTGTGGACGTTCCAGTTTCTGCATGCACCTGGTCATGTACATACTGAAGAGGACATTCGACTCAATGATGAATCTAATGAGGGACACATGCAGAGGAATGGTAACCACCTTTAATCTAGTTGCCATGCTCTTGCTTATTAGTTGAGTCACTTAGAATGATTTCCTTACTACCTAAGACACTTTGGTTGAAAGCCAAGTTACTATCCATATATATCCCCAAATCTCTGACTACTGAATCCACTTTTAGCAGTGTGTTGTCAATGATGTAATTTCCTAGAGTGTCCGATTTCCAAACCAGTACTATTTACGTTTCTTGCCATTGAGTTTTAAGTTGCAGATTTTTCACCAGTCATTTGTCTGGGTTAGGCCTTTCTGTTTGATTTGAGTGTCTTGGGGAGTCTATGACTGCTCCCTGTTTGAAGTTGTCTGCAAATTTGTTCAGCCTGAGGCCTTTGACATTAGCCTTGACTTCCAAGAAGTAAAGGGAAAAAAAGAAGCGAGTCCAGCACACAGCCCTGAGGAACTCCACTAGTGACCAGCCTCTTTATGGAGGTTCCACTATCCTAACTTCCCAGGTTCTATCTGAAAGCCAACTGGCAATCTAGCACTTAACATAAGGGTTTAATGTCTAACGATGTGAGTTTGTTTACAATGTCTAAAGGGACTTCAGTATCAAATGCCTAAGCCAGGTCAAGGTATGCATAATTCTGAAATCATCCATTGCCTTGGTGACCTTTTCAAAGCAGTTCACCTGGGTGAGTATGCATGATCTGCCTTTGAGAAAGTCAGACTGGGTTGTATCTGGTGTCTGAATGTTTTCTATGTCATTATTAATCATATCTATGATAATGCTTCCTATGGCTTTGTATACGAGAGTAGTCAGACTTATGAATCTGTAGTTCCCAGGGTTGTTGATGGGCCACCCTTATACAGGGGGATGACTGTTACAACCCTCTGTTCAACTGGCACACGCCTGTCTGGAGGCTATGGTTAAAAAGTGACTCCAGAAGTCCAGATAGGTCATGCTTCAGGCTATTTAGAAATTCTCCTGGGATATTATGAGGCTCATCAATGCAATGTTCTTAGGCTTTGAGAGCACATTAAGACCTACTTCCTAGTGATAGTTGGGTGGTTTATGTTTGATGGTATTACTTGGGAGGTGGCTGGGAGGAAGAGGAAGTAAAATCTGAGCTGAATTTATTGATCAGCAGATTTTCTCTGTCTTCCTGCTCCATGTAAGGGGTTTCCTTAACAATCAGTTCTGTGTTCTGTTGAGTACCACCTTTCAGGTTTTGCACATAGCTAAAGAAAGCTGGGGAGGTTATCTTCACTTCAAAATTGGCTTTCCCTCTTATTTGTTTGTTTAGCTTGATGAGAAGGTTTTTATCTATTTGGGCATTGTACTTCCTAATTTTAGTATGAGATTTTTACTTTTGTTATACAATCTGTTTATGTTTATATTCTACAAGAGTGGATTGTTTTTTGGATTTGTTCAGAGATTGATTTTCATAGGCACAGCCATCTCTATCCATTTATTAACATGGTTATACAGGTTTATGTGTACACTTCTGCATAGGCTGTTGTGTAATCTGATTTTGGAGGGGCCTGACATTTTGTAAAGTAATCTCTTAATAATAGGTAGTTTGCCTTACATCAGTTCCAAAGTCTTATAGGGTTTGCTGAGGTCACAGCATTACTTTTTATTTTGAAGGGGACAGTTTTATGTCCTGACCTCACCAGAGAGGGTTCTACACTGGGGGGAGGGGTGACCATTCACCCATATTTGTGAGAACCAGAACCAGAATGTTTGCATCCCCTAGAGGGCATATGGGCTAACATCTCCAGGGTGTTTGTGTTTACAAAGTCCAGAAATCTCTGGCCTTACCAGTTCGAGGTAATGTAGAATTCCCAGTTTATAGGTGGGTAGTTAAAGTCCCCCATTAATATGGCACTGAGTTGAATGGTAAGTGCCTCCAGTGGGTCTAAGCATGAGCTATGGGCTTCATAGGTCACAGAAGGTGATCTGTATCTGGCAAGGATATGATGTCAGACCCTTGCTATGGTAATTTGGACATGAAGAAGCTCAAATGTGTCATCCTGTTTGACCAACCATGAGGTATGTTTGTTTTTAATGTAGTTTGAGACACCTTCATCTTTTGTCCCTACCTGTGCAGTAAGTGGTCTAAATGTGTGGACGACATTGTATCACTACTCTGCCGTGGTTTTAAACCATGTCTCTGTAATTGCACAGATGTCTGCATTCTCTAAAGTGAGGAAAGCTTGTGACAGGGAAATATTTTGTTAGGGCTCCTGGCAATGAGCAGTAACACCTTTAAATTTCCTTGGGTTGATTTTGCTAAGAGGAATGTTTGTCATTTCAGCATTGCCTAATAAGGCATTATAGAGAAGGAAGAGGCTTTAGACAATATTAAAACGCCTAGTGAGGACATGTGCAGACCATCCTTCACAAAGAAACATGGTTTGTTGACCATATCCTCTCACAATGACAATACTGTATGTGTTTCGCTAAGGGTTCGTTGGTTGTCTGTGATCATGAGACAATTGGTACATTGTCTCAGGATGCTCATATCCACCAGACTGATGACAGAGAAATTGGAAAAGCGCATGTTCACGATGTCAAGTCCTTTCAGATGTACTACAAGGTGTGGTACAAGAGGGGTTAATCGATGGCTAGTTTGGTAATTTTGAGATGAACAGGAAAAACTTGACTATGTAGGAGCAGATTCATGGGGCAGTACTCCTTCGTGGGTACGTAGGAGCAGATTCATGGGGCAGTACTCCTTGATGGGCAGACTGGTTGCTGGTTACACAATGGAGCTCCTGGGTACAGTTAGTGCTGCGTCTAAACAAGGCATTGCCAAATGCAGCCGGACAATGAGTAATGTTATTCAAATGTGGCAAATTTAAAGAAGCAATGAAAACTGAAAAAAAAAACATTAAATACCAATATGGCCAATAAAATTACCTCACTTTAAGGCTTCCTGGGTGATCCCATTTCAGACAGACCATGCTACCCCCTACTGCCACTAGATGAATAATCCAAAAATTCTCTATGTAAACACACAATTTTAGTTAAAAGTGAAAAGCTAACAGAAAACAATTCAGCAACTAGCAAAGACAAAACCTTTAATGAAATTTTTAAGGACTTAATCCAGCAACAAGGACACTGGAAAACAAATGCATTTTGCATATGTTAAAGGCAGATAAATGCAATTAAATAATTTGAGAAGCCAACAACAGTACACTTAAAGAACTTAGAGAAGTGTCATTTTTTTCAGGTGAAAGTGCTTATTTTAGTCTGGATGGCACAAGATGCAGCAGAAGCAGTCTGAGGGCACAAGCATGACTCATTTCAAAGCCTTAAAGCAAACTTCTACAAACTCTAATATCCAAGTCATTGGTGACTCCATAGTGAGACACACCAATTCACCAGTCACCACACTGTGCGAGGAGAAGGTCAAGGCCAGTTCTCTATCAGGTACCAGGATTTGCCACATCATACATGCACTCCAGCCAGGGCATCACAAGCACACATGTAACACAGTAATAGTCCACATGAAAATAAATGACTTGAGACTCACCTCCCTGGATTATATGAAGAGAGATATAATGAAGCTCTCAAAATGTATCTAAGGCAGGTATAGCTTTGAGCATCATTCTAACATCACCAAGAATGACACTGCAGTACAAACAAAAGTGTATTTAATTCAACAAACATCTTAGCTTCTGGTCTCATTCTAAGGGGCTGCAATATATATCGGCTTGGGAGGAGCTGGCAGACACTCCAAACTGCTTTGCTAGGGATGGTCTGCACATATTGTAGTGGTGCAGTGATAGCATTGTCACCTCACAGCGAGAGGTTCTCCAGTTCGATTCTCGGATGAAGTGCCTTCTGTGTGGAGTCTGCATATCCTCCCTGTGTTCATGTAGATTTCCTCTGAGTGCTCTGATTTCCTGCCATGTCACAAAGACATGTGTCTGGAGTGTTTCTCCATGGGCCTCCGCTGAAAATTGCCATTGTTCCAAGTGGGACTTTCCCGGTAATCAAATGTTAAATAAAAATAAGTATCCCCCAAGGCTTTCATATATTGACTAAATTCTTGTCCATTCCCATAGTGCCTTTGTAGGCAATGTCAGTCTTCTAAAGTTTCCAACATAACTAAACATAATCTGGATAGAACAAAGGTATTGCTGCTCATTTGCAGAAGCCTTAAAAACTGCACTCCCTCCAAGCACTCCTCACTCTGGACAACACAAATGTATGCATTGCTACAGAGATCTGCCTCAAGGCCAATAAGAGCAGTCCACTAGAGCAGGAGTTTAATGCCTACTACACATTCAAGCTTAGATGAAGACACTACAGACATCAGTGTCTCCATATTCTTAAAAAATAATTTCATTTCTAGATTTGTTAGACAAGATAATGACATAGAACTTCTTCACATCCAGCTTACTATTAACAAAACCTCTTTTCATATCATAGCTAACTATACAACCCCATCTATGTACCCCTCAGGCCATACCACCCACTTGACCAGTAAGGAATCCCTATGCCAAACACCTTTCTCCTAGGAGATTTCAACTACCCCACAATTAAATGGAAGATTTACACATCCTCAAACTTGTATGTCCAGAAATTTCTGGACTTCATTAACACAAACTGTCTGGCAAGCTAGTCTATGCCCTAAACAAAGGAAATAAAAATCCAGGACGTGGTACTTACCAAAATGGAGCAGTTTTGCTCCACAAAGTTTGTAACTTCCTCCCTGGTCAAATCAGACCACAGATTACTCATTTTCCCTTTAAGACTGAAGTGAGATGCATCTTCCAATACCCTCATATTCAGAGATTATATAAAGGCTATTCTTCTAAAACTAAGTGATCATTATCACCATCATCAACCCCATTTTTTGCATTTTCTAAATGTGGTCGGGATGCCATGTCAGGTGTCACCATCTTTCCCAAGTCAATGCCAGTCTCCTACCTTCTTAGACAGCTATGCCTGACTGTTGCAGATCTTCTATCAAACAATCCTTCCCATATATTTAATGGTTGTTCTTATTTCCTCTTGTCTTCATCCTCTCCGAACCAAGTCTTCTTCATCAGATTGTCTTCTGTTTTCGTGGACATGTGCCTGAACCACAGTAATCTGTCATAGGTTCATAGATTGGTACTAGGCTATTGGCCCTAGGGCCTATACAAGCCTAGCCATAACAATTCCCTGGAAATTTCTTCCCACAATATTTACTTCCCTGGACCCCTGTCTAGCAGGGCGACTGATGTGATCCCCAGGGTGAATTTCCTATCTCCCATCCAATCGTCAAGGTTCCTTTTGAAGAGGGCCAAAGAGGCGCTCTGCTTGACATGTATGGGCAGTCTTTTCCAGAGTCTGGGGAGTCTCTGGGTCAGGAACCTATCCCTCCAGCATGTTTTGTTCATTGTGATGACAAGGTTTAGATTCCTGGAGCATGTGGCTTTGAGGGATTGGGATTTCTTTAAGTGTAGCATGTCCAGCAGCTCTGGGTTTGACATGGCCTTGTATGTTAAGGAAAGACATCCTCTGAGTAGACAATATGCACAGAGTATAGCTGGAGTGTTTTTAGACGGTCAGCATATGGCATCTGCTTTAGGCCTGTGATTCTTTTAGTGAGGTATTTCTGTGGCCTTTCTAGTTGTTGCAGATGTCCTGAGAAGTACATACCAAAAGGGGCATCGTATTCTATAATGGGTCTAATGAGGGATGAGTACAGTGGGACAATGACCTCCTTTTTTCTGGATGAAAAGCTCTTAGTGATGAGATGTGCCACATAGAAGTATTTCCTGACTGTTGTGGCGATGTGGTTATTGAAGGTGAGACCACTGTCCACCTGTGTCCCTAAGTCTCTTATCGCACATTCGGTGTTTAGTGTACTGTCACCTGTGTGGTAATTCACAGGTACATGTTTTTTCCCAAAGGGGATAACTATACATTTCTTGGCATTGAGCTTGAGCACATGGCTCTGGCACCAAGCATCTGTTTCTGTAAGGCCCTTTTGTAGAATATGCACATATTCTCCAGAGCTGGAGTTACTTTGGTTTCTGCTCTTTGCCTGTCCCACAGGGTGCATCCTACCTCCCTTTTCGGGCACTTCATTGTCATCACCTCTAGCTTCCCCAGCTGCTCTGCCTTCACTGCCCAGGGTTCTGTACCCTGGCTATACCACTTACCACTATTTTGTACACCTTACTCTCCAGCTCTTTTGGCATTCTTCTGTTGTACACTATCCCTATCTCTGTCCCTGACACTCTGTACCACTCGGATGCTGTCTGATTCTAGCCTTGACTTCCTCATCCTGACTTCCTTCAACCACACCTCCCAGATACTTGAAGTTGTTAACCTGTTCTTCTATTTTCCTTTCTATTTCAATTCTTCTGATTTCCTCCACTTGCCGCCATTGCAATTGTCTCATTTGTACTCAGTTTCATCCCATATACTTTCAGCTTTGCATTCCAGACCCCTATCCTTTGCTGAAGTTCTTGTTCAGAGTCTGCATGTAAAGCCACATCATCTGCATACATCAACTTTGCTGATCTGTCCCTTGCAACCTGCTGGCTAATATAGTCCATCACCAGCATGAGCAGCAGTGGGCTCAGAGCTGAAGCCTGATGCACATTTCCTCCAGCTGGAAACCCCTTTTTGAGTTTGAACACTATTCATACTTCTAAAATTGGATCCTTGTACATAGCCTACACTAATTCTATTAATGTTTTTGGGACTTCAAACCACCATAGTACTGTGCAAATCAGCTTTCTTGGGACCTTGTCATATACTTTCGCCAAGTCTAGGAACATCCAATTGGACTCCCTCCTCATCTCTAGCTTCTTCTGAATGATATGTCTCACTGAAAACATCAGGTCAGTTGTGCTGCACCCTGATCTGAATTCAGACTGCTCATCTCCAATCTCATTTATCATCCATCCTCTCCGGAACTTTCATGCAGTTTGACTGGAGTTCAATAGCTCTGTACTGCCCACAGTTGTAAATGTGTCCTTTATTCTTGTACATGGGCACTAGTATGCTTATTCTCCAGTCATCTGGGATATGCCTTTCTGTCTTTATTGCTATGACTACCCTTTAGAGCCATTTCTCCCCTTACTCACCCATCATCTTGATCATATCCACCATGACCTCATCTGACCCCACTGCTTTTATTAACTTGGTTTTTCTTTGCATTGTTCTTACTTCTTCTAGGTTGGGCTCCTTTTCCTATTTCACCATGGGCTGTCTCCAGGGCTGTACAGCTACTGTGGGGTTCTCTTTATTCACATGCTGTTGGAAGTCCTCCTTCCATCTGCCTACGATGCCCTATGGACTGGTGAACAAATTCTGACTGAAATCCCTTGTGAAGGGTGTCTGATGATTATCCTTCTTATCTTTCTGTCTTTGTCTTGCAATTTGATATAGTTTCTTTGTTCCATCTGCTAAGTCACTTTCCAGACGCTGATAAAGTGCCTTTAATTTCTTGTTCTTTGCTATTGCATCTGCTCTCTTAGCCCCCTTGTTAGCCAATGGTATCCCTTCTTAGCCCAGTCCATTTGTCTGCCTCCCATTTTTTCCTGCACTCTTCCTTTCTTTTGATGACTCCCTGGACTTCTGCATTCCACCACCAGCTTTCCTTATGCACTTTAGTGCCATACCTGGCTTGGCCACATGCCCCTTCTGTAATCTTCACACATGCTGTTTTGACCCATAAAAACAACTTCACCTCCTGACCCATTTGATGAGATAATGAGTCTTACTATGAGTGATACTAAAACTGATTGATGACCTGAATATATTCAAAACCCTTACCATCTTGTTGACCTTGCTGCTTATGAGAAATCCTTTACCACCAAATTCTATGCACTTATATATATATATATATATATATATATATATATATAGCTGGATAGATACATGTGTTCCCCTCAGAAGTAAGTACAATGCCATATTTAAAAATGCCCCCCCCCCCCCATGGTGAACCATAATGTAAACAGGCTCTGCAATTACAGAAAAAAATCATTACATGTAAAAATAAATTTAACTCTAAAGATGACAATAAAATGCATGCTAAACTTACTAAGAAACTGTCAACACTGATCAAATCAACCAAAGCCAGACATGTGGAAAAAATAGACATCCAAGTCAAATACACTCATAAAGCCTTTTTTTAACAATGTTACAACTCTCTGAAACAATGCTCAGCACTGTTCGGAGCAAATAATAAATGATATCACATACTCAAAGCCAGAGGACGTAGCCAATCTATCAGTAGTAGTTTAAACCTTATCCCCCCTCCCTGCTATATTCCCAGAGCACATACCTACATTTACCCAATCCCTCAAATATCACAAGAACTGGTCCTCAACGCACTATCCAAGGCCAAGAACACTATTCTTATATTTTATTTTATTTATTTTTATTTTTATTTTATTTTACATTTGTTGACCAGGATAGTCCGACTGGAATCATGTTTATTTTCAGCGGAGGCCCGGTGAGAAAAGCTCCAAAACAAACAGCAACAATTAAATAAAAATGAAAACACTTTACAGATTCGATATTTACAAGACAGAATAACAATTTCACTGGTAAGGATTAACCCCTGGAAAAGTCAGGAGAGAAAGAAGATTAACAGTAACTTGACTAAGAATTTATTTACATATGAGGTATGAGTTAGCCAGGCTTGTTACAGTGGCAAAGCCAGTTTATGGTATATGGTCGGATAACATACTGGGCAGTCTACTGGTCAGTCGGAAATTTGCCTTGTTCGATCCTGTACAAAAGCTATTCAATATCAGCCTCCAAACAGGCTTCATAGCAAAAGAATGGAGGACAGCAAAAGCCATCCTCTAGCAGAAAGGTGGGGTATTAACAGGTAATTATAGACCCACAAGCTTGGCAAGACAAATTTTTAAGGCTATGGAAACTTTCATCATGGAATTAAGAAATATGAACATGGGTAACCAACAAACTAGCAACCAAAACCAATTCAGATTTGTCAAGCAGCGGCCTGCCTTCTTAACCTGGCCATCTTCTTTGAGAAGGCTACTGAAGGAGTAGAGGAGGGTGAATCACTGCACACCACTTATCTAGACCTGGAAATAGCATTTGACACCACCTCACACAATCTCACATAACCTCTCGCAGCTAAATGTAAATCCCTACATAACTTAATGGACAACAATTTGGCTCAAAAAGGGAACCAAGGACTTTATGATGGGCAGCTGTGTTTCCTCCAAAAGACCTGTCACTATCAGTGTACCCAAGAGTTTAGTCCTTTGGCTGCATCTCTTTGGCATTTACTTCTCAGATGTCAAAGCAACTGTTAAGGGATTATGGCTGACCAAGTTTGCAAAAGACTGCAAACTTGGTGCCTTTAGAAAGTTGTTGGGGGGGTGCAGCCCCCCATGTGGGGGGTGCAGGGGGGCTTGCCCCTCTGCTAAACAGAGTTAGTGATTTTTATTTTGTGTTATGGTGTTTACTTTACATGGTCGATGTTTCAAATGTTCGATCATATGGTCTCGGCCATATGAAAGTCGAACATTTGTGCTGTCGATCATGTAAAGTCGACCCATATATATATATATATATATATATATATATATATATATATATATATATATATATATTTGCGTGTGTTTGTGTATATCATCAGCATCGTGTTTAGTGTTTTTCAGGTTTTATTTCATGTTAGCAGAGGTGCTGCTCTATTCATATTAACTTGAACAGGTGCCTGATGAGTATTAAACATTATTTTGCAGTCTGAATATGAGTCCCAATTTAAACACTGATAATTCAAAACTCTGCTTATACAAGATGTGTCTTTCATCTTTCGAAATGTATATTTTTTTAATCAGTGTGTTTCTCATAGACTTCATGTTTCTCATTCATGGCAATATATATTTTTTTTCTAACAAGTGAGTTTATTTCTTACCAGACTCTTTGATCTTCCTAACTGAAATGTTGCTGTCTAAATGCACATTTTGTTATCTTCCTTATATATTCAAGTCTATAGATAAAATCATTTTACAATGCAGCAGTGTTTCAAAAATAAGTTTTAGTTCAAAGTTTTCATGTGTTATTTTTTTAATTATCAGCCCTAGTCATATCTATTAAACCTGAACGAAGGCATCAGAAATGATTGCTATTTTTAACATTGTAAAATGATTCAATGTTTGTTCTCTTTGATATACAAGCATGGTTTCCAGTTGTGCCAGATGCCTTTTTTCATGATCTATTGTTTATTTTTCACAAATGCAAAATAAAGCTTGAAATAAGGGTAATTAATAAGAATGTGTAAAAGCAGGAACAATAAATAAATATCATGGGTTGGGAGGATGGCCTAATGGTTAAGGTGTTTGTCTTACAAACACAAGGTTTGAATCTCACAGGGGATAATTGGCTAGGCTTAAAATGGCTCGCAAGGGCAGTTAGCCTAATACTAATCTATGAACCTATGTTTTAGCACTCATTTAATTTTTAACATTTTCCAACAGACAGTACTGTTTAATAAATTTTCAGACTAGTTATATTTTCTATTTAACCAGCTCAGTAGCATACAGGGATGAAGTTCTAACTAAAGCTCAGGTAAGCAGAGTTTAATTGGAAGCTCAAGCAGCCATATTTTGATTAACGGCTTAGACCTCTGATGAAGTTGGTGGGGGATGGGCATGCCTATCCTGTGGTATAGGGACCATACTGGCATGAGCAGATCATTCTTCAAATCCCAGTGGAGAACAGGACTTAGAACTGTTGACGGACTGGACATATCAGTGGACAGAGGAAGAGGTATCACCCCCAAGGACCCAGGGTAGATGCATCCATATTTGACCACTTCTTATTGCCCAGACCAGCCTCATAATTTGAGGTAAATATGGCATGGGGAGGACCCAGGAATAAACCATACAATATATGATGATGATGATGACGGCTTCAAGTTCTGCTCCACATCCCAACTGAGTGGCTGCACTACTCCCTCCCACCCTTCCTGCAAAGGTGTCTGCATGAAGGATACTGGTCATCTGGTCATGTATCCTGTTCACTTTTAACCTTTACCAGGAAGGCTCCACTGAGACACAGTACCAGATGGTGAAGATGGGAGTAATGAGACAGAGACCAAATAGTGGATGTTCAGCTGGGGGATTGCACAAAGGGGCCAAACAAGACTATATTTGCTGTTTAATAAGAATGTTTTTGGTTAGAAATAATTCAATTGCCACTGATAAACAGAAAGTTCGCAGGAGTAATTTGATTTCAGAACTGCAGTATGAGAAGGTCACCAAAGCAATGGATGAGGGCAAAATCCTTCACACTGCCTACTTTGACCTGGCCAAGGTATTTGGCACAATACCCTACTCGGGCATTGTTGACAAACTCAAGAGGTTAGGTTTAAACCCCTATGTCAACTGGTGGATAGCCAACTGGCTCACAGGACCGAGGAAGTTAGAACTGGGGAGTCCACCTCTACAAAGAGGCCAGTCACAAGTGGAGTCCCTCAGGGTCAGTCCTTGGACCGCTTCTTTTTGTCATTTACTTCTCAGAAGTCAAGGCCAATGTCACTGGTCTCTGGCTGACTAAATTTGCAGATGATTGCAAATTAGGAGCTATCACTGAATCTCACACTGACACAAATGTTCTCCAGGAGGGGCTGACACAGGCAAACAACCGGTGTCAGAGCCATGGACTAAAACTAAATGCCAAGAAATGCATAATAGTATCCTTTGGGAAGTCATCCATCACTGGTAACTATCATATTGACAACACACCCCTTAGAGGTGACCTAATAAAGGACTTAGGTACACACATAGATAGTAATCTAGCCTGTGATCATCATGCTTCTACAGTGGTGAAGAAAGCATTCTATTTTGTGCAACTTATAAACAACGGTATGGCATCGAAGTCAAGGAAGTCATTGTTCCACTGTGTTAGCATTCATCAGACCTATCATTGAGTACAATGTCCCCTTTGGTATGTACCTAACCAGGCATATCCAACAACTGGAATGTCCACAGAGGTCCCTTACTAAAACAATACAGGATGTAAGTTGTTCTTCTTTCAGCTTTTTCTGGGTTAGGGGTGGCCACAGCGGAACTCTGGTCCGCTAATGATTGGCAGTAGATTTTTTACGGTGCCGAGGTGCCAGTCCAATGCCCAACCTTCAACAAAGGCACGCCCATTCACTCATGTCTTTCACATGCCACTCAACCTCAGGGAGGACATGCAGACTCCATATAGAAGGTGCTCCAGCCAAGAATCGAACGGGAGAACCTCTTGCTGTGAGGCGACAATGCTACCACTGCACCACCGTGGCTACAATATACAGGATGTAAGTAATATGCCCTATGCAGACCGTCTCAAGACCCTATCCATATATTCTGTCTCCTACAGGCTTTTGAGGGGTGATCTATGCCTGGCATACAGGACATTGTCAGACCCCAGTCTGATGGACCTCCTGCATATCCACAAAAAAAAAATACCAGAATTACACATTCTAAAGACTTAAACCTTGCCTGTGATATAAGTAGGACATGCTGGAGAGATAGTTATGTATCCCAGAGACTACCCCATCTATGGAACAGGCTTCCCATTAATGTGAAGCAGAGTTCCTCCCTAACCCAATTCAAGTGCAGCTTGGACAACTGGATGGGAAACCGGAAATTCATCCATGGTTTGGCACCTATGTCTCTAATGCAAACAGGTAACCTGCAAAAGGTTAATCTCCCAAGCCTATGCTTACATTTATCAAGGGTATCAGAACTTGTCAGATATTTGGGATGCATGACTAGGCTTAAAAAGGCTCTTGTGGTCGTCAGCCTAGTAAACACCTATGAACCTATGAAATGTCTTGTAGAACCAGCTGTAGATCTGTTGTTCTTCTTACTTTGAACTTTTATTGAAATATCCTGAAAGCAATTATAGTTCTGAGAGAGCTTTTGTATAGTCTATCACCCCAGTTTTGTAAATAGCTTGTCTTGTAAAAATTGTGATGCCAGACAAATGAGTGAGGAAGCCCAGATTTCTTTATCTCCAGCAACATTTTCCAACTCATCTGCTGAAATCCTCCAGGTTTTTGCCAGCAAGTTAAGAGATATAATAATTGCAGCATGTCCTATTTCTTCTCTGGAACTCTTCCAAGAGAGCCACATCTAGTACCCCTTTCACACATCTGGTACCCCTTTCACAGAAGGTAGCAGTAGGCCATTCTCACTAGGTGCTCACAGTACACCAACCTACTTAAGTTGGAGGAGGCATGGCTTACTCCAGCATTCTCCAGGATTGCTGGGTTCTACACAATGTTATTCAGGGTGAAGTTATCCAGTGAAAAGGTGCATTTCTGCCAAAATTGTGTAAACAAAACATTTCTACAAGTTCTATCTGCAATCTCATTCTTTTATTCATCACCCAAAGCTTCTAACGACAATCAAGGTAGGGGATATAGAATGACCAGTAGCCTGAGACTTTTTTTCTGAGTCATCTCACTTCTCCACTGCTATCCATTGGATCAGCTGCACTTCTGTTTCTGCACCAACCTGCTGGTCAGATTCCAAATCCTTTCTGCTTGCACTTAAAAGCAAGATCCAGTGATACTTGAACTGCTACACGTGAAGTACTTGTCTATCCTCATCTGAAGACAGCCGTCCACTCTTTTGCAGGGAGAACAATGATTTCTGATTTGAAGATGCTGATTTTCATCCCAGCCACTTCAGACTTGTCACTGCACAAATCTGGCATATCTCTCGGTTGTCCAGATTTTCACAGAATGTGCAGATTTTTGCGTCATATGTTTGGTCAGTTTGTCATACAATTTGTAATTTTCTGGCAAATCATTCAGGATTGAAGTTACTAAATAATGACACACATTTGAGTTTCAGATTTCATATCCTTTAAGAAATCCATGCTAACAGATAACCCGTTATTCTAGAAACTTTCTAAGCTTATAAGAGCAATATATAAACTTTATCCCTATTTTAAGCCTTTGTTCTCCTATTATTTTTTGCTTTGTCCAGAATGTTTGCACAATGGCAGTGAGAGATATGTTATATCTTGTACAGCTTGAAAGTCATAAACACTTGAATCAAAGAAGACAATATCATAAACAAACAATAAAAATGTAGCCTTCATATCCCCAATACTGGCTTTCTCCAAACATCAGTAGCTGTGCTTTGATATCCTGTCCATAAAAAATCATGATCAGAAAGAAAGAAAGGACATATCCTTTGTAACAAAGAGAATGTGGGATAATTCTTGATTCTCCAATTCAGAGACCAAATAGCACACCTTTTAACTCCATTCTATTGTAGCACCTCCCAAAAGACATTTAGGGTACAACTTCATGTGTCTTCTCCAAGTCCACAAATCACATATAGATAGTAGTGATAAACTTTCCTGACTCATATAACTTCTCCCAGAGACTGCCACTTCTCTGGAACAAGCTTCCAATTCACATGAAACAGATGCCCTCCCTGACCTTCTTCAAATGCAACCTAGATCAATGGATGGGTGACCGCAAATTAACTCCTGGGCTGGCACCCATGTCCCTCCTGGACAGAGGAAGTCATTATTAACTACCATAGGCCCTTACCTCTGCAAACTTCACTCAGCTAACCACCAATAATTGGGGCAGCTCTGGCTATATATGGCTAGGCTTGTACGGGCTCTAGGGCCATTAACCTAATAACCTTTTATGACCCCATGAATCTATGTAAAGAGTAGAATTGATTCATTGCTTTTCGGTACAAATGGACTACGCATTACCCACATTAACTAGGAAATGCTACCAATATCCAGTACCTTCAGAGATTCCACCTGGATCTTATCTGTGCCTGCCATAGCTGATGTGTTTGAACAGTGCAGAGGCCTATTATACACAATTAGACAATGTCCTCTGCTATGTCTGGTACTGCCTTCCTTAATTAAGATGTAGGAACTGGAGTTAAGAGTTCCCTGGTGTATCCCTTCTACCTCCTAACAATATCCCTAATCAAATACAGTATTTCTCTACCATTATAAGAACAGCCACCTGAAAAACTTTCTTAGACATTGCGCCAAACTCATCACACACACACACACAGGCCTTCACCTCATTGACTTCTTTGTCTGGCCATTTGGCATATCTTAGTCACATCTGCAGAGCCACTTGCTAGCATTCCATGGAAAACCTCTTTCTTCAGTTTAACAAGTTCCATCACTGTTGGCATCGACCAATGAGTCTAAGGGTTACCACTGTGACAAACAGCAACCATCTTTAAAGCACAACTTCTTGGCATCACCATATTAAGGTTCTGATTACTATTCAGTCTAGCTCCACATTTCCTGGTGCCTCCATGTATAGGACAGAAACTTGTCCATGAATAGCACTAAAGTCCTACAACAATTCCTTAATCAGAATCAGATGAACTCACACACACTCTTCCTTACATTGAAACCCTTCAGGTATTGTTTTAATTCTCCTCAAAAGTGTAAATATTTCCCAGTAGATCTACAGACTCTTATTTAGTGCTAGTGCCATACCGAGAGTCTCTAACATGGCAATGACTAGCTGTTAGAAGCACATGCACAAACAGTTAGCCAAAGAGTAGACCTGCTCCACAAAGTCCTACATGAATATGCTCTCCCTACTTCAACCTCAAAACTAATCAGGCATACCCCATGTACCACCTAAGAAACTTGAACCACTCAGGCCCTAAAACACAAATCTTACAGTGTAAACTGAGCGTGCATTCACAGTTCTCAGACCAAAAGTATGGGAGACCTCTACCTCAAATTAAAGACTCATCATCTTATACCAAGCTCCATTCTCTAACAAATCACATTTAGTTAAATGAGCAGAATGTACCTGTTACCCCACAGCTGAATCACTTCAGCCTACTTTAACTTTTCTTCACTCTAACTCAAACACTAAGATTCTTTGGTCCTTTACACATCTCTGTTTATTCTACTCTTATTTGTCAAATGTTTTGAAATGCTTGTACATACTGGAAATTAATACATTGGACTTGCAATGTGCCCAAACCTCTACTCTACTGATGATCTGCTTCAGTGTCACTTACGTGTTATTGTACTCTTGTCTATTTTGTATGTCTGGTCAATTTTTTTACATATAACGGAGACTGAAATCGGTCAGAACTGATCAGCAGTCTACCTCAGTAAACAAATTCAAATAAATAAATAAATAATGGAAAATTGGAGCAGGAGTTACTCTTTTACTTACACAGTTTGTACAAGCTTCTGGTTAAGACTCGTCTAAACTTATACACTAATGATCGTGTGCTCTTTTTGGCATAAGTTGCATTGATGCTACAACTTTTGATTTAGAATCATGATTAAAAATTCAATAAAAAAAAATCAGAAAAATTTCTCAGAAAGCATCAGGTTATATTGCTATATACTATAGGAAGGAAAACGTTTTTGAGGTAAATGTATAGTCCTCTGTCTAATATATTTAGAAAAAGGATTGGGGTGTATTACTCTTAGATTCGTAGGAGGTTACTAAGCTAACAGCTTAAGAGCCCTTACAAGCCTAGCCAATATAACCTAATTTTACCCACTATATGGCCCCTAGTGTCAAGAGTAAGGCATGGGTTTGTGCCTATGCCTTGAGTACCTTACTGATTGCCCCTTTCCACAAGAGACATAGGCAATACCACAATATGAATTTGCAATTTCCCTTTCATTGATTTGCAACTCACCATCAATTCATTTGCAATTCCCCATCCACAGATTTGTGATTCCCCACCCATTGATTTGCAATTCCCCATCCACTGATTATTACCTAGTATTCAGATTTTGTTTGGGTCAATGGCAGGGGAGGCTGAACCCTCCAAGTGGGAGGATAGAAGTATTTAGTCTACCACTGGTTTTGTAATTGCTACATCATTTATTTATTTGACATTTGTTAACCGGGTTGGTCCAGCTGAGCCAGGTGGCCCATTTTCAGTGGAGAACCGAGGAGAAAAGCTCCAAATACATAAAATATAACACTGCTTGAAAATATATACAGATATAGGTACATCACTAGGCAAACTATAACACTGCTTAAAAATATCTAAACATATATAGGTAAAACACATCTTGATACAGTTATGCAACAGAGAGGAATTTATATCTGTCAAACAATACTGTGACTTATTAAAAAGAACTTAAGAGTGTATGTCATATAATAAAAATAAATCATAGAACCATATCTTCTAAAGCTGCTTAGGACTAAGTTCAGAAGGAGGGGTTACAGGGGCAGGCCCTATGGTGGATTAGATATTATCATGTAAGTATTAGTCCACAGAAGATGTGGTATCAGAAATTTAGAAGTGTTATGGTTAATTTATCTATAAAATTAAGGTCAACAGTCCAACTGACCAAGGTTAAATATGGGGAAAAAAATAAATATGAATCCAAGCCTGAGAGCGATGTAAGGTGGTGTGGTACACTAGCAGATTTAAGGCTTAGTTTTGTGGAGAATATTATAAAATGTTGACAAAAAATTACAGAGATTACGTCCAGAAGGGTGAAGAAGGAAGAGATACAGAAATGGGTGACGGAGGATCCTTAAGAAGCATCTGGAGACTTGTGGGAGGATTGAAAAAGAAAGGGATTTCAGAAACGAAGTGACCTGTTGCAATCCGTATGCAAGGTTAATGTGCCGAGTTTTCAGGAATTCGTAATTGAGAATGAAAAGGGGGAAGATCAGTTACTTTATAGGCTGTTTGTGGAGTACAGAGACATAGGCTGAAAACAGATGAGTATGAGATGGTGTGGGACCAAGATGGATAAAGAAAGGTAGCAGGTGAATTACTAAGAAGGGACGAATATGGCTTACATATAGATTTACTAGTGATGGAAGACAATGGGCTTTACGAATGCTTAATGAAGCATGGATGATGGAAAGTAAACTATGAAAGGAAGATGAATTCTAGGATGATGTCTTGAAAACAGGTCATAGTCTGGAAAAGGCTGGACTGATTTATAACTAATATATATGTTAGACAATTATACCAGTGATGTAGTGTACCAGAAAATAAAAGCAAATATGGCATAATGTTAGAGATATGAGGGGCAGAAGATAGATAATCTGCATTTTGATATCATTAGAATCAAGTAAGATAAATATTTGAGGGACATTAAATGTACAGGAAGTATATTTGATAAGTGGTTTGAGGTTGGATGGCAGTTTTGATCGTTACAGTATTGCAAAAGAAGAGTCTGCATGGAATGAGGGGGAGACATTAGCATAGTTATTTCTGGCAAGATGTGTTAGAAATTAAACAGTGCCTCAATACAAACAATAAATGAGTGACTTCAATAATTGGCTTAGCTTCTAGTGTCATTCTAAGGAGATCCACTATCTGCCAGCCTGGGACGACATGATTGACAGACCTTGATGCTTTGCCTGAGATGGTCTTCATATGTCACACCTTTTGGCTACTAGCTAAGGCTCTTTCCACCCCCATAATGCCTTTTTAGGCAGTGACTCAAGAACAAAATTCCCAATATAAAAACTCCATCTAAAAACAACTGTAAGATTATGCTGCTAAACGCTAGGAGTCTCATCATGAAACTGGACTCTCTGGAAACTGTCCTCACCTTGGAAGACCGAGACATTTGTGCAGTCATAGAGACCTGATTCAATGCTGTGGGGAGCACCCCAGCTATACTGGGTTGCACCTCCTTCCACATGTTCAGACATCAAACTGAAGGTGTGAATACTGAAGGAGGCGGTGCATCAATATTCATTAAAGATAAATATATGTCCAGACTGGTTAAACAGTATGACTCCCAGCTCACTGGAGACACTTCATGTGCAATTAACTGTTGGTAAGACATCTATTCAAGTCATTGCCAGCTACAGGACTGCTTCCATGAATCAGAACATCCATTCTGCCTATTTGGATCTATTTGAGTCTATCAACATACATCTAAATACCATAGTTTTGGGCAACTTTAACTACCCAACCATTGACTGGGTAAATTACTCATGCTCACGCTCACTTGCCCAAAGGTTCCTTAACTTAGTTAATTCCAATGCCCTGAACCAGCTGGTTGACACCACCACAAGAGGCACCAACATCCTGGATCTGGTGCTCACTAATTAAAGGGATCATTGTAGCACCCTCACTGACCACAAATCGGTCTCATTCAAAGTAACTATAACACCTAACACCCCCCCCCCACCAGCAGCAAATAAACTAAAAAACTTCTCCAAAGCAGATTATAACCTCTTACGGGATAGTATAAATAGATTCACTGCACCTTTTCCCTCATATGGAACTGGCAACTATGCCAAGCTCTACACCAATGCTTTATACAACTACCTGTATAACTGCAATGACTTGGCTGTACCTGATAGGAAAAAAACAGGCTCCTTAAGGAAGATCAAACCTGCCTGGTGGACAACTGACATTAACAGGCTTTAGAATAAAAGGAAGAAATTGCTGTCTAACAGTAAGAGGGAGTGAGCCCTCCTAAACTGGAAACACTCCCACATCAGCATAAATAAGCAAATATGACTTCTTGTGAAGTCCTTCATTCTATAGTTACATCCTTAACCTAAAAGGAAAGGCCCAGATTTGCACAGAACTGGTAGTTAATCTTCTTCTTTCAGCTGCTCCTGTTAGGGGTTGCCACAGCAGATCAACTGTCCAGGGGTGGCTCGTGGCATCGGACTGCCGGACTGCAGCCCCCTCAGCTAAAAAGAAGAAGAAAATGTAAAAAAAAAAATACCTTTTCTTGTGTGTAGCAGATGTTTTTTTTTTAACTTTAATACAAAATTCGAGTCCGCGACTCGGAAGTACACGCATGCGCACTTTAACCGCCTCGGGCTGCGGCGGTTTTAAACAGATTTTTTTTTTGTTTTGATTGCAGCCCGGTGGAGTAATGAAGGCATCATTGTGATGCCCAGAAGTCTATGTGGTTCCAAACCGCATAGAATTGGAAGGGGCTCGGACTGCGACGTCCGCAGGCACGTCATGACGTGCTTGCTGGTCTAAATGCTGCTGATTGGTTGTCACTCTCTTCCTGGGCTTTATGTGCTGGGAAAAGAGTGAGAATCAATCAGTCAGTTGTGGGCTTGACTTGTGGATTGATTCGTGACCAATTTAATTTATTTGGCTTTGGATTTTAATTTTTTTTATTTGGGTGGATTTTGTCAGCTGTGCAGCCTGTGCTAGCCTGAAGGAAGAACAGAAGAAAGAAGAAGAAAGAAAAGAAGTTAGAAGAAGAACAGAGTGAAGGGGTGCAGAATTAAAGTAAGTATTGTAGCTCATGATTCACTTTTCCAGCTGCAACACAATTGTACATTTTTAATTTTTGATAATATTGGTTTGTGATTATGATTAATATTGTCCCTAATTCGGAATTCCATGTATGGTGAGTGTTTCATGTTATACAGGAAAGACCTCCAGAGGCATAGTGAACTGTGAATCAGCACATAACTCTGGGTTCTAGAGAGATACAGCACCAGTATGAAAGGCAAGAAACACATTCTGGAAGACTATGAGTATCAATGAGACCAGGGTGATTGAGGTATTACCTCTTTTCCTGAACCCTGACAGGTAAGAAGATGGCAGACCACTTAGAAAAAGCTTTACTTTTTAAGCAATAATGGTTTGAGATACCACCCATTAGTGCAGAATAATAATACTGAAATATGTGCTAAAGGAGATAAACTGCCAGGCTAGTACAACTTAACAGTGCTGGGCCACATGTCTGGCTCCCCTTCAACTCACAGCCACATGCTGACATTTCCAGTGCATGTTAATAATTTTGCACAACTAATACAGAACCAGCACAGTGGCAATCACATTTCATCAGTTTACAGTATTATATTTTAATTCATTGTTCCTCAACCAGCCATAAATGTCAGTTTACTAAGAGTGCTGGCATTCTCAGCACTGAAAGACTGTACAAGTTCAAGTTTATTTATGTGCTTATCTACCAAGCACCATTATAAGCATTACTTAAAAACACTCAGACACGGATCACAGCAAATGATAAAATAAACCATAAAAATAAAAATGTTGAAGTTTACAACAGCATGGCAAACCACCTAATTAATTATTTATGAAGATTTTGTTTGGAGCTCTCTTTCTAAAAGTAGATTAAGGGGAGACACTCATCAAGAGTGCCCATCTTCTGAATCCTATTCAAAATCTACTCCTTTTATTTGGAAAGGGTGAAGAGCAGCTTGGTTTTAGCCATTTGTCTTCAATACCTAGCATGTAGTCGCAGCAACACATCAGTTATACAAACCAGTATTACTCAGCAGACATTCACTGTTTAGGAAAGCAATTCTGAGAGTGAAGTGACAGCAATGGTTAACTCAGAAGTTATTGGAGATGTTGTCTCCATGGCAAGGAAGAATAAAATTCTGACTATGTTGTAGACTATTTAAGTTCAATTACCAGCTCAGTTATCCGTGGGAGCTGGCTGAGTAAGACTGGCATGACTGTCCACTGCTGGTTTGCCTATCCTGGGGAGTAGGGAGGTAACTCAGGACTGCAACTTTGGTGACACCCAGCAGAACATGAGGTGCCTCACCCATGGAGTATGAGCCTAAGCTGACTGTGAGGTCATGAGGCACCTGCTAAATCTTCCTCTGGAAAGTCACATTTGTGGAGCTTGGCAAGTCACCAAGGAGGAATGGGGTCCTTTGCATAAGGAGAGGGTAGGTTGTCCTACAGGAACATCAATGTGGGCCACTCCCTATTACCTGACTCTCAGAATCAGGGGAAAGGATGGCCCAAGCAGAAGGTTGTTGGTTCTACTCCCACAAGTGGTGAATGCTGCCATACTGAAAAAGTTAAATATGAGCCTGTTATCAGTTTGTCATCCATTTCCTATTGCAATATTACTAGCTTATCATTTTTAGTGTAATATAGGCAATTTATTCCTCAGGGGCATCAGACACTTTATTTTTTGATGAAACCATGAAATATAAAGTTGTTTGCTAGCAGCAACCTCTTCATTAATTACAGATTTATTTAATGTGTAATTATTTAGATGACTTTTTTACTTCTTCAGAGATTGTGCATACTTACTGATAATGGTGGACTGTAGAATTGTGCATATTTACTGATAATGGTGGACTGTAGAATTGTGCGTATTTACTGTTAATGGTGGACTGTAGAAGTTTGAGTAGAATTATGATGGAAATGTTCTGAACTGGGCAGTTTTGTCATTACTGGTGCATGCATTTTGTTTCATTGTTTACTGGAAAATGTTCAAAACAATAGGAAGGTGTATCAAAGAGCACATGTATGTTTCATATGCAAGGGGCCTATGATTTGAAAACAGCCCAGAATTAATCTTTATCTGCCACTGGTAAAATGTATTTTCTTTGAATGTGGGTTTCAATGCTGTTTCAATGAATGTGAGTTTCAAGGGCAGAGAAGTTTTAATGCTAAGTTTGTTTAGCAGATGTCTTAGTGTTTGTGCTGTAAAATGCAAAATAAAACTTTCAAACGAAGTCCAAATCCTCATAGAAGTAAATCAGTATGCACATTAGTGTTTATGGTAAATGGAGTGAAATAGCCAAGTAATGGATCATTGGAATGGCTGCAGGGGGAGGCTCCATGATTTTGTGAGGGGGAAGGATGGCAAACTTAGACAGCCCCAGCTGAACTATACCTCCCAACTGTCCAGATTTTCAAAGAATGAATAGATTTTTGCTTCTTATTTTTGGTTTGTTCCTCATAAAATTTGTGGTTTTCTTTTCTGGCAAAATCATTTAGGAATTAAGTCACTAAATGACACACTGAGTTTCAGACTTCATAACCTTCAGAAAAATGCATGCTAAAGTAAGACCTGTTGTTCTATCAACTGTCTCAGTTTATACAAGAGCAATTTTTAGTACTGTTTATATGTTCCCCCAATATATTTGGCCTTGTCCAGATTTATTGCATTAACAGGTTGAGAGGTACATGCAAATAAATTGCTTTATAGAATTAGGCATAGCCAAACCTCTCAACTGTTCCTGATTTTGGCTCAAAATGTTGCTCTTCCCCTAATAATCCCTCCGCAAAATAGCAATTTTGGAAGAAAACATGGGGGGTTTACAATTAAGAAATAACTGTAATAATCAGAGTTATAGATTACTTTTATTTCAGAAATGCATATAGATTCTTTTATTTTGTCAGCTACTCAAGTTAACAGTACTAATATTGAAGTGTCTCTTCTTTGACAGGTTCCCAGCTGTATTGCGTGGTTATTTTATATTTTGACATCACATTTTTGGTTCATTTTTTTTGGCAAATTAGTGACAAATCATTAAAGACTGAAGATAGAAAATAATGACAGACATTTGAGTTTCAGATTTTATACCCTTCAGAAAATTCATACTAATGCAAGACCTATTCTATTATCTTTCTAAGTTTATAAGAGCAATATTTTAAAAATTGTCCTTATTTTTGGGCCTTTGTCTCACTTCTTTGTATGGCTTTGTCCAGATTTCTTGCTCTGAGGTTGAGAGTTATGACAAATGTGTCAGGGCCATCACAGTTAGCCAGAGACATTTCAAATTATGACATACTTGTTGCATCCCACTCCCCCATGTAGTGACTCTGGATGTGTCAAAGCAAGGCAAGGGGTAGTTATGCAGTGTAAATGTGCAGAGTATCCCCCCCATCCAAGGTAGACACAAGTACTAGAGTGGCTTTTCATCTGTCCTTGATTTTTGCAGAGTGGTCTGGTTTCTGTCATATTTTTTGTACTGTTGATTTATGCTTATTACTCAAAGTGCCTGTTGCTCTGTGTTTAAGTAGCAATACTTTAATGACCATCATCAGGTAAGCTTGGCTGAGATTGTAAGATGCAAGTAAGCTTTAATAAGCATACTGTTAAAGAATTGCCAACATTGAAAGCTTTTCTGTTGTTGCCATGTAGAGAATACTTAACTAGATAATGTATAGGCCTCGGGTATTGAAATGCATATGATAGTATTTGTAATAAAGGATAGGATTGCATTACTTTAAGAAGCTCATTACACTGGGAGACTTCCAGTCATCTCTGCAGGTTTTACCCATAAACTAAACAGAATGCCAATTGTGTGGTCCATAACCTGTACAGTAATCCTTTTAAGCAATGTATCTTGAGCTTATTTCTTGTTTGCTTTTCATTTTTTACTTTGATCATGTTTTCCCCATGAAACAAATAGATAGTTCTCAGGCAGCAGGTCTTTTTTTGGATAAGAAAATTTTTACAAGTGGGGGCGTCAAAGATTTCTTCTTTCAGCATGTTACTTGGTACTTTAATAAAGCTGAATATAAATTAGAATTAGAACTGCAGTGCAAGAAGTGGTTTGAGTTGAGTGCTGCTTGTTTTTCTTATACTTGATTTTGACTGGCATTCCATTAATGTATTTAAAAAATAATTTATTTTTTCATGCCTCACAACCTTTTTGTTTACATCTAGATATTAAGCTGTCATGCAGCCAATGCATTGAAATATTTTTATTCTTCTGCACTTCATTTTGTTTTGATTGGACTCTCATAATGATGGTTTGGCACCCAGGGTAGTGTATTTAGTTAGTTTTTGTGGTTTTGAGCATAGCTCCTCCCCGTTCTAATTGGCCACACCCCTTCCCATTGACTCCACCCATTCAGCTGTCTCCTGCAGCCACCCTTTGATGTGAAGTCACCAGCCGCCACTGCAACTGTCTCCATTTCTTCCTGTCCTCTGCATCTTGCTCTGTCACACCAACCACCTGCATGTCCTCTCTCACCACATCCATAAACCTTATCTTAGGCCTCCCTCTTTTCCTGGTACCTAGCAGTTTTACCATTAGCATCTTTTTCCCAATATACTCTACATCCCTCCTCAGCACATGTCCAAACCAACGTAATTTTGCCTCTCTGGCTTTGTCTCCAAACCTTCCAACCTGGGCTGACCCTCTAATATACTTATTCCTAATCCTGTCCATCCTCGTCACACCCAGTGCAAATCTTAACATCTTCAACTCTGCCAAGTCAAGCTCTGACTCCTGCCTTTTTGTCAATGCCACTGTTTCCAACCCATCTAACATAGCTGGACTCACTACCCTCTTATAGACCTTCCCTTTCACTCTTACTGGTACTCATCTGTCACAAATCACTCCTGACACTCTTCTCCACCCACTCCATCCTGCCTGTACTCTCTTCTTCACCTCTCGTCCACACTCAACATTACTCTGAACTGTTGATCCCAAGTACTTATACTCATCCACCTTCACCATCTCTACTCCCTGCATCCTCACCATTCCTCTATCCTCCCTCTCATTCACACACATATATTCTGTTTTAGTCCTGCTGACCTTCATTCCTCTTCTCTCTAGAGCATATCTCCACCTCTCCAGGGTCTCCTCCACTTGTTCTCTACTCTCACTACAGTCATCTGCAAACATCATAGTCCACGGGGACTCCTGTCTGATCTTGTCTGTCAACCTGTCCATCACCATTGCAAATAAGAAAGGGCTCAGAGCTGATCCTTGATGTAATCCCACCTCCACCTTAAATGCATCCATTATTCACCTCACGGCTGTCACACTACCCTCATACATATCCTGTACCACTCTTACATACTTCTCTGACACTCCCGACTTTCTCATACAATACCACAACTCCTCTCTAGGCACCCTGTCATATGCTTCCTCTAAATCCACAAAGACACAATGCAACTCTTTCTGACCTTCTCTGTACTTCTCCATCAACACTCTCAGAGCAAACATCGCATCTGCAGTGCTCTTTCCATGCATGAAATCATACTGCTGATCACTAAGCATCACATCCCTTCTTAACCTAGCTTCCATTACTCTTTCCTATAACTTCATGCTGTTTCTGATCAGTTTAATCCCTCTGTAGTTACTACAGCTCTGCACATCACCCTTATTCTTAAAAATCGATACTAAAACACTTTTTCTCCATTCCTCAGGCATTCTCTTGCTTTCCAAGATTTCATTAAACAATCTAGTTAAAAACTCCACTGCCATTTCACTTAAACACCTCCATGCTTCGACAGGTATGTCATCTGGACCAACAGCCTTTCTGTTCTTCATCCTCTTCATAGCTATCCTTACTTCCTCCTTGCTAATCCACTGCACTTCATGATTCACTATCCGCACATCATCCAACCTTCTCTCCCTCTCATTCTCTTCATTCATCAACCCCTCAAAGTACTCTTTCCATCTGCTCAACACACTCTCCTCGTTTGTGAGTACGTTTCCCTCATTATCCTTTATCACCCTTACCTGCTGCACATCTTTACTAGCTCAGTCCCTCTGTCTAGCCAATCGGTACAGGCCCTTTTCTCCCTCCTTAGTGTCCAACCTTTTATACAACTCTTCATATGCCTTATCCTTAGCCTTCACCACCTCTCTCTTTGCCATGCACCTCATCTCCTTATACTCTTGTCTACTTTCTTCATCTCTTTGATAATCCCACTTCTTCTTAGCCAACCTCTTCCTCTGTATACTCTCCTGTACTTCTTCATTCCACCACCAGGTCTCCTTGTCCTCCTTCCTCTTTCCAGATGTCACATCAAGCACCTTGATAGCCATCTCTCTTACTAGCTCTGCTGTAGTTACCCAGCTATTCAGTAACTCTTCACTGCCACCCAGTGCCTGTCTTAACTCTTCTCTGAACATCACCTCACAATTACCCTTTTTCAATTTCCACCATTTGAACCTTGGTGCTGCCCTCACACTCATCCTCCGCTTCTTGATCACCAATGTCATCCTACAAACCACCATCCTATGCTGCCTAACTACACTTTCCCCTGCCTCCACTTTACAGTTTCCAGTCTCCTTCAGACTGGCCCTTCTACATAAGACAGAACTGGTAGTTAATGATACCACATATACTGAGTCTGTGGGCATAGCTAACTTGTTGGCTGACTTCACTCACTCCCCTGTCCCCGCCACATGTACCCCAAGACACCATAACATCCTTACCACCTGTCCTCTACCTTATATCTCTAAAGAGCAGGTTAATAAATGCCCTCTCTAAGGCCAAAAATACAGCATCTAGGGGACCTGATAACATCCCAGGCTGTGTCCTACATGGGCTCCAACATAAATTAGCAACACCATTGGGTACTCTTTTCAGTTATAGTCTAAGCACCGGCTTCATACTAGCTGAATGGAAAACAGCCACTGTTATTCCCTTACACAAAGGTGGTGCTTCCACTGACCCCAGAAACTATAGACCTATTAGCCTGACTAGCCTTATCTGCAAGGCCATGAAGTGAATCATCATTGACCTTATCAACAAAGATATAGGTAATCTCCAAACACATGACCCTACTCAGTTTGGATTTGTCAAAGGGAGATCATGCCTGTTAAACCTGGTGGACTTCTTCAAGACAGTCACCAAGGCCCTGGACAAGGGAAAATCTGTGCATACAGCCGACCTGCACTTAGCCAAGGCTTTTGACACTATCTCCCACTCAGGGATCATTGACAAAGTCACTTAACTAGACATCAAACCTTATATCATTGGGTTGCTAACTGGCTCGCTTATCGAACTCAGAGACAAAATAGGGGAATCCACCTCCAACTGAAAACCTGTAACAAGTGGTGTTCCATAGGGATCAGTTCTGGGGCCTCTACTGTTTGGAATCTATTTCTCTGAATTACAAGCAAAAACTATAGGTCTGTGGCTGACAAAGTTTGCTGATAACTGCAAACTGGGAGCGGTCATAGAATCTCCAAATGATGTCAACATTCTGCAAGAGGGTCTTACGCAAATGAATGATTGGTGCCAAAGTCATGGCCTTAAACTCAATGAAAAAAAAATGAATTAGAATTCCTTTCAGTAAAAGCAAGGTTCACATCAATAGCAACACCTTAAGTACACACTCAGTGGTGATAAACCTGGGCACACAGGTTGACAGCAACCTTACCTTTGACCACCATGTCTCCACAGTGGTAAGAAGGGCATTCTATATTGCTCAGCTCATAAGTAAGTTCATTGCCTCCAGAAAAAAAATAAGTTTTATAGCCTCCCTGTACTCTTCCCACATCAGGCCAATAATTAAGTACAATGCCCCTTTTGGTATGTACCTTTCTAAGCACATGCAGCAATTGGAGAAATGACAAATGTTCTTCACAAGGAAAATTCAAGGTCTTCAGCATCTGTCCTATGGGGATCATCTGAAATCACTGTTACTTTATTCCATTTCATACAGACTATTCAGAGGGGATCTCTGCCTTGCATATAAGGAAATCACTGACCCTACGTTATTGGAAATGCTTCATAAAGGAAAGTAAAATGGAACACAGGTTACTCACTCTAAAGACCTTAACCTGGTGTGTGACATTAATAAAACCTGCTGAAGGGACAGATTTGTCTCACAGAGGTTACCACACCTTTGGAACAGACTCCCACGTCATGTCAAACAGAGCACCTTATTGGCCTGTTCAAACACAATCTGGATGACTGGATGGGTGACTGTAAATTCACCCTGGAGGTTCCACCTGTGTCGCTCTTGGACGGGGGCAATAGGTGATAATTATGGAAATAAGGGTAAGAACTTAGCTAGGCTTGTAAGGGCCCTCGGGCCATTAGCCTAGTAACTTCCTGTGATCCTAAGAGTGTAGAAGGATGGAAGGAAGACATTTGTGGACGTATTTGGGAATGGATAAGGCAATATGTAAGGGAAATCAAAGTGGAAAAATGATATCATTGGATTAGAACAAAGTTGGAGTTATTAGTACCTTGTCTAGATCATCAGAAAGACATGCAGTAGGTAAATGAGGATGAGGAAATATAATTGTGGATCAACCAAGTGAAATACCCCTGTGGAGGCAGCAATGCAGGCACCCATGGAGGAGCCACAGTGTTACAGATCTTTTTTCTCAAAACAGTTGAAAAAACAGTGGAAACAAAGCCTTGTGGGTTAGTGGTTCCTCTCAGTGGGCCAGTGGGCACAGTCGCCGGTGCTACAAAAATCTCAGCAAAAATCTTAGTAAAAACCTCCACCCCTGGTGTTTGGGTGGGCAGGCCAATGGTACTGGCAAAATCAGGCTAAATCAACATGTAGACAAAGACAATGCAGACAAGACGAAGAATTCATAGACCGAATCTCTCAAGTAGTCCTCTAGTTTATTAGAGCCAGTCCGCTAGTTTATTAGAGTTGCTTTTTCAGCTGTTTTGAGACAAAAGATCTGTAACACTGCGGCTCCTCCATGGGTGCCCACATCACTGCCTCCACAGGGGTATTTCACTTGGCATTTTTCCCTCCCTGCCGGGAGGCCTGTACCCCTCCACCTATCAGCTACCTCACCCAGCCTTATAATTGTGGATCAGGAGAAAAATGATATGATGCGTACAATGTAACAAAGGATGGATATTTGCAGAGCTAGAAAGAGTTTTGTTTCCTGTCTTCTAGAAAATGGCCAGCTACAGTGAGAGAGAAAGAGAGAGGAGAATAAGGCACATTCAGAGTAGTAGTGCTTCATTAGATAAGAGGAGGGAAAGCACTGAGTTCATGGGGGGGGGGGGGGGGAGAGAAGAAGGACATTAAATGAGAAGTGTTTTCCAGGACTGGAATGGAATGGATAAAATTGGGGGAAAATGTGGATAAGGTAAAAAATAAAGGCAGCTTTTTATGATGGCAAAGGGGAGACTAGATATTCTGTGTATTCAGTAGGGAAGTGAAAAGGCAGTAAAACAAAGGTGCGTGGCCTCAGAGCCAGGTCTGTTAATTCATGAAATCCAGAACAGCGGGAGGCTAATTAAGACATTTGCTCCCTGAGGTCTTCTAAGCCAGGAAACCACTTACTTCCTGAGAGGTTTTCTCCAAAATCCTATACTGAAATCATTTCATTAGATAGATAATACCCGAGAAATTATGTGAACTACAAAAAATGTACAATATGATAGCTTGGTGTTAGTATCCAATGTCTGTCTTTAGATGCTGATTTTATGTTACAGGTTTATTAAAGAAAAACAGTGTATTTAGTTTTCTAGTCATACAAAGGGTTATACCTCTGTAAATGTGCAAGATGGAGCTATGACATCGGTGTGAGAATTATTCACTGTCCAAGAGCTTCCCAATGATGTGTAACAAGAGGGGATAGTGGATTGCTGTTTTGTGATATTGCTGAATCTATGCAAATTATGCATGTATGTTCATAATATATCAAAATAATATTAATCTGCACAATCATTTGTGTTAGAGATGGCAATTGTCAGTGGCAACAGTGTGTGCCTTAATTGTGAAATTAATGCCATTATGAAAATAGAAGTTATAGTGTATTATATTTCAGTTAATTATATATCAGAACATCTTGTCATTACCTAACATGTTTTATTGCCATTTGTTACTAACATCCACTGCATGAATATACCACCGCCAACATAATAGTATTGCACTCTGCTTTTGCGTTATTAATGTAAACATGGAAAATGTTACATTTTTCATAACTTTTTGCATATACTTCTTAACTCCATCTCTGTACATCATACAATGATAATTTCACTATGTGTGCTTTGCAAATTATGTCAGTTACTAGATGATGCTTTGTTGCTCAAGTTTTGTTTATTATGTACCCTTTCCAGGACTTCAGAAATTAGACTTTGAAAACAGATACAAGTACAATCGTTTCAGGAGTCCTGGGAAGTCTTCTATAAGATGAGTATACTGTTATAGGACATAAAGCAGATCTGCTATCCTGATGATTGCACTATTGTAAGAAGCAATAAGTTCGTTTTGGGGGGCACAGACTAAAATGGTATGTGAAGCGAGGTGAGACAGATTCTCCTGAAAACACTAAGAAATGCCATCAAAATAATAGTAGTCAGGGTCACAGCCTAGATTGCCAAGTGAAAGCAGCAACTTTTTAGAGCTCTGCAGTAAAATCAAACTAAAGAGGAAAATATTTATTTCTTAGGAAACTTACTTCACATATGATTTTACAATAGTGTACTCTTACTTGCCTCCAAATTTTGTGAAGTTTCATCATCTATTTTTTGTGTCAGTATCTTTTGGAGACATTGGCTGGAAGGAAAATTAGCAACTCAGGTGCTCCCACTCTAAACCATCTCTGAAGAAGGATATGCAGCTGGTGACAACATCAATTCAGGCTTTATCTCTGAAAAACAGATATGTTTTAGGATAACTTAGAAAGTTTGAAAAAGAACTGCTTAAAACCAACTGACATTTTTAAAGAGATGTTCCAATGGCACCAAACTAAAATATTTGACATTCAGCATACTCTAAATGCCAAGGAAGAAGAACATGAAACAGAATATTTATTAAAACAAAACACCTGGTTATTAAACAAAATAGACAACCTTGAAAACAGAGAAAGGAGATGTGACTTAAGAACATTTGGTTTACCGAAAAAAAAAAAAACAAAAGGAGATGACTTAGTTACTTTTTTTATCTTCTTGGATTCCAAAATTCTTAAACCTGCAGGAAGGACTGTACTATGGCATCGAAACAGAACGTAGAGATATAGGTAAACCCAAGCTTTCTACTTCAACCCCTCCAAGATGTGTAGTAATAACATTCCTTTCTTTCATTCATGAAGACTTGACTAATAAAACAGCTCAGTAAAAACTCCATTAAAATATGTCCAGAACAACATAAGATTTGATAATGATTATTCAGCTAAAACCTTAGAAATGAAGAAGAAATGTTGTCCTCTCATAAAAACTCTCAAAGTGGGATTAAATCTCAAATAATTTTCTCTGCTAAAATAAAAATTCTTCTGTCAAATGGTATCAGAATTTTCACCAATTTTAGAAGAAGCTTCTTCCTTTATAATGAACAATAACCTTTTATCAGCTACTGAAGACATAGACTGGATATCTCCCACCTTCAAAAGATTTCTTGAGAAGAACTGGTTTGACACAAAGAAGATGAAACTAAAACCTAGGGAAAAAAAATTGCTGTTCCGAAACACATACACACAACACAAGCAAACCAAACAAACAGCAATGTACACACATACAGCTAAAATCTTACACCTAACCCTACACCAAACTATGCACACATCACTATCTATCCACTTACCTTAACCCAAACCCTAACCCTAAGGTCCGTCACTATCGCACACTCACCTCACCCACGCCCTAACCCTAACTCACCTACCCCGCCCTAACCCTCACTTCCACACAATCGCACACTTACCTGACCCGTGCCCTAACCCTAACTCACCTAACCCGCACTCAATCGCACACTTATCTGAACCCAACCCGTAACTTTCCACCACAGCACTGAAAATACTGAAGCAACAGAAACAGACAACCGAATTCTTTCCCTAGGAAAAAAAATTGTTTTTTTTTTTGTTGCTTCGATATTTTCAGCTTTTGCTGAATAGGGGTCGATATTACAACATTCAAAGTT
Organism: Protopterus annectens; assembly: GCF_019279795.1. Classification (NCBI taxonomy): domain Eukaryota; kingdom Metazoa; phylum Chordata; order Ceratodontiformes; family Protopteridae; genus Protopterus; species Protopterus annectens. The sequence goes on from NC_056726.1 coordinate 1,551,942,000, forward strand.
TTGAAACGTCGATGTTCTAATATAGACCCATATATATATATATATATATATATATATATATATATATATATATATATATATATATTTATATACACGTGAAGAACTCCAACTCGGATACTGACCAAGGCTCTTACCACCCTAGAGTGCCTTTTTTCGGTGGTGTTCCAAAGACCAAATTACCACCATAACAGCTACAAACAAATGCAATCTGAGGGTCATGCTGCTCAGCACTAGAAGTCTAAATCTCAAAATGCACTCACTCAAAACACTCCTTAAAATGGAGAACATCGACATTTGTGCTGTAACAGAGACCTAGTTCAAGGCTGCAGAAAGCACCCATGCACTGCCAGGCTATAACTCATTTCACACCTTTCAGCCCCGGAACATGGACAGAAGCTCAAAAGGTGGTGGTGTTTTCATATTCATAAAGGATGCACACATCTCCAGACTGGTAGCCCCACATAACACATCAGAGATACTTCAGGTGCAGTTAGCATTGGGTAAGACAGCGATTCAGGTAGTAGCCTGTTATAGGCCCCCAACCATGTCCCAAGACTCACACACCATATTCCCAAGCACCATGGAGAATATTAGGGTCCAACCTAACACTCCCATACTGGGCAACTTTAACTACCCCTCCATTAACTGGGAAAACTACTCATGTACCAATACACTTGCCCAACATTTCCTGGAATTCATTAATTCCAGTGCCCTGGACCAGCTCATTCTTACCCCCACTATAGGTAGCAACATCCTTGACCTGGTCATTACTAACATGGGCAATCATTGCTCTACACCAATAGTCATCTCCTCCCTGGTTAGATCTGACCACAAATTAATCACCTTGGAGATCCACATCCCTCCCACCTCCCAACCCCCGCAAAGGAAACCATCATGAAAAGCTTCTCCAAAGCTAACTTTGGGCTTCTAAAAAAAGAGGTGGTTAACTTCACAGTAACCATGCAAATGGAGAATAGTTGCATGACCACCAAGTCATGCACCAACGCACTGTACGAACACGTACACAAATGCATAGACCTCGCCATACCCAATAGAACCAAGATGCTCTCCTCCAAAAAAAGAAGCCAATCTGGTGGTCCCCTGCCATTAACAAACTCTACAACAGAAGGAGGAAACTGATGAAGAATAAGGTGAAGTCCCAAGACTGGAAAAACTCCCTTATCAGCCTCAATAAAAAGTTGAGATCCATCATCAAATCCTCTAAAGCTACCCATGAAAACAGAATTGCAGCAGATAGTAAAGACAACCACAAGGCCTTCTATAGTTATGTAAAGAATCTCCACGGCAATACCCAGATTTGCTCTGAGCTACTAATGGTACTTTTTATACTGAGCCAACAGATATTCTCAATATACTGACTGACAGATTCAGTGCCAACTTTACCCCTCTCTCCCTCCCAAGGACCAATCACAATACCAGTAGATTGGCAGGCACCCAGTATTACTGCTGCACAGGTTAAAACAGCACTGTTCAAGGCCAAGAATACAGCTTCTATGGGACCTAACAATATCCCTGGCTGTGTTCTACATGAACTACAGAGAGAACTGGCACATCACCTGTGTGCCCTGTTCAATCACAGCCTCACCTCAGGCTTTGTCCCTATCAAATGAAGTACTGCTATATTCATCCCTCCCACAAAGGAAGAGCGACTACAGACTCTGGGAAGTATTGCCCCATTAGCCTTACAAGTCTGATATGCAAAGCAATGGAACACATTATCAAGGACCTAATAAACAAGGATATAGGGAATCTCCAAACTCTTGATCTCACACAGTTTGGTTTTGTGAAGGGTAGCTCATGCCTGCTTAACTTGGTTGACTTCTTTGAGTCAGTCACCAGAGCTGTGGATGAAGGCAAGGTGGTTCATACAGCCTACCTTGATCTGGCCAAGTTCTTTGATACCATTCCCCACTCAGGAATCATAGAAAAACTCACTAAGCTAGGCATCAACCCCTATATCACTAGGTGGGTTGCAAACTGGCTCACAGATAGAACCCACAGTGTGAAAGTAGCTGACTTCAAGTCAGACTGCCAACCAGTCACAAGTGGAGTCCCACAGGGATAGGTCCTGGGTTATCTCTTGTTTAGTATCTACTTCTCAAACATCCAGACTAACTTGAAGGGCCTCTGGCTGACAAATTTCGCAGATGATTGCAAGTTGGGAGCCATTATTAACTCCCCCAGTGATGTTGACATCCTACAGGAAGGCCTCACTGAGACCAATGACTGGTGTCAGAACCATGGCCTTAAGCTCAATGCCAAAAAATTTGTCGTCATTCCCCTTGGGAAAAACTCAGCTCCCATGAATTACCACATTGATGATAGTCCATTGAACACAGAAGACATTATACTAGATCTGGGAACACAGGTTGACAAGCAACCTCTCTTTTGACCACCACATTACCACTGTGGTCAGAAATTCCTTCTATGTGGCACATCTCATTACTATGGGTTTTTCATCCAGGAAGAAAGAGGTCATTGTCTCCCTCTACTCTTCCCTCATTAGGATAATCATCGAGTACAATGGCCCATTTGGCATATACCTCACTAGACACATGCAACAACTGGAGAGGCCACAAAAGTACCTCACAAAGAGGATCCTAGGCCTTAAACACTTGTCCTATATGGACAGACTCAAAAAACTCCAACTATTCTGTCTCATATCGCCTACTTAGAGGCAATCTCTGCTTGACTTACAAAGCCATGCCTGACCCAGCTCTATTAGAAATGCTACATTTAAAGAAGTCTCAATCCCTTCGCACCACGTGCTCCAGAGACCTCAACATCATTACTGCAATCAACAAAATGTGTGGGAGGGGCAGGTTCATAACCCAGAGACTGCCCATGCTATGGAATAGATTTCCCATGCATGTCAAACAGAGCACCTCACTGGCCCTCTTCAAGAGAAATCTTGATGAGTGGTTGGGAAATAGAAAATTCAACCCGGGGATCATGCCAGTGGCTCTACTCGATAGATGCACTGGGATCTAAGGTCGGGTGGCACAATGCCAGCATAATCCTATGGGCTAGGCTTGTAAAAGAATTCCTTAACATTGTCATATCAAATATTCTCCATAAACTCCATTCACTTTTAAGCAGTAAGTAAAGGGAACATTGGAAGGAAATGAAGGGGAAAGCTGTAAAAAAAAAAATATATATATATATATATATATGTGTGTGTGTGTATGTCCCTATCGGATTAGTGAAGTTTCAAAACTTCAAACATCATACTGCCAAGCCCATATGATAGAAGTTTTGAAACTTCAAATGTTTTGAATGGAGATCACCATACAGCACAGAAATCAGTGCAGTACGATCTCAGATTTGGAATATTTAATTAGCAGGGTGCAGGAGGGCTTGCCCTTCTGCAAAAACATTTAAAAAAATGTTTTATTTATTTATTTATTTTTTAAATTTTAGTTGCAAAGTTTAAAAACTTTGATCAAATGGTCTCGGCTGTATGATGTTTGAAGTTTTGAAACTTTGGTAATCTGATAGGGACCCATATATATATATATATATATATATATATATATATATATATATATATATATATATACTCTCATCATATAGATAATTGTTTTAAATATAACATATGTCTTGTCACTCTCCTCTAAGTTTTTTGATTTATAATGTTATTTTTTTCATTTTTTATTTCTTCATAGTTTAATTCTCTTAAGTACTGTTTGATTACATTTAACTCAATTGTCATTTTCATAACATGTTCCTTAAATGTGTGATACATGAAAATAATCTCTTTCATGTCATCTTCTGTTTAACGTGCTTAACAAAATAAAAATATATATATATATGTGTGTGTGTGTGTGTGTGTGTGTGTGTGTGTGTGTGTGTGTGTGTGTGTGTGTGTGTGTGTGCACAATTCTCTGATAATAGAGCTTTTAGTTGTATTGGGAAGGGGGAACTGGCTTTGAGCTTGGCATGAGTTGCTATTTATTGCTGTATTGGTCAATGTTTCCTTTGAGTGCTGTGAAATGTACCAGTTTGCTTTCCCTTAGGAAATCACACCTCAAAGGTATTTTTCCCTCTGTGTTGGTGCATTGTGTTTGCTGCACTTGGCACAAGCTAATCTTATTGATTCTCTAATAATTGTAATCTATCAACTTATGCTGAGAATGCTGCTGAGGATGGAGGGAGGTTGCCTTTCTTTAACCTAATTATTTAAATCTTCTGATCATAGTGAATGTAGTTTTAAGCCATAATGGGGGGGGGGGGTGAAAGGGATAAGAGAAAAAGGAATATATAAATATATATATATATATATATATATATATATATATATATATATATATATATATATATATATGTATATATATGTGGATCTAGGGCATTTCACTGAATTCACATTTCACCGAAAGTTAAATTAGTGTGCACTTTTCACCGAAAGCTCAATTCACCAAAAACACAATTCGCCGAAACACATTTGACCGAAAGTGATATATGGCCTTGTCCTCACTGTAGTGCAACCCTGGAGTTGGTATATATAGTAGGGGGGTGTGGGGGGCACCGCCCCCCACATCGGGGGTGTGGGGGGTGCAGCCCCACACATATTTTAAATGTGTTAAACTATATACATGCATACATGCAATTGCAATATATTACTCTTATCCAGACATGATATGTACTTTAAATATGTGGAGGGCTCTACCCCCACACCCCCCTACTATATATACTAACTCCAGGGTCGCACTACAGTGGGGACAAGGCCATATACTACTTTTGGTGAAATGTGTTTCGGTGAATTGTGTTTTCAGTGAATTGTGCTTTCGGTGATTTGTGTTCAGTGATATGAGTTTCGGTGAAATGTGCATTCGGTGAAATGTCCTAGATCCATATAGATATATATATATATATATATATATATATATATATATATATATATATATATATAAGTGTGAAAAAAGAAAACATGGGAAAGATGAAGGGAAATGCAATAAATGAAAGATAAAAGAGAGTGAGAGGGATGGACAGTGAAGATATCAAAGGAGAGAGGAGAATAAGAAAGGGAATAAGGTGTGTGGATATACATATTTATATATATATGTGTGTGTGTCTGTGTATGTGCGTGGATAAATATATACATATTGGCGGCATAGTGGTGCAGCGGTTTGTGTTGTCACCTCACACCAACACATACTCTGGTTTGATTCTCTGTTGGGTTGCCTTCTGTGTGGAGTCTGCCTGTCTTCCCTGCATTTGCGTGGGTTTCCTCTTGGTGCTCTGGTTTCCTCCCACATTACAAAGACAAGTGCCTGGAGCATTTCTCCCCAGGCCTCTGCTGAAAAACGTGTCATTCCAAGTTGGACTTTCCCCAGTAAACAAATAATCCATAAATAAATAAATATATAAAATTAAAACATATTCATCTGAACTTTGATATTTAATATAACAGAACAAACACACATTTATCATCTCATCTCTCCTTCTCATACCCAAATTGATTCAGTTGTCTCATCCACTTCTAGTCTCACTATCTTCCCAATGGAAAAAAACAAATCCTTATAATTCATAGATCTCCATATTATTAGACTTCTGCTGCAGAGTTCTATTAATCCTATTAATTCTCTTCTTTGATAAACTCTAGGTTGTTTTCAGAGTGAAGGATAGTCTAGTGGATCTTATATTTACTAGGCTACACATTTTGTGAATTCCACGTACTTAGAATTATTCTCTTTGGTTTATTACTATTTTTCCTTTTTTTTTTTTATCATGCCTGAAACATTGATTTTTAACTCTACAAAAAAGATTACAGGATGTATAATTATACAATATTTATTTCATCAACTTATGTTGATGATTATACTGTTGTCTTAACATATTTTATAGTTGGACTTAACTCTGTTACCTTTGCTTGTCAGTAGTTTTAATAATCCAAAGGAAAAAAATCTAACTTGTTTTATTATTTAAAAGAAAAGAAGGCACAAGTAATATCCCATCAAGAAACACACTTTATATATGCAGATAATAATGTACAAAATATCAATAGTTATTCAGTTTTGGTACAATCCTCATTTAAAAGCAAGAGAAGAATCATTCATAAATATGAGGACCAAGCTATCCTCTTAACTCTCATTGTTATAAAACATAATAACAGATTATTGGCTCTGGTAAATGGGTATTGGTTTACTGGGATAGGATGAACGTTAGCTAGAAAGCATATAGACATCATTCTTAATGAATACAAAGGCACTTTAATAATAGGAGGTGACTTTAATTGTTTATTAGATTATTCAGATTCTAGGAATGAAAGAAAACTAAGAATGACTTCAACTGAAAAAGTGCTTAAAAAACAAGATTTAATATCTTAACTTAAAAGATAGATTCACTCTGAGAGACTTCAAATCATTACTCTTAACTAGTTATTCCTATAAATATGATACACAAACTAGAACTGATAGAATATTAGCATCCCAGGATAACATTTTCAAAGATATCCACATTCAATATCATACCCTGTCCTGTTTCAGATTATTTTGCCTTTATTCTGAAATTCCACACATTCTTCAAAAATTACTGTATTTAACCAGAATACCTGCTTATATAACAAAATTAACAGATTACAATCTCCATCTCCTTTCTGAACTGAATCTGTATTTATAAACAAATAATGCTGATGGAGTTGATATAGTTATGATCTGGGATTCTTTAAAATCTTATATTTTTTGGTATAATTCTAGTTTGGTTGTTGTTGTTGTTGTGTCTTTCGGCTGTTCCCAGTTAGGGGTCACCACAGCGGAACTCCGGTCCGCTAATGATTGGCAGTAGATTTTTTACGTGCCAAGTTGCCGGCCCTGATGCACAACCTTCAATGAAGGTACGCCCATTCACGCATGTCTCCACACAGAAGACGATCTTGCTGAGAATCGAACAGGACAACGTCTTACTGTAAGACGACAACGCTACCGCAGCACCACCACCGCAGCTAGTTCGGTATATGCAGAAAATAAAAGAATGGGAATCAAACATGCAATCACAACGTTAAGAGACTAACACTAAATATAAAACAAATGATTAGTCTATAGTAAAATTAATAGAAAATCTAAATAAGATATACACAAATATATTGTCATATAAAACAGCCACAGCTTTAGAAAAATTAAAAGTACTCTCTCATGCTATGTCTCCCAAACATATGCACAATCCAACTAAAAGAGCCAAAATACAATTAAAATGCAATAATATCAAAGAAATAAAATATATTAATCATAATCATACACAGACATCAAAAATCCAAAAATGAAGACATTGGCCCAAAGCTAGATCTTAATTTGTCCCTTTTTTAAAAAGATGCTATCTGAATTAAAAGACAATGTACACAAGATTACTTTTAAAGAAATCTTGGATAATGTCAAGCAGTTTAAACCTAAAAAACTCCAAATGTGGATGGACTAATAATAGAAATATATAAATGACTCCCCCATCTATTTCACTTTTCCATAAAACCCTTATAGAATTTCATATACACATGAGATAATTCTCTCCTCAAGGAATATTCACTAATCATACCCATACTAAAAGAAAACAAAAATCCTCAACTCTGTTTTTAATCAGACCAATATCACTTCTTAACAGTAATTATAAAATGTTAATGTATGTCCTTTCAAATAGATAAAAAAACAATATTGCAAATCATTAGTTAAGACCAAACAGATTTGTATATATTTATATATCAGACAAACTCTATGAACAAATGCATGATAATATTAAAAAATGATTAACCCTTATAGATTTTTTAAATAACAAAAAAGAAAGAATTTCTTCTTATTAGTCTAGACATTGAAAAAGCCTTTGATTCTTTAAATTGGAATTATTTATTTAAAGATTTTAGAATCACCTGATTTTCCTTTTCAGTTCATTCCCCTAATTAAAAATATTTATAAAGGTACCAAAGCATACATTAAATTAGGGTTTTCACATATGAATCCATTTGCCTGACTAAGAGTAATAAACAAGGCTGCCCCCTTGCTCTCTTTTTATTTGTTATAGATACTGAAGTTCTAGCAATTTTAATTTGAAATAATACAAATATCAAAGGTATAGAAATATCTGAAAATTATACTTCCAGAATTATGGACTTTACATTTTACTGGCATTTGCTATTTGGTTTCCCCAGAAAAGAGGCAACATTTTCAGCTTGGCCATGGAGCAAACTGTCAGTCCCATGGTCAGTCCCTCTTCCAGCCTCAAAAAGAAAAAGTTAAGCAAAAAGTCTTTGACAACACAGCAGTCTAGTAATTTGCCTCCATCACAGGTGGGTAACCCTGCTGTGGCCATTAGTTACCTCAGACCACTCATCTTTTACCTCAGATCCCGCTGTGGTAGCACCTACAGCCACTATGAATTTGTCAATGTCACATCCTCTGTGGCTGTTGGTGTCCTCTTAGTGAGTAAGAGAGAGACAATCTTGTTGCTCCTGTCAGAGGGAAAAGGCAAGGTTCCCTGTTTTGTCAAAATATTGTCCCCATCCTTAAGTTGCTGCTGCCACTAATAACACAGGTGGCACAAATTTTCCTGTCAAAAAAAACCCCATAAAATGAAACATGTATCTACTCCTCCTTAAATTTCCTTAAACAGGAGTAATTTATTGTGTCTAGCTCACAGTTTAATTCAGGCTATTGATTCTTCTTATGAAGTAGTTTCTGATAAAAGAAAGAGTGATGCCTCTTTTCCCAGCAAGATTCAAATTTCTGATTCTGGGCAGGAAGAAGAAGGGACAGATATAGAGTTTTCCTTTTAGATTTCTGCGACTTACTCAGAGGAGAACTCAGTTTCTGATTCTCCCTCTGGGGGCCTATTTGTCTCTGAGACTATTTTGAGACTGTGTTAGTGTTTTTAGTGGGATAAAACTGAGATATCTCAGTCCCTCAAAAATACTATGAGCTGTTACTGAAGGATTTTGCAGAGCTTGCTTCCATTCCTCCACTTCTGTGAGATTTGGAGAATGTGTGTTACTTCCTGCAATTTTCTTTACAGTCTTCAAGCTGCCCCTAAAAAGACAGATAGGATGTATAAAGTTCCTCAATCTTTTAAGTTTTATACACACTTCCCAAACCTAACCCAGCAGCTGCAGCTTTAGTTAACACTACCACTGCTAAACATTTAGTTAACTCCAGTCCTACTCATTTTGAAAACGATGGGCAGATTATTGATAAGTATGGCAGGAGTGTATACTTCTGCAGCTTTAATTTTAAGAATTTTGAATTGTCAGTCTCACATTTTATTTATTTATCTATTTATTTATTTATTTGTTTATTTATTTATTTGTTTGTTTTTTTTTATTTATTTATTTTGACTAATGGCAAAAGTATGAGGAATGTCTTGTCTACAGTTGTTTCTTCTAATGAAAACTCTGCTTTAAATGATTTAGTTTCCTCTTTTGTACAAGTCATTATTGATTGTTCACAGTGTCTGCATGACTCTGGTGATATTTCTTCCAGGCTATGACCACTGGTATTGTTTTGAGGAGGGTTGTGTGGCTGTATTCTTAGAACCTCAAATATGATGTTAAAACATGTAATTTTAAATTCTTCTTTGGCTAGAGGTTTAGGTTTTGGCCAGTCATCTGCCAAGGTAATCAAAAAGGTGTGATGGAAGGGGTAAGCTGTTACTGAGAATCTCTAAGATTTCTTTAACACTCTTTTTCCAATTTTTCTAACGGAATGTCTAACCCCTCATCTAATTTTGGCAAATATATAAATAAATAAATAAACAGTCTCAAAAAATACATGTAAACAAATGTTTAAGAAGAAATGGCAGGGGGGTTCCAAAAAGAATTATGGAACCTACCAAAGCCAAGGACAGTTCAACAAGTCAGAATGGGTACTTTGCCCCCTCCAACCCTAGCTGCCCTATTTCCCTTCCAGAAAGTCTGAATTTCAAGATTTCTCATAGAAAAAAGACAGCTTTAGACAATTGGGTCACTTATTCAGGTTACAGATGGCAGTGAGAGGGAATTATTTATTTCCAGGGGGCAATCCCTCATACACCAGACCAAACTCTTTTATTTCCCCAAGTTCTTCATCACATACTGCCCTAGGGGTGATAGAACCAGTTCCTCCTCCCCAGGTAGTAAAAGGTTTTTATTCAAGGATATTTCTAGTACCAAAGAAAGAAAAGTATTGGAGACAAGTTCTGGATCTTTCTTTCCTAAACTGTGATAGTGCCGAAGTTCAAAATGATGTCACTTTATAACCTGTTACCTCCTCTTCCTCATTCAAGTTTTCTGGTCACACTAGATTTATAAGATGCTTATCATCACATGCCTACTCAACCAGGCTTCAGGGTTTTCTTAAGGTTTTGTGTGTCTGGATTACATTACCACTTCTCTGCCTTACCTTGTGGACTAACCTCTGCACCAAGAGTTTTCACAAAGTGTCTAGCTCCAGATATAGCTCATTGCAGGTTACAGGTTTTCCACATTTTTCCTTTTTTAGATGACTTGCTTATCTTTGCAGAAACTCTCTCTCCAGAAGGGTGGAGGTCTAGTATTGATGATTAGTACTAATTATTCATGTACAATGTTCCAGTTGTAGAATAACACTGAATAATATAGCAGGCCATCTAAAAATTAGATTAATATTGCATATAGAAAAATAGATGCTATGTTGTATGATTTATTACTACAGGAAAGCATTTCCTATGAGTTAAACAATTTTTAGAGATACATAAGAATACCAGACCCCCCCCCCCTCCCCACAGACCTATAACTGTTACCGCTGGATCAAAAATCCAATCTTTAGCCATTTTTATTGACAGGGAAGTCAGACAATTTTACATGAAGTTCCCCAACATGATAAGGGACTCCTAGGCTTTCCAAGGCAACCTCAAACAAGAATATCATGATGATAGCATTATATTAGCTACCACTGATACAGAAGACTTGTTTTCAGTTATACCTCATCAGGAAGGTCTACAATGGTTTGAGGCGGCATTAGATGAATGTGAGTTTCTTCAGAGCATGTATATACAGGTTTCATTAGCTCTTATGAGTATGATAGCTAACATGAATTATATATATGCAGGAGAGTACTATAGGTAGGGGAGTGGGGTAGTGGAGTAGGTGTAGTAACTGCCCATACCCCTGTATTTGCAAACATTGCATTATGGGAAAGGGTATATATATTTTTTCCTCTATATCAAAACAAGCAACAAGGAAGGTACAAACACGGCCGAGCAGAAATTATTTAGCTTTCATGTCCAGTTGACGCTTTCTCAGACTTTACAAAAAACTGCATATCAAGCCCCCAATTTAAAAACAGAACATACAGCTCAAATCATCCAGTCAAAATAGATAAATTAAACACTGAAAACATTTAAAAAGACATGTCTACATCAGCTCTATAAAACATATTATGACCACCAAAATACAACTATTGTACATATTAAGTGTTTTAGAGTATTTTAACACTGTTTATGTGTTCAGCGAAATTTAGCAGTTGGTTACATTTTTCCATTGCTGTTATGTATATAGTTAACATTTTCTACGAAATGTCTTGAAGCTATTGTTTGATTTTGGCATGTAATCTGGATTTTGAGGTATAATATGTGATGGGAAGTGTTTGGTTCTGATAATTTTCGGAGAGATAAAAGCACTTAATTACCATGTTGTATGGCCACAAAAGTGTAAAACATTTCCAACACGGTCAAACATTTTATTCCTGTGCAATTCCTTGTGGTCTATGCCACCATTGCACAATACATAATACACACCACACAATCTAACAGCCATGAACCATAATAGTATAATTTTATTATAATTGTCCTGTTGTTTTACAATAGAATAAAAAGTCACACAATCAGTTCAGTTTTACCTCTCATACAGAAGTCAAAGAAAGTGTCAGACAGCAGTGATAATGAGACCTGTGACTCAAGGGCCATCTACAACCAAGAAGAAAACTCATAAATTGAGATTAAAATAATTCTTGTATCTTCTTATGGTTTCCAAACAGACCTTAGATTACCTTTAAAAGTTGGGATATAGGATGATTAGGCTTTCCTGACAGTGACACGTGTATAAACCTCAGTTACAAAACACAGGATTCACACTAAATATGAGGTTGTCTATGAAGATTTACGAACATCATTATGTCCTAATAATAAACTTAGGATCAGCAACTCTCACGTTAAGTTGATAAATAATAATAATAAAATAGTCGCATTTAATAATTGTCTACATATAGCTACCTCGGTGGACATTAACTATATTAACAGGATATTAAACATTAAAAAATACATTTATAGGATTTTATCTTTAAAAATGTCTTCTTGTTATCTTGTCTTGAAACATTACTTTATGGTTTACTCATATAATTAATGGTCTAAAAGACAATGGAATGAAAAGGGTCTAATTTATTGGTCAAACTGTATTAATAATACTTAAATGAAAACTAAGCTTAACCCAACAACAAAGAATGGTTAAACAGTGAATTACAGCTATGAGGCACTTAGAGGCTAATTTCTGTGGTACGGGGTTTGAATCCCTTACCCTTTGTTTGTCTACTATATGACCTGGAACAAGCCACTTAACCAGACAGGCCTTCAGGTTAATTGGAATTTGGGCTAAGTTCATTAATGGTCAATTAGACTGCATGCCTAAAAGCTACCTATGAATCTATATAGAACCATTTTTGGAAAAAAAGTTCATAATTTTGTTTTCACTGCTCCTAAACCGCTTTTATCTGAAAACAGGATTTTAAACCATTCATTTAATGCTAAAGATATATCTATAGGTCACCAAGTTTACATTTTCAAAGTACAAGATGTCCAGTTCACAAGGTATTGAGGGTCAAACTACCGATGACTGTTTTCAATAAGAAATCACTTTCAGTAGAAGTTCTGTGTATCCATAGGAAATTATTCCCTTATTTTGTGAGATTTCTCCCTTGTTTGTGTTTTTACAACCATGAAAATTGCATATTTAAGTTTAGGAGTGAGGAGGTTCAGTGGGGCTAATCAGAAGCCCAGAAACACTTAGTGTGAGCTTTTGCCCTTGTGATGTATCAAGCATTTTTGTTTGTTGATGCAGTTCTTCATCCAGTTGTATTTCAACATCTCATAGTGAACCAAGTGATAATAAATCAAATGCGTCTCCTAGGACAGCTCAGTGGTGCAGCAGTAGCGTTATCGCCTAACAGCAACAGGGTCTCCGGTTTGATTCTCAGCTGGAGTGCCTTCTGTGTGGAGTCTGCATGTCCTTCTTGCATTCATGTGTGTTTTCTCTGGGTACTCTGGTTTCCTCCCATGTTACAAAGACATGTGTCTGGAGCACTTCTCCTGAGCCTCTGCTGAAAATTGGCTTTATTCCAAGTTGGACTTTCCCACTTAATAAATAATTATTGGAATTCTATGACAAATAGCTTTAATTCAAATGTAAATGACTAAATAATCAATTATTCTTAAATCGCTTTAGGTAACATTTCTGTTTTTATACTTATTTATTTCAGAATATATACATAAAACTTTTTATACACATATGCATCAGTAAAATGTTTAAAGATAAAGCATCAATATGTTGCAGATATAATAGTTTTATTTGATATTTTTATATACAATTTAGTTTTTTAAGCATTTGAATAATATAAATGAATAATAAATATGACTGGTATCATATAGTTTTGATTGTTCATTAACTAAGACACGTGGATAGATATAGATACTTTTGAGCAAATTATTTGTTGTGATGATTTTGATATATATATCAAAATCAGCACAACAAATAATTTGCTCAAAAGTATGTATATCTATCCACATGTCTAAGTTAATATACTTCCAGTGTAATCTAATGTTTCAATGGCATCTTGTGTTATAAATGATCAAATTTCATTGGGCTTCTGATTAGAATTTCAAGACGTTTTAATGTGAATTCCAAAACTCTGAAAAAGTAAGTGCAATCCCTGGAATATAATAGTGAAATGTGAAAATCTGTGTTATACCTAAAAAGCATTTTCGGAAGAAGGCAGGACTCCCAACATCTCCAAAGTGGGGACTAAGCCCCTACATATCTGACACTTAAATATAGTAACTCTAAGACCACTGTACCTTGGAGAAGATGAAATACTTTGAAATACAGTAATTTTAGCATTATTATATATTTAGCTATAATTGAACATAAAATTACAGACCTCAAGCAAGGAATAGGAACCCATTTCTTTGAGGTTAATAATTTTGGCAGCTGCAAGGAAACTGTAAATTGGAATAAGCCTGTTTCACCATCTTTCAAAGATTTTTTTAAATATCACTAATATATGAAATAAAGAAAATAATAGATTACTGTTAATATTTAAAAACAGCTATCAGTTTCAGAGTTTGAACTACATTTCATATGCTACTAGATAAATCTGAAAATAAAATAGCAAATAGTGACTATAATCATTATTTGACAACCCTTATATTAAGTCCAGTAATCATAAGCTTCTTTTATTTTTCACTTTTTCTGCTTTTCTTACCTTTTGGTTAGATAAACTTAAATTCAAATAGTATTAGTTATAATTGTTCCTAGATTCCTAGCTTCATAGATTGTTAATAGGCTTACCACCTGGGGGTGGGGGGATTTCTAAGCCTAGACAAAGAATAATGATGTCCTGTATCCAAACAGGACATTGAGGACAGGGCATTTATAAGCTTCCTCTGTCCATAAGGGACATGGTTGCCAGGCCCAGTGTAAATTTCCTATTCCCCATCCACTGGTCAAATTTAAACTGAGTAATAGATGTACTCGGGTTCACATGGATGGGAAACCTGTTCCATAAGAGAGACAGTCTCTGGAACACACATCTGTCTCTCCAGCATGTTGTGTTTAAGTCACAGACAAAATTCAGGTCCTTAAACCTTGTATTTCTGGTACTGTTTGACTTATGAATATGTAGGAGATTCATAAGTGTGGGGTTTGTAGATGCCATATAAGCCAAGCATAGATCACCTTCAGCATATCCATAGGAGATTGAGTAGAGGAAAAGGGCTTTAAGGTTCTCTGTATAAGGCAGGTTTGCTACACCTTGTATTCTTTTTGTAAGGAACCCCTGAGGTCACTGTAGTTGCTGCATATGCCTGGTCAGGTACATACCAAAGAGAGCATTGTACAATATGATTAGTCTGATAAGGGCAGAGTACAGTGGGAAAATTACCTCATTGGACCTAGATTCCATGCCCTTACTTATAGGTTGTGCAACATAAAAGGATTTCCCTATCATTGTGGCCAGGTGTGGATGATGCCATTTACAATATGTTCTGCACATTGTTACATATTTCCACTGAGGTTATGGACATAGCTGTAGAAAGCAACCTTTGTGGTTGTCCTTTGTCTGAAAAGCTAGTTTTTCTTCAAATTTAGCCTTTGAAGTATTAATTAACCCTCTTAACTGTCTGCTTAGACTGGTCAGGGGATTTTAGTATGGATGGCATTGTTCCTCTTATGCTTGACCAAGATTTTTTTCTTTTGTTGTTGAACCAGTTGACATTGTGATCCCACCAGGGTGGCTTATCTTTTGAGTTTGTTTTATACTTAATATGAGTAGGCACAACTCTCTCTATAAAACTATCAATAATGAATTACCAGATATTTTGTAAATAGTTTAGCATGTGCTATAGAGTTTACTGGATTTGGGAGTGCTTGGTATTTAGCCAAGGTGTCACTTAGTAGAGAGAGGTTAGCCTTGGAATAGTTCCTAAAGTTTTTTTTTTTTTTTTTTTCGCTGAATCCCATAAATTATTTTTATTTTAAACAATACTACAGATCTGAAGAGAAAAGACATTACATTGGGTGAGGAACATCACCCCCCCCGTGTTCATGAGAACAAAGATATGGACATTTATACCCCAGTAGGAGAATGGGCCAACTGTTTCAGGATGTTGGCATTAACAAAGTTTGGGAATAGCTGGACTTGTACCTTAGAAGTGATGTATGATTCCCAGTCTATAGAGGGGTAGTTGAGATCCCCCATGAATATCATATTGGGTTGAACAATGAGGGATTCTAATACATTAAGATAGGCAGTATAGAACAATGATATAGTACAAGATCCTGTTTATGGTGAGTTGCTTATGTATGAGTTCCAGTAGGTCATGCACTCTAACTAGTCTGGATGTGAGTTTGGTTTTAATGCAGACTGGGACTTCTCCACATTTAGTTACATTCTGTGTAGTAGCTGGTCTAAAGGTGTGAAAAGCATTATGACCTTGCATTTCTGGGATACTTTCTGTGACTTTAAATCATGTCTCCATTACTACATAGATGCCTACACTCTCCAGGGAGAAGAAGGTTTGCAAGGAGTAGAGTTTCTGGTTAAGACTTCGAGCACTGGGCGGTACTACGTTCAGATATTTCTTCATAGGTTCAGTTAAACTGGGAGGTTTTATCACTTTGGCATTGTCTAAAAAGGCACTAGGATGGGTGAAAAAGGTCTTTGCCAATATCCAAAAGCCTAGAGGAAATAAGTGCAGACCGTCCCTAGCAAAACAGCATGGTCTATCAACCATGTCTGCCCAGGCCATCAAATATCGTACCTCCTTGGAATGACACTTGAACCTAAACCAAATGTTACAATCAATCATTTACTGTTAGTAACGTGACATCATCCCTAGAGAAGGTAGTATGCTGCTCAGTGCTAGGCTTGTACCTACCTGAGACACATAATCAGACAGCTTGAACATGTCTTGCATTATATAGTCAAGGGAGCTACATTTCAGGTCATTAACACCCACATGCACTGTGACAGAATCATACTGGTAACTGTGATTCAATGACCTGGGTGTCTATGTGACTAGACAGATCCTAGTCCTGGAAAGGCAGCTAACTGTGACTCTCTCCTTACTCAGTCTGGTGACAAGGACATTGGTGTGCATCACTATGGAGTGATCAATGACCAGGAAAGCAGGCTGTGCTCTGGTTTATCTTAAGGACTTAGCAGTAGAGGCACTATATACAGTGCTACTATGCATAGCTGTAAGTGATGTTTTAGTGGAATGTTTATGTAATGGCTAAGGACCATTTTTGATTGTGCTATGCAGTGAGTCTAAGTGTTTTAGGAAGGTTACCTGTAAGTTCCTCAGCATAAGCAGATGTATGTGTAGGGTTTTTACCCTGTGTGGTAGGCATGGTATAATTTTCACTGACAACCTCTGCATGATTAGTTTTGATTGTATGAGAGAGTTTTGCTTCCAGCATTAATATTTAAACCTCTCACATAGTGTATTTGTTTTATTAAAAATAAGAGGATTGTCAATGTACATGAAGCAATTACTACAATGCTTCAAACTACTCTTAGTATAATCAGACTACTCGCTATATTATAAGCCTAGCACTTGTTCTCAAAACTTCTCTACTAAGTAAGCACTCTCATACTAAGTAAGCACTACATCCACCTACCACCCCTGTGAATATCCACTTCCCTTAAAGGCACAGCACTCCCTTATACTGTTCTAGCATGTCGAGTGGTAGATTACTGGCGTCCTCTCCAGTTCAGCTGGTTAATCTGGGTATCTTGAGACAATGCTACAATTGTCTCCTGTACACAGACAACCCTCCTCCTCCCAACAAACACAAATACATGAGAGATGCAACTATATAGCCAAACTGGAGGCTGAACTCTCTCAACTCAGGGCTGGCATGACCAGACAGGAGGAGATGGTAACCACACACACAACAAACCCAGTCCCACATAGACCTACCACAACTGCAAACCAAACACATAAAAACACAAAGACATATTCGGAGGCTCTAATAAAAAACTTACCAAAACAACAGAGGCTCCCAAAGCAGGCATCCAAAAATCCACCACCTCAAAACAAAACACATGCAACACATACTTCAATAAATCAGTGTGTCAATCAATCACAGCCCTTAAGGCCAAACACCATGCCTGATACACTAGTAATAGGTGACTCTATAGTAAGACACACTGATGTCCCGCTTACCAGGCTGAACAAGGAGAGGGTGACTGTGAGCTGCCTATCGGGAGCTAGGATCTGCCACATAACACACGCACTCAGGTCATTCCAAAGCAAGTACAAATATGACTCCGTCATTGTCCATGCTAGCATGAATGACCTGAGACGTACCTCCCTGGACTACATGAAAAGAGATATAGAGGAGCTCTCTGATTATGTAGCCCAGGCTGGTATGACCCTGACCCTGAACAGCATCTTGCCCTCACCAAGAATGATGCCACAATACAAAGACAAGATGATCAGCTTTAATAATTGGCTCAAGTACTGGTGTCATTCTAAGGGGATCCAATGTCTGTCTGCTTGGGATGACATGTTGGACAAGCCATGCTGCTTCACAAGGGACGGCTTGCACCTGTCATCACTGGGCTTCTGGATATTGGCTAAGGCTCTTGCCACCCCCATAGTGCCTTTTTTAGGCAATGCTCAAAAGACAAACCCACCTCCTTAGAAAACAAAAATGGAAAAAAACTAAGGGTAATGCTGCTCAACGCCAGAAGTCTAAATCTCAAGATGCAGGCACTCGATGCACTCCTCAGTATGGAGAACACTGACGTCTGTGCAGTAACTGAAACCTGGTTCAAGGCTCCTGAGAGCACCCCAGCGCTACCAGGCTATACCTCGTATCATGCTTTTCGGCCCCAAAACCCGGGCCAAACCACAAAGGGAGGGGGAGTGTCCATATTCATCAAGGACACCCACACCTCCAGGTTAGTAGCAACACATGAAGCATCGGAGACCATACAGGTGCAACTAACCATAGGCAAAACTGCTATACAACTGGTAGCATGTTACAGACCACCCTCCCAATCTCAGGAACCCCACTCAGCCTTCCTAAAGACATTGGAGGATATGAATGTATCACAAAATACCATCATACTGGGAGACTTCAACTACCCTAACATAGATCGGGTACATTATTCTAGCCCTAACACCCTAGCCCAAAGGTTCCTGGAATTCATAAATTCAAATGCACTGGAACAACTACTCACCTCTCCCACTAGGGGAGATAATACTAGACCTGATCATCACAAACATGGGGACAAAATGCTCCACACCAGAGGTATACCCCTCACTAGTGAGATCTGACCACAAACTAATCACCCTGGATATACATATCCCACCTTCACCCCCAGCACAAAAGACCACAGTGAAAAACTTCTCAAAAGCAGACTTCACTCTTCTTAAGACTGAGATGGTATCCTTTAAGCCCACTGGGCCAGTGGATACCACATCCCACAATGCTGAATCCTTCACAAATGCTTTCTATGGACATCTCCAAGAATGCATGGATCATGCAATCCCAAATAAATCCAAGTCCCTCTCCACCAAAGGCAAGCGTCCTGTCTGGTGGACCTCAGCCATTAACAAATTGTATAACAAAAGAAGGAAGCTACTGCACGACAGAGCAAAATCCCATAAAGGGAAGACATCTCTGATCAACACTAGCAGAAAACTACGTTCTCTCATAAAAACATCCAAGGCCAACTTTGAGAGAAAAATCGCTAAGGACACTAAAGATAACCACAAAGCCTTCTTCAGCTATGTTAGAAACATGGACGGAAACCCTCAGATATGCTCAGTTAGTTCACAACAACAAAAAATACACTGAACCCACAGATATTGCCAACATTCTGGCTGACAGGTTCAGTGCAAATTTCTCCCCTCCCTCACCCCCAAAAGAAGAAATACTTATCCCAGCTGAATGTAATCTCCCTGTCATCTCAGATGTCCAGATGAGAGCCACCCTCAGCAAAGCTAAAAACACAGCATCAATGGGACCTGACGGTATCCCGGGTTGCGTGCTACGTGAACTCCAAGAGGAGCTAAACCCACACATAAAAATGCTATTTAACCTTAGCCTTACTACAGGATATGTACCTGAACACTGGCGTACAGCAACAGTGGTCCCACTCCACAAAGGGGGTACCTCTACAGACCCTGGGAACTACCGCCCCATAAGCTTAACCAGCCTGGTCTGCAAAGCTATGGAAAGAATCATTATGGAACTCATAAACAGAGACATTGGGGACCTACAGACACTTGATCCCACCCAGTTCGGCTTTGTAAAGGGCAGATCCTGCCTTTTGAACCTGGTTGACTTTTTTGAAACAGTCACTAGAGCCATTGATGAGGGCAAAGCAGTCCATACAGCCTACCTGGACTTGACTAAGGCCTTCGACACAATACCCCACTCAGGCATCATAGATAAGCTCAACAGCTTAAATGTAAACCCTTATGTCACTAGATGGGTTGCAAACTGGCTAAAGGACAGAACCCATAAAGTTAAAATCACTGGAGAAATGTCAGACTCAAAGCCAGTCATAAGTGGTGTCCCACAGGGATCTGTCCTGGGACCCCTCTTGTTCGGCATTTATTTCTCAGATGTTAAAGAAAACATGGGAGGGTTGTGGCTGACAAAGTTCGCAGATGGCTGCAAACTAGGCGCCATAGTCGATACACCAGTGGATACATACATCCTACAAAAAGGCCTCACAGAAACGGACAACTGGTGCCGGAGTCATGGCCTTAAACTAAATGCCAAAAAATGTATAGTCATCCCCTTTGGGAAAAACAAAGTACCCACAAATTATCACATAGACAGCAACCCACTGAGTACGGAAAAAGTAATCAGAGACCTAGGGACCCAAGTCGACAGTGACCTCTCATTTGACACCCACGTTGCCAAAGTGGTTAGAAAGACATTCTACCTTGCACACCTTATCATGAAGGGATTCACATCCAGATCCAAGGATGTCATTGTACTCCTATACTCCTCCCTCATCAGACCCATGATTGAGTATAATGCCCCATTTGGTATGTACCTCACCTGGCATTTGCAACAGCTGGAGAGACCACAAAAGTACCTCACCAAGAGGATCAAGGGTCTCCAACATATGTCTTATTCTGCCAGACTAAAGAAACTCCAGCTCTATTCAGTAGCATACCGCCTGCTCAGAGGTGATCTGTGCCTGACGTACAAGGCCATGTCCAATCAGGAACTGATGGACATGCTCCACCTCAAAAAATTCAAATCCATCAGAACCACGAGAGCTAAAGACTTAAACCTCGGCACAAGTATGAATAGGACATGCTGGAGGGATAGATTCATAACCCAGAGGCTTCCCATGCTCTAGAACAGAATCCCAGTTCATGTTAGGCAGAGCCCCTCACTAACTCTCTTCAAGAGAAATCTTGATGAGTGGATGGGAGATCGTAAGTTTACCCCAGGGGTCACATCTGTGTCACTACTAGACAGGGGCACAGTAAACTAATTCTATTATATAAGGGGACCTTCACTCTGTCACTACTAGACAGAGGCACAGTATTCTAAATCTATTCTGTGCATTTTTGTACCATTTCATGGGGTGGCGAAAGCCACATCACTATGGCTAGGCTTACAAATGCCCCAGGGCAGATAGCCTAGTACTAAACTATGAAACTATGAAACTACCCATCTCAACTAGATTGTCCACAGAGAGTCAGGAAGTACATATCCATGGCTAATGATCTACGTGGGAGGAGAGAGGGAAATTTAAATATTGAAAAGGTCAATAAGACAAAGAACTTCATACGCCACCCTCAGCTATGTGCAAAACAGATGATTTAGTGATTAAAAAAACTGTCAAGACACTAAGGGTACTTTGAGGGAACCTTACACTACAAGAGATCTGCATCTACACAGATTACAAGGGTGTGACTGATGAATAAATTGTATTGAATTTGAAATGAATTGGTCTCGACTATTTCAGCACACTCATTTCTGGTTTATTCATTACAAGGGGGAATTATGCTGCAATCGCTCAATGACTATACAGATCACTGCTAGATGCCACTATGTGGAGAGCAGTGGTTCTAACTAAGTACTTTAAAAATAGTCAAAAAGTACATATAGTTAACACAGAAACAATTAATGCAGCTGTGACAAAAAATGTGGAAATAAGTGCCAAAACAGTGGATAGTGTAAAGTAAGTCTTAGCTTGCTCATTACATATGAGCCAAGCATTGTGCAACTGTGGCACTTAAATAGCAGAGGAGATTTGATAAAAAAAAACACACACACAAACAAAGCCCTATGGCCAATCAAAAATAGCATACTTATCTTTACTTTACACTATCCTGGGCCAGAAAATAACTCAGGTCCTCTCTGCTCTCACTAAAGTAGAATAGGCAGTTCTAACTAAAGTATGTAAAAAAGGTAAAAAATACAGATATTCTAAACACTCAATTAATGCAGCTGTGACAAAAACAATGATGGAAATAAGTACTGAAACTGTGAATATGGTAATGTAAGTTTTAGTTTTTGTAGAGCTTAACAGAAACCAGCAACACTCTTCTTCTCAAGTAGTGTGGTCTGTAAACATTGCCAAACATGCCAGCACAGAGATTTTAATTTTTAAACAAGCTAGTCCTCTAGCCAATCAAATAAAAGCACAATAGGCTTTCACCAGTAATTCCCAGCTCAGAAGAGTACACTCTCCAACTACAAGAGTGTTGACAACAAACGATAACACAAAATAACTGGTTTGGAGACCAAGAGTGAAAGCCAGAACTAAGAAAATTTTAGAATAACAGACACAATAAGCCTTCAAACATCAATTCACAACTCAGAAGGGTGTAAACTACCTCTCCTGCCAGAAGAGTGTAGCCCACTAACCTTCCTTATTTAAGATAACTAGTTTGGATCCCAAATGCTTAAATCAGAACTAAGAGGCGTAGAATAAAAGTGACAATGTAATCAGGCTACTAACAAGCAGTAATAAATAGAGTAGATTAAATGCAACTGAACACTTTAAGAATATGCAGTAAAAAGCTAAATAAAGTAGGAAGAAGCACAAATACAGGAAAAGTAGCTGAATAAAGAGCATTTTTTTTGTTTTTTAGTAAATGGGAAAGTAAGAAACAGAATATAATTCAAGTTTAAGAGACTAAGGTTGAGAGCCTCTTTGGTTGATCTATCACTGCTCAATAGAATGCGCTGATGAGATGAGACTGGGAGGAATGCCCACAATCAGATTTATAATAGGGGAGGGCAACTTAAAAGCTACCAAGTTTAAAAGCACAACAGCAGTAAGGCAGGTGGGTAGGAAAAATCAAATGCAGACAGAGATCAGCAATAGTCAGGCAAAGAACAACAAGTCAAACAAGCACTACAGCTAAATAAAGATACCACTAAATATTTGTAGTTTAATGAGGATTATTATTTCTCACCTTCTCCCACTAATTAGCTGGATATCAATCACTAACTCCTAAAGAATTCTTTTCTAATTGACCCTTCCCAAGACCTCTTAAAACTCCAAAAAATCAAAAAACTGGAAAACAAAAAAAAAACTGCAATATTAGCCAAAAAAAAACAGAAGCAACCAAACCATAAAGGAATAACTCCAGTACAAAATCAAATGCAGACAGTGATCAGCAATAGTCAGGCAGAGAACAGCAGGTCAAATACTACTTAGTAATAAATTGCAGTTAATTTAATTTGCTTTTAAACAGTTAAAGTATTTATATTTCAATTTGCTGCACATATTACTGTACTGTAGTAAAGTTTTAGTAATCATTTTTTTTGGAAAAAAGTATTTATGAACTATTCCTAGCTTCTCCATCAAAAATAGCATAAAGCATTTTCAGCATTAGAAATCATTGTTTTCTTTGCCCAGCTATCAAATTCCAGCATTAGGAAACAATTAAGAGTTCTGCTAAATTTTTTCAAACAGCCCGTGTTAAAATGTTAAAATTTTCTGTCTAATAAAACAAATTCTTTTTTAATTTCCTTGTATCTAGTACTCTCCTTTCTTACAAAGGAATGCATAAGTACTTTTTGCTAGCTCCACAGTCTCACCAGACTGTCATTTTCCTAAAAGGCATTAGTAATTTCAACCAACAATAGATCACTATCCAACCTGCATCACTCTGCAGGTAAGCCAACATCACCGGTGTATGTCAGTGCGACGTTCTCTCAGAGCTTATAAAACCTTCAATACAATAATCCTCATTTGATCACAGAGTTCACCAAACATCACATTCATATTCAACAAAGCCTGACCGTATTTCTTTACTTTTGCCACAGCATCCATCTCTAATTATACTGTTCCCATTTGACATGTTATGTTGTTAAATTCCTTTTTTCCTCTTGTCCTATCAGAAAACCTCAGATGGTCAGACTGTGTACTTCCTAACTTCAGGTGATCGATATTATACTTCATAACATTATATAATTTCATAAATTCCCAACATCCACAAAGCCTCTACTCATCAAAGATTTGGCAGATTCTCTTACAATGTCAGCTTTTAACCATTCTGACTCCATATTTCATGATCTTCTCATCCAGTTACTCAAGCTTATAAGAAATGACAACATATCTGTTTTCATCTCATGCTAATAGATCCAGTTACTGTCAAATAATTCAGAAGTTGCTTTTCTGTCTTGAATGAAATTTCTAGTGCAATCTGCAGTGTCAGCTTTCTTACACAACATGTTGTCATTCTTCTATCCCATCTTGCCTCTTCTGTGAAAACCATGATAATACATACCAAGTTATGATTCAAAATTATTTTCAGTACTTTTTATTATAGACCTCACCCTAAGCACAGGTATAGTTACAATGTATTCACTGTAAACTTATGTAAAACATTTTGCTTGTAAGTCTTATAATTTACCTATCCATACAAAAAATTGAGGACCTTTTCTCCCCAGGCCTTCACTGAAAATGGGTCATGTGATTCAGTCAGACTATCCTGGTTAACAAATGTCAAATTAAAAAAAATAATAAAAATAAATAATATCACCAAGCTTTACAATAAAAATAAGCTAATTTTGACCAAAAGCAAGAATAGCAATTCCCAGAATGATAAAACCCTTGTGACTGAAATAAATAAAAATTTCAAGAGCTTAATAAAGTACACTAAAGCCACATCTGGGACTAAAACAGATAACCAAGCTGAAGACAATCACAAGACCTATTTTAGTTAAGCTTGTCACTGAGATGATTGTTAATGATGTTACCTACACTGAAGTTGAATATATAGTGAAACCACTGGCTGTTAAATTCAGCTCAATCTTCCTGTATCCATCCATCCATCCATCCATCCATCCATCCATCCATCCATCCATCCACTACCCCTGTTCCTATTTTTGCACAAGGGGTTGGAGTGTCACTTCAACTGTGACAATCAACTGCAGCCAATATCCCACAAAATATACATGAAACCAACTTGCCTCCAGCTATCACACAAAACCAAGTCCTAAAAGTGCTATCAAAAGTGAAAAATACTGCATCAGTGGGTCATAAGAATATCTCAGGGTGCATCTTATTTAGCATGAAGACCAATTTAGTACCCCATAATAACACTGTTCAACTTCAGCCTATATATTTTTTTGCACAAGGTGAATGAAGAACAGCTACAGTCATTCTCCTGCATAAAGGTGGACCTTCTATTGTTCCAAGAAATTACAGACTCATAGGTCTGACCAGCCTCATGTGCAAAACCATGAAAAGATTTTTCATGGAGCTAATCAATAAGGACATAAGGAACCTCTAAACATTGGACCTGTTTCAGGTTGGATTCATCAAGGGCAGATCATCTTACTCAACCTAGTAGACTATTTTGAAAAGGTCACCAGAGCAATGGATGAAGGTAATACTGCATACTTTTTTTCTCACATTTTTTTT
Organism: Protopterus annectens; assembly: GCF_019279795.1. Lineage (NCBI taxonomy): Eukaryota > Metazoa > Chordata > Ceratodontiformes > Protopteridae > Protopterus > Protopterus annectens. Next base: position 1,551,967,649 of record NC_056726.1, read on the forward strand.
TATTTTTCAAATACATTTGAATGAATTCCATAGTCTTTATACATAACATCTTAAATAACTATGTACACTATTTACATTAGCTTGACACTATAACAGATCTTAATGTATACAGTTTTAAAAGTATGTCAAATCCATTATCAGAGTGTCTGATCAATTATTGTATCGTGTCAATCAACGATAAGACTTTTCCCCAAGGGTTGTTGATAAATGGCTTTGGATAAATTCTTAGTTCTTTAATTTTAATTTCCAATAATGCTGTGGTCTTCAGTAGGCTGTAGAAGTCTTCCAAAGTTGGTATCGTGTTTGCATTCCATCTCCTTGTTATACACGTCCTTAAAATTACAAGTATAGTCTATACTAGATACATGTTTGACCTATTCAAATGAGAACCTTCATTCACATTTAATAATACAAGAGCTTTAGTTAAATAAAATGATTCATTAAATAAAACTTGTAGAAAGATATTAATACTATTCCAAAATGGCTTAATTTAACACAATCAAAGAAAATAATGTTGTGAGGGTGGCCTAAAATGATGGGAGAGTGGCCTAATGGTTAAGATGTTTGCCTTACAAACACAAGGTGCAGGGTTTGAGTCTCACAAGGGATAATTGGCTAGGCTTAAAATGTCACAAGGGCAGTTAGCTTAGTACTAATCTATGAACCTATGTTTTTTCTCCCACCATGCCCCAAGATTCTCACTACACCTTTCTAAATATACTGGAAAAGATTAAGATAGAACCAAACACCCTAATACTGGGTGAATTTTAACTACCCTGCCATTAACTGGGAAAACTACTTGTGTACCAACACCTTTGCCCAATGATTCTTGGAATTCATAAATTCCAACGCCGTGGATCAACTAATCCATATCCCACCAGAGGCTCCAATATCCTAGACCTGGTCATTACCAACATGGGAAATCGATGCTCCACACCTATGGTCACCCCCTGGTTAGTCAGGTCTGACCATAAGCTAATCACCCTTAACATCCACATCCCACCCGCACCCCCAGTAAGGAAACCTCCATAAAAAACTTCTCCAAAGCCAACTTCATGCTACTTAAGTCAGAAGTGACAAACTTCATGACATCCATGAAGACGGGAATTGAAAGTTCGACTGCTGAATCCTACACTAAGGCACTGTACGAGCACATCCACTCATGCATGAATCATGCCATCCCAAATAGAAACAAGCTGCTCTCCTCCAAAAAAAGGAAGCCAATCTGGTGGTCCCCTGCCATAAACAAACTTTACAACAAAAGGAAGAAACTGTTGCAGAAAAGAGGAAAATCCCAGGATGCAAAAAACTCCCTTTCCAGCCTCAGTAAGAAACTGAAATCCCTCATAATATCCTCCAAAGCTAGTTATGAAAATAAAATTGCAAAAGATTCCAAAAACAACCACAAGGCATTCTATAACTATGTCAAGAATCTAAATGGCAATGCTCAGATCTGCTCTGAGCTAAAACAGAATGGCATTAAATATACTGATCCCAAGGATATTGCCAATATCCTGGCAGATTGATTCAGTGCCAACTTCACCCTCCTCTCACCCCCTAAACGGCCCATCTCAATACCGGAAGATTGCCAAATTCCGGTAATAATGGCCACACAGGTAGAAAACACACTCTCCAAAGCTAAGAATACAGCATCCATGGGACCAGATGACATCCCGGGCTGTGTACTACATGAACTACAATATGAACTGGCACCTCACCTAAGTGTCATGTTTAATCATAGCCTCACCTCAGGTTTCATGCCCACTGAGTGGCACAGAGCTACAGTTATCCCACTCCACAAGGGGGGATCCACCTTGGGTCCCGGAAACTACCGTCCCATCAGTCCGATGAGCCTTATCTGCAAGGCCATGGAGCGTATTATCATCAAACTTATAAACAAAGACATTGGCAACCTTCAAACACTGGACACCACCCGGTTTGGGTTTGTGAAGGGCTGATCTTGTCTCCTGAACCTGATTGACTTCTTCGAATCAGTCTCCAGAGCCATGGACAAGGGTAAGGTAGTCCACACAGCCTATGTAGACCTTGCCAAGGCCTCTGACACCATCCCCCACTTTGGAATCATAGATAAACTTACTAAGCTGGGCAATAATCCCTACGTCACCCAATGGTTGCCAACTGGCTTACTGACAGCACCCACACTGTAAAGGTAGCCGACTCCAAATCCAGCTCCAGACAAGTGACAAGTGGAGTACCTCAGGGTTCAGTCCTGGGACTGCTCTTGTTTGGCATCTACTTCTCTGAAGTACAGGACAACACTAAGGGCCTCTGGCTAACAAAGTTCGCAGATGACTGCAAACTGGGAGCCATTATTGAATCCCTAAATGATGTGGATACTCTACAAAAAGGGCCTTACAGAAACAGATGCTTGGTGCCAGAGCCATGGGCTGAAGCAATGTATAGTTATCCCCTTTGGGAAAAACATGTACCCATGAATTACCACATAGGTGGCTGTACACTAAACACTGAAAGTGTGATAAGAGACTTAGGGACACAGGTGGACAGTAGTCTCACCTTTGATAATCACATTGCCACAATAGTAAGGAAATCCTTCTATGTGGCACACCTCATCACTAAGGGCTTTTCATCCAGAAAAAAGGAGGTCATTGTCCCACTGTACTCATCCCTCATTAGACCCATTATAGAATACAATGCCCCATTTGGTATGTACCTCTCAAGACATCTGCAACAACTGGAAAGGCTGCAGAAATACCTCACTAAATGAATCACAGGCCTAAAGCAGATGCCCTATGCTGACCGCCTTAAAAAACTCGAGCTATACTCTGTCGCATATCATCTACTCAGAGGCGATCTCTGCTTAACATACAAGCCATGTCGAACCCAGAGCTGTTGGACATGCTACACTTAAAGAAATCCCAATCCCTCAGAGCCACACGCTCCAGGGATCTAAACCTTGTCATCACAATAAACAAAACATGCTGGAGGGATAGGTTCCTGACCCAGAGACTCCCCGGACTCTGGAATAGACTGCCCATACATGTCAAGCAGAGTGCCTCTTTGGCCCTCTTCAAAAGGAACCTTGACGATTGGATGGGAGAAAGGAAATTCACCCCAGGGATCATGTCAGTCGCCCTGCTAAACAGGGGTCCAGGGAAGTAAATAGTGTGGGAAGAAATAGCCAGGGAATTGTTATGGCTAGGCTTGTATAGGCCCTAGGGCTGATAGCCTAGTACCAACCTATGAACCTATGAACCTAAAATGTGGTTCCAATCTACATTGTGTGCTTGCTCACATCGCCATCATATTCGTTTTATGGAAGAACTAATGTTACTGATTCTGTCTGGGGATAAGAATGCTCTGTGCAAGCATTTCCAATTAAAAATGTTCCAGTATTGTGTAAAGGATGTATATTTTATCGATAATAAGATATTTGTTTTAATATCTTCAGTTAACTGCATTGAGTGTTCTGTTGTTATATATTTCCAACATGAGGCTTTGGATGTTGTTTTATAGTTTATCAATATTTTGTAAAATTTTGAAATACTGTTTCCCACGTCAAAGTCATTATATATGATTTAATATATGTATTTCATAAATTTAGGTATTTCTTTAAATGAGGAATTGTTAATTATTCTACTTAAATCTTGCGAATATGACAGAATATTCTGTAAAGTTAGCCAGTCTTGTTGTGGAATTTTGTATATTGTTTTTATTACTTGAATATTTAAAACTTTTAGTTCTTTGATACATTGGAGCCAACAAACAAATCCATTCTGTTCCCAGGAATTAATAATTTCTTTATATATTTTATGTGGAAAGTTCTTTGTGACTGTAAATGGTGTTAAAATATCAAACCAGATTTTTAAATCTATATTTGCATTAATAATTATCATAAATGAGTCAATATAATAATGAATTATATGAGTTTTAGTAGGTTTAGTTATGTTATATTGCGTACTACTACATAATATGTGCCATGGCAAATTGCTTTTATCTGTTACTTGAATTTTTTTTTTGTAAATCAAATTCATTTATTGATATTACAGTTAGTAATTCTTTCCACTTTGCAGACTAATTTGGACTTATCCAATCTGAGATTGTTTTATATATTAATGCTTTTATATATGTTTCTATATCAGTAGAGTTTAATCCTCCCTGTTTCCATGGTCTGATATGATGTATTAAAGTTATTCTGTTTCTTTTGGGAAACCATAAAAATGTTATTAGGCATTAATTTATTTCTTTAAGTATATTCCTTGCATTGCTAAGGCTATATATAGGCTCTTGGGCAGTAAAACCATTTTTATTAAGTGCAGTCTATCTTCAAATGTTAATATTATTTTGTTCCATTTTTCCACAGAGATTTTAATTGAGTTGATGATATTATTGCAATTTTTTGAGACTAATTCATTATTATCCTTGCATAACTCAATTCCTAGATATTTTAAGGTAGGTTCTTGTTTCCCTATGATGTGATCCCCCCTTAGTCTGCAGTTATTTTTTTTTATTTAAAAATAAAAATTTTGATTTTGATTTATTGAAATGGAGTCCTGAAATCATGTGGAATTTGTCAATTAATATATCTAATTCTTCTAATGTCTCTTTTGAAATTAGATAATGTTAGTAATATGTCATCAGCAAATAGCAAATAGCATTACTTTAGAATTGTATTGTTCATAAACATCTATTCCATTGATTTTTATATTGTTATTAATTGAATCTACCAATATTTCAATAGCCAGAGCAAATAGAATTGGTGACATGGGACATCCTTGTTTAGTGCCTTTTGTTATATGTATAGATTCAGAGGTAAAAGGACCTAACTTGACATACGCTAAATTATTTGTATATATTCTTTAGGAGATGAACAAAGGATCCAGGAGATTCAAATAGCATTAGGATTTTGAATAAATAGTCCCAATTTAGGGAATCAAAGGCTTTCTCTATATCTCAGCCAATTATGAGTCTTTCTTTATTTTCTTTATTAACATAATCTTTAAGAGAAATTATCCTTTTAATATTGTCATGTGTGTGTCTATGATATACAAATCCAGTCTGATCATTATTTATTGTTTTGGATAGTGGTATTTTCATTCTGTTAGTTAATATTGTCATAAATATCTTATAGCCATTATTTAATAATGATATAGGTCTATATGAGGTACAGAGGTTTGGGGATTTGTTTTCCTTTAGGATTGGTGTGACTAAGGAATATCTCCAAGAGAGTGGTATTAAAGCTTGTGACTGGATTTCTAATAGAGTTTTACGAAAGAGGGATAGTATCTTTGAAGGAAAAAGTTTATATATTTCCATAATTATGCCATCTATACCTGGAGCTTTATTAACCCAGCCACTGGGGATGCACAAGCCAGTGCATTTCGTTGTGCCAGTCCCAAGCCCAGATAAATGGGGAGGGTTGCGTCAGGAAGGGCATCCGGCATAAAATTTTGCCAAATCGTACATGCAGACAAAAGTACACATATACATACCTGATTGGTCGAGGCCCGGGTTAACAACGACTGCCACCAGTACTGTTGGCTAACAGGATGCTGGTGGAAATTGGGCTACTGTTGGCCGAAAGAGGAAAAGAGGCGGAAGGCATGGCCGAAGGCAGGTAAAGGCTAGGACTGTGATAGTGAGGGCCGGAGCTTTGAATGTTGGCAGTATGACTGGTATAGGGAGAGAGCTAGCTGATAAGATGGACAGAAGGAAGGTTGGTATATTGTGTGTGCAAGAGACCAGATGGAAGGGGAGCAAGGCTAGGTGTATTGGAGGCGGGTTCAAATTGTTTTATCATGGTGTGGATGGGAGGAGAAATGGCGTAGGCATTATCCTGAAGGAACAGTATGCTAAGAGTGTTTTGGAGGTGAAAAGAGTGTCGGATAGAGTGATGTTTATGAAGCTGGAAATTGATGGTGTAATGATGAATGTTGTCAGTGCATATGCTCCACAAGTTGGGTGTGTGATGGATGAGAAAGAAAAATTTTGGAGTGAGTTGGATGAAGTGGTGATGACTGTACCCAAAGGTGGGAGACTGGTGATTGGAGCAGATTTCAATGGGCATGTTGGTGAAGGGAACAGAGGGGATGAGGAAGTGATGGGTAGGTATGGTGTTAAGCAAAGGAATGCAGAAGGTCAGATGGTAGTGGATTTTGCAAAAAGGGTGGACACGGCTGTGTTAAATATGTATTTTAACAAGAGGGAGGAGCATAGGGTGACATACAAGAGTGGAGAAAGATGCACACAGGTAGATTATATATTATGTAGAAAGACCAGTCTGAAGGAGATTGGAGACTGTAAAGTGGTGGCAGGGGAAAGTGTAGTTAGGCAGCATAGGATGGTGGTTTGTAGGATGACATTGGTGATCAAGAAGAGGAGGATGAGTGTGAGGACAGCACCAAGGATCAAATGGTGTAAACTTGAAAAATGGTAATTGTGAGGTGATGTTCAGGGAAGAGTTAAGACAGGCACTGGGTGGCAGTGAAGAATTACCGAATAACTGGGTAACTACAGCAGAGCTAGTAAGAGAGATGTCTAGAAAGGTGCTTGGTGTGACATCTGGAAAGAGGAAGGAGGACAAGGAGACCTGGTGGTAGAATGAAGAAGTACAGGAGAATATACAGAGAAAGAGGTTGGCTAAGAAGAAGTGGGATTGTCAAAGAGATGAAGAAAGTAGACAAGAGTATAAAGAGATGAGGTGCATGGCAAAGAGAGAGGTGGTGAAGGCTAAGGATAAGGTGCATGATGAGTTGTATAAAACGTTGGACACTAAGGAGGGAGAAAAGGACCTGTACCGATTGGCTAGATAGACGGACCGAGCTAGTAAAGATGTGCAGCAGGTTAGGGTGATAAAGGATAATGAGGTAAATGTACTCACAAGTGAGGAGAGTGTGTTGAGCAGATGGAAAGAGTACTTTGAGGGGCTGATGAATGAAGAGAATAAGAGGGAGAGAAGGTTGGATGATGTGCAGATAGTAAATCATGATATGCAGTGGATAAGCAAGGAGTAAGTAAGGATAGCTATGACGAGGATGAAGAATGGAAAGGCTGTTGGTCCAGATGACAAACCTGTGGAAACATGGAGGTGTTTAAGTGAAATGGCAGTGGAGTTTTTAACTAGATTGTTTAATGAAATCTTGGAAAGTGAGAGGATGCCTGAGGAATGGAGAAAGTGTTTTGGTACCGATTTTTAAGAATAAGGGTGATGTGCAGAGCTGTAGTAACTACAGAGGGATTAAATTGATCAGTCACAGCATGAAGTTATGGGAAAGAGTAGTGGAAGCTAGGTTAAGAAGGGAGGTGATGATTAGTGATCAGCAGTATGGTTTCATGCCAGGAAAGATCACTACAGATGCGATGTTTGCTTTGAGAGTGTTGATGGAGAAGTACAGAGAATGTCAGAAGGAGTTGCATTGTGTCTTTGTGGATTTAGAGAAAGCATATGACAGGGTGCCTAGAGAGGAGTTGTGGTATTGTATGAGGACATCAGGGGTGTCAGAGAAGTATGTAAGAGTGGTACAGGATATGTACGAGGGTAGTGTGACAGCAGTGACTGTGGTGGGAGTGACAGATGCTTTTAAGGTGGAGGTGGGATTACATCAAGGTTCAGCTCTGAGCCCTTTCTTATTTGCAATGGTGGTGGACAGGTTGACAGACGAGATCAGACAGGAGTCCCCGTGGACTATGATGTTTGCAGATGACATTGTGATCTGTAGTGAGATTAGGGAACAGGTGGAGGAGACCCTGGAGAGGTGGAAATATTCTCTAGAGAGAAGAGGAATGAAGGTCAGCAGGACTAAGACAGAATATATGTGTGTGAATGAGAGGGAGGATAAAGGAATGGTGAGGATGCAGGGAGTAGAGGTGGAGAAGGTGGATAAGTTTAAATACTTGTGATCAACAGTTCAGAGTAATGGTGAGTGTGAAAGAGAGGTGAAGAAGAGAGTACAGGCAGGATGGAGTGGGTGGAGAAGAGTGTCAGGAGTGATTTGTGACATACGAGTACCAGTAAGAGTGAAAGGGAAGGTCTACAAGAGGGTAGTGAGACCAGCTATGTTATATGGGTTGGAGACAGTGTCATTGACAAAATGGCAGGAGTCAGAGCTTGATGTGGCAGAGTTGAAGATGTTAAGATTTGCCATGGGTGTGACAAGGATGGATAGGATTAGGAATAAGTATATTAGAAGGTCAGCCCAGGTTGGAAAGCTTGAAGACAAAGCCAGAGAGGCAAGATGTGTTGGTTTGGACATGTGCTGAGGAGGGATGCTGAGTATATTGAGAAAAAGATGCTAAGGATGAAGCTACCAGGTAACAGGAAAAGAGGAAGGCCTAAGATAAGGTTTATGGATGTGGTGAGAGAGGACATGCAGATGGTTGGTGTGACATAGCAAGATGCAGAAGACAGGAAGAAATGGAAACAGTTGATCTGCTGAGGCGACCGCTGACGGGAGCAGCCGAAAGAAGAAGAAGAAGATACCTGGAGCTTTATTATTTTTACCCTCTTTTATTGCATCTATAATTTCTTTGAAGGATATTGGTGCTTGCAGATCTAGTTTTAATTTTTCTGGTAATTTTTTTTATATTAGAACATTTTTCATCTAGACTGAATTGATCAATATGTATATTTTCTTTTTGGAAATGTTCCACATTGTGATTTCTATAGGCATCAAGAATGTCACCTATATACAAGACATTTTTCCCTTTCTTTTCATGGAAGATACTTTTAATGTAATTAGCTTTTGATTGTATATTGATTCTTGTGGATAAATTATGTAGCTATTTGGAAGAAGGTCAAGGTATTAATTTTTAGTTTTTCTAAAGCTAAACTAGTTTTATGTGTTACAATTTCATTATTGTTTAATGCTTCTACTTTCTTTTTATATCCAAATGATTTTGATTTTTTTCAGCTTTTACTGGCAAATTTGGATTGTAGATCTAATAATTGGGGTTGGGAGGGTGGCTTAATGACTAAGGTGTTTGCCTTACAAACACAAGGTGCAGGGTTTGAGTCTCACAAGGGATAATTGGCTAGGCTTAAAATGGCTTGCAAGGGCAATTAGCTTAGTACTAAACTATGAACCTATGAACCTAATTCAGAATCCAATTCTCTGACTTTTTTTATACCAAGTTACAGTTTTACCATGTATGTAAGCTTTTTATGAGTCCCATATCATTATTTTATTTATCTCTGTGGTGTAATTAATATCTAAGAAGAACTGTAATTGAGATAATAACCAGGGTTTAAACTCTTTAATTTTAGTTATATATACTGGAATTCTGGAGTTAAAGATTAATGGTTTGTACCTATTTTGAAGTTTTAATATCAATGAATTGTGATCTGAAAAGGGGCAGGCAGTGATTGAGAAATTAATGATTTTTGCATGTAAGTCATGGGCAGCAAATATTTTATCTATTCTAGTTTGGGTACCAAATCTATGATCTTGATGGGAAAACAGCAAAGATTTATCTTCTTTAAATTTGAAAGTATCTACAAGATTAAATGATTCTACCCACTTGTTTAAAGCTTTTGTTACAGCAGATGTACGCTGAGGTCTTTTAATTGTAATTTCAGAAATATCAAATATACAGTTAAGATCTCCTCCTAATATTAAGTTGCCTTTATAATTATTGGAAATGAAATCCAAGTTTTTTTTTTAACAGTTCCTTTTCCAATGTCTGGGAACCAGTATAAATTGGCTAGGGTCCATATTCTGTTATTATATTTAACTATTACTAACACCATAAGGCCTTCTTTGTATTCTTACTTATAAATGATTTCTGGGTTAAATACATTTGTTTTCCATAAAGTTGGTACCCCTTTTGTCTTTGTCTTATAAGTGGATTGCACCAATATCATATATTCCTTAGGATTCCATTTGTAATTGTCATTTGTTTTGAAATGATTTTCTTGAAGGAAATCAATTTGTGCTTTGTTCACTTTTAAATATTTCAGTAGATTTGATCTCTTGCTAGGATTGTTTAAGCCATTGGTATTTAAAGATAATAAAGTTAAATCCCGCTAAGGTTATTTAGACTATGTATTTTTTGTTTTATTGTGACTATTAAACATTTTCCTCTGATAACTATAAAGTATATGTTTGAGCCTTTAAAGGAAATTTTTATACTTTGAGTGTTTACCAATAAAGTGATGTTTTGGTCAGGCATACTAAAAATAATTTTGTGAAATAAATTTAAATTAATAAATGTTAACAAAACTAAGATCCGCACTAGCCATGGAATGAAAATCATTCCTAATCTGATGGATAAACCTAAATCCATCAGATTATCACTCATGCCTTGACAATCCAGAACATCTGAGCTCCATAAATTGAATTATCATATGGAAAATATTTGTAATAGGAATAAGCAATATTTATATTATTTTGAACAGATATAGTACTATTGTAGATTAGACAGAATTCTAATACAATATAAATGTTTACTCATTGTATAAGCAATTAATATTTACATGAAAGACAGATGACAAGCAATTCAATCATAGTAAAGTAGGATATATCATATATAAAATCTCAATAAAAGATTATAGCACACAGTTAACATATTCACCCTTATTGATGAAGTCTTAAAAAACTTATTACTTAATATAAATAAATGGCAATAATATTTATACCTAATTATAATACAATGTATTTTACTGGCTATAGCAGAAGTTATATTTCATTGTTTTCCAGCATTTAAGTAATCATTTTGTTTGTTGCTAACTTACTTAAAGCATCAAGTTTGTTTTATGTGAACATTGATGAAAGTTAGTGCATTTTAATTATCAGTGCATACATCTTCCCCTATTTACTACACATAAGGATTTTCATAGCTGTCATTTCTTATTATAAAATTAGTGAAATTATAGGTTAAAAACAACACATTCACTTATTGTGATTAATGATTACAAGTTCCCTTTCCATATTCATAAATTGCTATCTTATGCCATATACTGAACATTTTTTGATTGAAATGGCAACATTCTATTTTCTATAATCAGCAAAGGTTAAACTAAGTGATTATTGTCAAGTTAATCCTATTTGTTCAGAATGTGATTGTTACATTCTGTGACATTCCTAGTTCAGGCTTCTATTGTTTCCCTTGAACAACTTTGTCAGTTTGATATCATGTATAAAACATTAGGTACCTTGGTAACAGCTTAAGTATTATCTCCATCTCTCCAGGGTCTCCTCCACCTGTTCCCTAATCTCACTACAGATCACAATGTCATCTGCAAACATCATAGTCCACGGGGACTCCTGTCTGATCTCGTCTATCAACCTGTCCATCACCATTGCAAATAAGAAAGGGCTCAGAGCTGATCCTTGATGTAACCCCACCTCCATCTTAAACGCATCCGTCACTCCCATCGCAGACCTCACCACTGTCACACTACCCTCATACATATCCTGTACCACTCTTACATACTTCTCTGACACTCCTGACTTCCTCATACAATACCACAACTCCTCTCTAGGCACCCTGTCATATGCCTTCTCTAAGTCTGCAAAAACACAATGCAACTCCTTCTGACATTCCCTGTCTTCTCCATCAGCACTCTCAGAGCAAACATCACATCTGTAGTGCTCTTTCCCGGCATGAAACCATACTGCTGATCACTAATCATCATGTCCCTTCTTAACCTAGCTTCCACTACTCTTTCCCATAACTTCATGCTGTGACTGATCAGTTTAATCCCTCTGTAGTTACTACAGCTCTGCACATCGCCCTTATTCTTAAAAATCTGTACCAAAACACTTTTTCTCCATTCCTTAGGCATCCTCTCACTTTCCAAGATTTCATTAAACAATCTGGTTAAAAACTCCACTGCCATTTCACCTAAACACCTCCATGCTTCAACAGGTATGTCATCTGGGCCAACAGCCTTTCCATTTTTCATTCTCTTCATAGCTATCCTTACTTCCTCCTTGCTAATCCATTGTATTTTATGATTCACTATCCTTACATCATCCAACCTTCTCTCCCTCTCATTCTCTTCATTCATCAACCCCTCAAAGTACTCTTTCCATCTCCTCAACACACTCTCCTCACTTGTGAGTATGTTTCCCTCATTATCCTTTATCATCTTTACCTGCTGCACATCTTTCCTAGCTTGGTCCCACTGTCTAGCCAATTTTTAGAGGTCCTTTTCTCCCTCCTTAGTGTCCAACCTTTCATACAACTCTTCATGTGCCTTAGCCTTAGCCTTTGCCACCTCTCTTTTTGCCATGCACCTCATCTCCTTATACTCCTGTCTACTTTCTTCATCTCTCTGACAATCCCACTTCTTCTTTGCCAACCTCTTTGTCTGTATACTCTCCTGTACTTCCTCATTCCACCACCATGTCTCCTTGTCATCCTTCCTCTGTCCAGATGTGGATACCAAGCACCTTTCTAGCCATCTCCCTTACTAGTTCTGCTGTAGTTAACCAACTATTTGGTAACTCTTCACTGCCACCCAGTGCCTGTCTTAACTCATCCCTGAACTGCACCTCACAATTACCCTTTTTCAATTTCCACCATTTGATCCTTGGTGCTGCCCTCACACTCCTCCTCCTCTTCTTGATCACCAACGTCATCCTACAAACCACCATCCTACGCTGCCTAACTACACATTCTCCGGTCACCATTTTACAGTCTCCAATCTCCTTCAAACTGGCCCTCCTACATAAGATATAATCCACCTGTGTGCATCTTCCTTCACTCTGGTATGTCACCCTATGCTCCTCCCTCTTGTTAAAATACGTATTCATCACAGCCATGTCCTTCCTTTTCACAAAATCCAATACCATCTGACCTTCTGCATTCCTTTGTTTAACACCATGCCTGCCCATCACTTCCTTATCCCCTTTGTTCCCTTCACCAACATGCCCATTGAAATCTGCTCCAATCACCACTCTCTCACCCTTGGGTACAGTCATCACCACTTCATCCAATTCACTCCAAAATTTTTCTTTCTCATCCATTGCACACCCAACTTGTGGAGCATATGCACTGACAACATTCATCATCACACCATCAATTTCCAACTTCATAAACATCACTCTATTCGACACTCTTTTCACCTCCAAAACACTCTTAGCATACTGTTCCTTCAGGATAACCCCTATGCCATTTCTCTTCCCATCCACACCATGATAAAACAATTTGAATCCACCTCCGATACACCTAGCCTTACTCCCCTTCCATCTGGTCTCTTGCACACACAATATACCAACCTTCCTTCTGTCCATCATATCAGCTAGCTCTCTCCCTATACCAGTCATACTGCCAACATTCAAAGTTCCGACCCTCACTACCACAGTCCTAGCCTTTCTCCTCTCTTCCTAAATTCAGCAGACTGCTTTATCTTATATGAAGATTATATATTTTATGTCTAGATTTACTAAAATCATACATTACATAACTATTGTGTGTGTGTTTTTTTTGTTGTTGTTGTTTTTGGCTGTTGCTTAGTTATTTGAGAGACCACAAGCTGTAATGCTTATTCTTATTATTAGCAACTTCCAAGCATGTTTATACAGTCCATAGACTTTAAATTATGAGACCCTTCTAGTTTCTTATTTGTTATAAGTATATTTCCATCCTTACATACACACATATCAGTACTTCAAGCATGGGCAACAATGCCCATCCAGTTTTGCCAGCATACCATTCACTAGTTCATGTGGTGTGTTTCCAGGCTGTTCTTAAAATATCCAAACCAATATTTGTCCTGTTCCATTTTACCAGCCTGTTCCATGCAGTGGCCACTCTGCCAGTGAACCACTCAACACACCTTCCATTCCCACAGATATTTCCATGAAAGAAATCTGATGACTCTCTAACACTTCCCGTCAACCCCAAATGCCCATAGAATCAGCTATCCCCATATGCCCAACACTTCCGAGCAAGCTCACCTCCCAGACCACTGCAAAGGGTACTGCACAAGACCAAGTGCTTTTAGTCTTTCGCAATAACTCAGACTTCTACTCTTATGTAAGTCCTTAATTTGTTTGGACCAAAATACATTTTAAGTATAAAATTGCACTCATTATTTTGTTTTATTTAATATTTTTATCAAGAATCAACTTAATGAGGTAAACAAAGTGTTGGGAGACCATCAATATGTCTACATGTGGTTTAAAACAGCCCTTTTATTATATATATATATATCTATATCTATATCTATATATATATATATATATATATATATATATATATATATATATATATATACATATACATATATATATATATATATATATATATATATATATATATATATATGGATTTAGGACTTATGCACGAATGTGCAAAGTCTCAAATCCATAATCACCGAACATATATTAACGAAAGAACTTTCACCGAAAAAGCGCTTTCGTTAATATATGTTAAAAAAAAAAAAGAAATTTACATATATGCAGGGGGGCTTCGCCCCTCTACACCCCCCACATGCCCCCTACTTTAATATTCTCACTCTGAGACTGCACTACAGTGAGGAAAAGGGAATGTTCCCTTATCCACACCATAATGCGGTCTCACAAACAGACATATTTACGCGAATGTGCTTCTTCGGTGAAAAGCACTTTCGCGTAAGTATGCCAAACCGTAATTAGTTTCAGTGATTATGTCTTCAGGGATCTGTACGGATCCCATATATATATATATATATATATATATATATATATATATATATATATATATTTTTTTTTTTTTTTTAAACCAAAAACTTCATTTCCAAGAATGATCTCGGAGGCTCCTGAGAGCCATTAAGCATTATCATCACTCTGTCTCCATTACCATAGCAACCTGGGAGCATCTGTTTCTGTTAGTGTGTCTGTGTACTGCATACCAGAGGCTCACAATGTCACAATGCACCTGAAGCAAAGCAACTTCAAGCCTAAATTCCCTCCCTTTCAGTGAGGCAGCAGCCAGGAAAAGAACGGAGAGCAAACAGATAAAAAAAGAAACCTCCCAACAAGCCACCACAACAAGAGATAACACATTCTTCCAGCCTTTCCACATCTCACTCAGCAGATGTATAAACAAACTATTCTCTGCCAAAATATCCCAAATCACAGTTTTATCCACCCCCTTCCCCTGGATCCAGGCTAAAACACCAAATGTCTCTTCCTAATACACAAGCATCAGTAAATCTCGATCACAAGCTGCAACCCACAGCTTCCTGGAGATGAAAAACGGCAACATACAGCAGCTGTCAGACACAGCTGCATCCACACACACCATGTCAGGCTTAATCAAACAACACTTGAAGCTATGATACCTGTCATAATTGATATTAACTATGTTTAGACAGAGCAATAATGACATTTGTACTAGCTGCCAGAAACGGCTGCATCCACACACACCATAACAGGATTGATCAAACAGCACTCAAAGCTATGATACCTGCCATAATTGATATTAACTATGTTTAGACAGAATAATAATGACATTTGTACTAGCTGCCAGACACAGCTGCATCAACACACACCATATCAGGATTGATCAAACAGCCATAATTGATATTAACTATATTTAGACAGAATAATGATGACATTTGTACTAAGAGCTTGCTACTTTTATTTAACCAGGATATACATGGCATTTCTAAATCATACTTTAACTGAAGAAGGCATTAGTCTCCATGACAGCATTTTTTTTCAAAACACTTTACTGTTACTGCTATTATATATGATGTTAATTTGTTACATCTGAGTCTGAACTCTGATGAATGGTACCTTGTTGAATTAGTTAGTTAATTACTTAAATTATTATTAGTAAAATCAATGAAAAATTAACAAGATAAGTATTCGATGAGTTCACGGAGGGGAATAGAAACTTCTATGTTTGTATTATATGTTGCTTTGTTTGGCTTATATATAATGTAAATAGTAACCCATCTTGACCTACCTTTGTTTGTGAAGAATTATTGGTCTCTTTGAACATTCTGAATAAATCATTACGGTTTCTCAGTTGTTTAAGAAACCCTCCTTTTTTTCAAATAAAAACAGATGACAAGTGATGTACTATATCAGTTAATACTTTGAGAGATGTAGTTGTAAGAGTTATTTTTTGGGACAGCTCTCTTGGAATCAGTTTTTTGTTTCTTCTTTCTAGCATCAGTCCAAGGATTTGTTTCTTTTATTCTTTTAAGAGTAGGGGCCATCCATTCCATTTCTTCTGGGATAGAGACTATGTTGTTGTTTTTGATGCATATTGTAGCTTCTTCTAAGTCATTAAAGATTCTCATCTCATTGGCAAAAAGTATTTTTATCTTGGCTGGAAAGGCCAGCTGTGCTTTAATGTTGATTTGTTTCAACAGTTTTATTATTGGCCAGACTTTTTCCTTTGTTCTGGTATTCTGTAAGAATAATCATTGTCAAACCTTATCAGGCTTTGATTGTATTTTAAGGGTGAATTTCTCCAAGCAGATTTTAATATTAGTTCCTTGTCTAGAAATGAAAGAAATTTTATAATGATGGATCTAGGTGGAGTATTTGTTGAGTTAGAAGCAGGTTTCTTCAAATGAAAGTCCCTCTTTTAAGAATAAAAATTCAGGAATCCAGGTTGTTATGAATGAAATAATGTCTTCTCCTTCATTGTTTTCAGGCAGACCAAAGATCCTTATGTTGTTTCTCCTTTCCCTGTTTTCTAAGTCATCTATTTTGTTAAGCAGCCGTGTATTCTGTTTAAGCAGAAATTCTTTTTGGAATTCTTCCTCTTTGAGTCTCACTTCAATGTCATTTAGAGAAGTCTTTATATTTGTTATTTTTGTATGTTGTTGCTGTAATAGTTCCTTAAGAGTATCAATCTATATTTGAGAATTTGATTTGAGGTTTTCTAAGTTATTTTTAAAGCCATCCATCTTCATAGATAGTTCCTGTAAGGTAAATGTCATTAATTGCAGTTCTTTTTTCAAAGCAGCATCTGGATGAGAATTCCTGGAGTTGTTCATATTCATTGACTCAATATATCTTCAAGTTACTTAACAAGAAAATCTTTATATAGCTCCACCAAAATTGATATTTATGTAGTTTAGTAGTTTATCTATAGATTTTTGTTGTTTTATACTTGAAAATAATAAAAGTTTTCCTCTATTATTATACTAGTTTATGGAGCTCTCAAACTTCACTGCTCTCAGTTGGCCATCTAGGCTCCGCCCCAACATTGCATACTTTGACCTGCCCAAAGCTTTTGACACATTCCCCACCCAGGTATAGTAAAAAGCTAAATAAACAGGGAATAAACCTCTACATCACCCTGTTGGATTGCCATCTGGCTCACAGAGAGGATACAGCAGATCAAAATAGGGGAAGCTACCTCCATAAAGAGACTAGTCACCAGTGGAGTCCCCAGGATCTGGGTCTGGTTTCATTGAAGTTAAAGCCAACACTATAGGGTTCTGGCTGACTAAGTTTGCAGATGACTACATGTTAGGAGTAGTCACTGATTTTCCAAATGAATTAGCCATCCTGCAGGAAGGTTTGTCCCAAACCAAAACACGTGATGCCAGAATCATAGACTGAAACTAAATGCCAAAGAATGCATTATTGTATCTTTTGTAAAGTTGTCCACCCCCAGGGAGCTACCACAGTGACAATATGCCCCTATAAGTTGACCCAGTCATTCGGGATTTGGGAACTTATAGGTTCATAGGTTCATAGATTGGTACTAGGCTATTGGCCCTAGGGCCTATGCAAGCCTAGCCATAACAATTCCCAGTTCCCTGGATATTTCTTCCTACAATATTTACTTCTCTGGGCCCCTTATGTGACCTAACTTTCAAACAAAGTATATTCAGTGTTGTATGAAAGTGCTTCTTTATTGCATAGCTTATAAGCAAAGGGATTGTGTATAGATCAAGGAATGTCATTATCCCACTTTACTCAGCTCTCATTAGGCCAATCATTAAATATAATGCCCCCTTTGGCATGTATCTGTCCAGACAAGTGCAACAACTGGAACTCCCAAAGAGATATCTTAATAAAAAATAGAAGGCCTAAACAATAAATCCTACAAGGACCACTATACATCCCTGTAACTTTACTTGGTATTCTATGGATTGCTATGATGTGACCTGTCTCCTGCATATAAGACATACAATTACATTATTTATGGATCTACTCCACATCAGCAAGTCAAATGGCATCAGAAATATTTGGTCCAGGAGCTAAACCTCTTTTGTAAAATCAAGAGAATTGTTTGGAGAAACAGGTATAGCTCGCATAGGATGCCCCTGCACTGGAACAGACTCCCCATTCAAGTAATACAAAGCTCATCCCTGTCTATCTTCAGGCACAACTTAGATCTTTGGATAGGTAATAAAAAATTTACCCCAAGACTGCACCCTGTATTACTAATGGAATGACATCACTCATGGATCCCCACAAATTATCTAAAGTGTGATCTTTGTTATTCTTACTAGGGGGTAATATGTAATTATTGACCAGTAGATGGGTAAGGCCAGACTAACACCAAATGGGATAGGTTAGTTCAAGCAGCAAAAGAAAAATTAAAATTGCCTGCAAGGGCAGCTTAGCCTTGGACTTACCTGTGAACCTATCAGCTGTAATAAAACTAATTAATTAGGTCAGCTGCAGTTCCTATCTCTGCTTAGAAAATGCACTAACTCTCAAGCTGTGCAAATTCTGACCAAAGAGAATATTTTTGAAGAAAACAACTATTACCTTTACTTTAAGGTAGCATGAGCTTGAATGTATGTATTTTAATGTATGTAGTGTGTCTGTATGAAATTATCGATGTTAAAGTACCTCAAGGAGATAATGTGTCTTTGATCATTCCAATCTATTAAACAATGTACAGATTAAACAAAATGAAGAAAACACTGCTTCCTTGTCCTTCCCTCACCCCTGCATGCAACCGTTTTGTGTAGCCACTGAAAAGAGGCTGTTAGCCTAGTAGGACTAGCCTGGTCAAGAAAGTGTAAATAAATAAATAAATAAAGTTGCATATACTCACTCCTTGATTAAATAGCAGTAGAAACTGTAGTATCTGAACTATTCTGCTCTGTAATCTACAAAATCTTGCAATGGGCAGCTATATTTAAACCATATCTATAGCACACACAATCCAACAGTTCTTGATATACCTTATAGGTTAGTACTAAGCTAACTGCCCTTGCGAGCCATTTTAAGCCTAGCCAATTATCCCTTGTGAGACTCAAACCCTGCTCCTTGTGTTTATAAGGCAAACACCTTAACCATTAGGCCACCCTCCCATCAGCACTGACAGCATTCATATATACTACAATTTAAATTCCCAAAAAAACACATTATCTCATCAAATATAAGTAAACCAGCATCTAATCTAACACCCTAACATAAATCCCAACACACAGATAATATCATATACTACTACACCAACCTACATTCAATCTTTCCAGAAGTAGTGTGAAGCAATAACACCTAATCACAGCAGGTCATAATACAGCTGCCTATAGCTAACTTAGCTCACAACATCCCTACACATTACCAGTTTGCACACATTAGTTAAATGTCATCCAACAAAATGCATCGGATATGCAAAACAATGAACTTCAAACTAATATAGTCCATTTCACTCTATTTCATATATGGGTATACAGTACAGCCCCCAGTGTGCTGGAGACCTTATTAATCAGCTTATCTTGTTTTCAGTTCCTTTATAAATTCTGTATAACTGAGTGGCTGTAGGCTCATTTATATAAAGTGAAGTATTTTTATTGAATAATCAAACTTTTATAAGCTATTTATACTACACTGCTATCTGTATCTTTAAGTTTGTTTGTAGTAACATTCCTTTACTGTGCTTTTATATTAGGAAGACTGGGATTATTCATATAGTGACAGTAGCTGTTTACCTAGTCTATCTGAGATGGGAAGCACACAAAAGAGCTCTAAGTATTTTTTCTGCAGTTCCCTTATAAACTGTGACTGCACTTTAGCACTTTCAAAAAATGTACTGTCTGCTGCTGCTTGAAGTAGTTAATTGCATTGCATTACATTGTATCTGTTAGTTGTATGGCTGTTGTAGGTAGTTTGCATGGTCTTGTTACACTTGGTCTCCAAACCAGCTATTCTACATTAAAGGAAAACTCCACCTTAGAACTCAAAAACCATATGTTTTCATTGTATCTTTGTTTTTGAGCTATTTTAATGCCTCAAAATCACTCCAAGTGATTATTTTACAATTTTAATGTGTTTCTTTCAAAATGGCAGATGATGGGGCCTGCCTTGGTAACGTGATCTTGTTTTCTTGCTTTCTTTCCTTCTTCCCAGAATACATTTCAAGTCCTCTTTGGATGACTCATGCCAGACATAAGGAAGTGGTGCTGTTTTCTCATGCCATTAAAATATAATGGCAGGACTGTGAAGCACTGCCATCTGAACACACCTTCTGTAAAAGACCTGCTTCTCTGTTTACCTGACTGAGCCTCATTTATCTCTCTGACAGAGCTTGTTCTATGCTATAAATAGCTGTTAGCTACATGCAGCAAAAGAAATTAGATAAAAAAATGTTTTTTGTAAAAGGAGTCTTTTGTAGTCCAAACAAACTTGATAAACCCTCCCCCATACTCTCATGCCGAGGTGTGAAAACTCTCACTGCAGTAAATAATCCTTTCTGTACATTTACAAGTGACAAGTAGTAGGACTCTAAACTTAGTCTGTCTGCTACTTTCCAATGCCTTCAGTGGGAGGATTTTTCTCTCTCATGAATGATGCAGACTTAAAATGTGCTTTACTAGTTCCTCAATTATTTCTGTCATGTTTTCTCTCTCTTTTTTTCTATTTCATATTTATTTATACTTTGGAAACAAGGAAAATTATCTGGTCCCAGGACCCTTTTCAGCCACAACATAAGCTACACTGGCAAAGACAATAACAATTATTAAATGCACTTATCAATACAAATAAAAAAATACTGACAGAAAGACATTGACCAAGATTGCATGTGGAACACATAGCCAATGTGTGACATTGACAAAGTAAATCATTTTGCAACATTTACTAGAATGTATATATTAATAATGCTTACCTATACTATGTTATTTATTATAAATAATTAATTGTATGCACACATATTGCACACACACACACACACACACAGACACACACACGCACACACACACACACACACAGACACACACACACACACACACACACACACACACAAATATATATAGTGTGTGTGTGTGTGTGTGTGTGTGTGTGTGTGTGTGTGTGTGTGTGTGTGTGTTTCTGCATACGTGTATGTATATAAAGTGCATGTGTACAAAAGCGTGTGTGTGTGTGTGTGTGTGTGTGTGTGTGTGTGTGTGTGTGTGTGTGTGTGTGTGTGTGTGTGTGTGTTTCTGCATACGTGTATGTATATAAAGTGCATGTGTACAAAAGCGTGTGTATGTGTGTGTGTGTGTGTGTGTGTGTGTGTGTGTGTGTGTGTGTGTGTGTGTACGCATTTAAATAGGTTCATAGGTATGTACTAGGCTATCTGCCCGAGGGCATTTATAAGCCTAGCCACAGTGTGTCGGCTTTCGCCACCCCATTGATAAATTAACTGATCCTCTGTCAATCAGAGCCAATTAAGTGATCCCAGGGGTGTATTTTCTGTTACCCATCCACTTGTCAAGGTTTCTCTTGAAGAGTGTTAGTGAGGGGCTCTGCCTAATGTAGTTTGGAATTTTGTTCCAAAGCATGGGGAGTCTCTGTGACAGGAATCTATCCCTCCAGCATGTTCTATTTATTATTGTGGCGAGGTTTAGCTCACTAGAGTACATGGCTCGCAGTGACTTGGATTTCTTTAGGTGGAGCATGTCCATCAATTCTGAGTTGGACATGGCTTTGTAAGTCAGGCAGAGATCACCTCTGAGTAAGCGATATGCCACTGAGTACAACCAGAGTTTTTTCAGTCGGACTGCAGAGGACATATGTTTGAGGCCAGTAATCCTCTTGGTGAGGTACTTTTGTGGTCTTTCCAGCTGTTGGAAGTGTCTTGTGAGGTACATCCCAAATGGGGCATTGTACTCTATGATGGGTCTGATGAGTGACGAGTAGAGGGGCACTATAACCTCTTTATTTCTAGATGTGAACCATTTAGTAATTAGATGGGCCTCATAGAAGGATTTCCTAACTACTTTGGCAATATGATTGTCAAAGGAGAGATTACTATCTACCTTGGTCCCCATATCTCTTATTACCTCTTCTGTATTAAGGGGGCTGCCACCTATGTGGTAATCCGTGGATGTTTTGTTTTTCCCAAATGGTATGACTATGCATTTTTTGGCATTTAGCTTCAGGCCATGACTTTGACAACAGGTGTCTGACTCAGTAAGTCCCTTTTGGAGGAAGTCCATGTCAGCTGGAGAGTCAATTATGGCTCCCAGTTTGCAGTCATCAGTGAATTTGGTTAGTCGTAGTCCTCATGTGTTTGCCTGTACTTCTGAGAAGTATATGCTGAACAGTAGGGGTCCCAGGACCGAGCCTTGCGGGACACCTCTTGTGACTGGTTTAGAGTCGGACCTGGAGCCCACTATTCTTACAATTTGAGTTCTGTCTGTAAGCCAGTTGGCAACCCATCTCATGACGTAGGGGTTTATGTTCAGGCTGGTGAGTTTTTATGTAATAACTGAGTGAGGAATGGTGTCAAAAGCCTTGGCGAGGTCAAGGTAGGCTGTGTGAACCACCTTTCCCTCGTCTATGGCCTCGGTGACTGTCTCGAAAAAGTCATCCAGGTTTAGTAGGCATGATCTGCCCTTAACAAAGCCAAACTGAGTCAAATCAAGTGTTTGGAGGTTCCCAATGTCTTTGTCAATGAGTTCCATGATGATGCGCTCCATAGCCTTGCAGACCAGGCTAGTCAGGCGTATGGGGCAATAGTTACCAGGGTCAGTTGTGGCTCCTCCTTTGTGGAGAGGAATAACTATTGCTGTGCGCCATTCTATGGGCACATAGCCTGTGGAGAGGCTGAGGATGAACAGCATGTTTAGGTGGGTGGTTAGTTCGTTCTGTAGTTCGTGCAAGACGCAGCCTGGGACACTATCTGGCCCCATTGACACTGTGTTTTTGGCTTTTAAAAGGGCTGTTTTCATCTGTGCATCTGTGATTTCTGGGACACTACACTTTTCAGGTATTGTTGTGCGCCCTTTTGGGGGTGTGAGGGGGGTGAAGTTTTCACTGAATCTATCTGCCAGGATGTTGGCAATATCAGTAGGTTCAGTATATTTTGTGCTATTTTGCACTAGTTCAGTGCATATCTGCGAGTTGCCACTTAGATTCTTAACATAGCTAAAGAAGGCTTTGTGGTTATCTTTTGAATCCTTGGCTATTTTTCTTTCGAAGTTAGCCTTGGATGATTTTATGAGGGACCTTAGTTTCTTACTGATACTGATCAGGGATGTCTTTCCTTCATGGGATTTGTTTTTTTCTGAACTAGTTTCCTCCTTCTGTTGTATAGCCTGTTTATAGAAGGGGTCCACCAAACTGGTTTTCTTCTCTTAGAGGAGTGAGTCTTGGTTTTGCTAGGGATGGCACAATCCATGCATCCTTGTAGGTGCTCATAGAGTGCATTTGTAAAGGTTTCTGCATCTTGGGCAGCATTGTCCTTTAGCGTAGGGGCTGTGAAACTTAACACCTCTGTCTTAAGTAAGGTGAAGTTTGCTTTAGAAAAGTTTTTTACTGTGGTTTCCTTAGTTGGCTAGTGGTGGGGGTGGTGTGGTGTGGACATCCAAAGTGATTAGTTTGTGGTCTGATCTAACCAGTGACGAGTTGATCTCCGGTGTGGAACACCTGTCGCCCATGGTGGTGATGACCAGGTCCAATATGATTCACCTCTGGTAGGGGAGTTTACCAGCTGATCCAGGGCATTTGAGTTGATAAATTCCGGGAAGCGCTGGACATGGGAGTTTGTACTCGAGTAGTTTTCCCAGTTAATGGTAGGGTAATTGAAATTGCCCAATATCAGGGTGTTTGGTAGGACCTTCACATTTTTCAGTGTCTCCAGAAGGTGGAGTGGTGGTCCTGGGTCATGGAGGGTGATCTGTAGCAGGCCACAATTTGCATTGCAGATTTGCCTGATGTTAGTTGCACATGGACGATCTCAGAGGTATCATGCTATGCCACTAACCTGGAGGTGTAGGTATCCTTAATGAATATGGATACACACCCTCCTTTTGTGTTTTGGTCTGTGTTCTGTGGCTGAAACGTGTGGTATGAGTTGTAGCCAGGTAGTGCTGGGGTGTACTCTGGAGCCTTGAACCAGGTTTCAGTTACTGCACAGATGTCAACTTTCTCCATAGTGAGGAGTACTTCAAGTGCATGCATTTTGAGATTTTAAACTCCTGGCGTTGAGTAGCATAACCCTCAGTTTTTTGTTAATTGTGCTGTTTACGGAGGTGGGTTTGACTTTTGAGCCTTGCCTAAAAAAGGCACTATGGGGGCAGCAAGAGCCTTGGCCAGTATTCGAAAGCCTAGGGGTGACAGGTGCAAGCCGTCTCTTGTGAAGCAATGTGGCTTGTCGAGCATGTAGTCCCAGGCTGACAGACACTGAATCCCCTTTGAATGACACCACAAGCTTAGCCAATTGTTGAAATTGATCACTTTTTCTTTATACTGAGGTATTACTCTTTGTGAGGGCAGGATGCTACTCAGGGTCAGGGTCATACCAGCCTGGACTACATGATCAGAGAGCTCCTCCATGTCTCTTTTCATGTAATCCAGGGAGGTACGTCTCAGGTCATTCACACCAACATGAACAATGACAGTCATATTTGTACTTGTTCTGGAGTGAACTGAGTGCTTGTGTTATGTGGTGGATTCTGGCTTCAGACAGGCAGCTAACAGTAACCTTCTGCTTATCCAGCCTAGTGAGTGGGACGTCAGTGTGCCTGACTATAGAGTCACCTATTACTAGTGTGTTAGGTATGTTATTTCACCTTAAAGGCTGTGATTGTGTGGCACACTAATTTTGTGTTTTATGTGTTGTCTGGTTTGTGACGGGAGGTGCAGGTTGTTTGGGTATCTACTTTGGAGGTCTCTGATGCTTTTACAGGTTTTTATTTAGAACCTCCGAGTATTATTTTTTGTATTTATGTGTATTTTTTGCCAGTGCTGTTTTAGTAGGTCTGTGTGTGGCTGGAGGTGTGGTGCAAGTGTTAGCCTCCCCTCTTGACTGTCTGTTCCAGTCTTGGGTGGAGACAGCTCAGCCTCCAGTTTGGCTGTATAATTGCATCTCTCACATATGTTAGTGTTTTGTGGTAGGAGGAGAGGGTTGTCTGTGTACATGAGGCAGTTGTAACATTGCCTCAGGATACCCAGACTCACCAGCTGGACTGGAGAGTATACCTGAAATGTCCCTTTGGTCATGCCTGAATAGTAGGGTGAGATGAGCTCTTGAATCATGTGGCCCAGGCAGGTATGACCCTAGCCCTGAGTAGCATCCTGCCTTCACCCAGAATGATACCACAGTATAAGGACAAAATGATTGACTTCAACAATTGGCTAAGCTTCTGCTGTCATTCAAAGGGGATCCAGTATCTGTCTGCCTGGGAAGACGTGATCGACAAACCGTGATGCTTTGCCAGAGATGGTCTGCACCTGTCACCCCTGGGATTCAGGTTACTGGCTAAAGCTCTTACCTCCCCATTAGTGCCTTTTTTAGGCAAGGGTCAAAGGAAAAAACCACCACCATAACAGATACAAGCATGCAAAATCTGAAGGTAATGCTAATCAATGCTAGAAGTCTAAACCTCAAAATGCACTCTATCGAGGCACTCCTAAAAATGGAGAACATCGATATCTGTGCAGTAACTGAGACCTGGTTCAAGGCTCCAGAGAGCACCCCTGCAATACCAGGCTACAACTCTTACCACACTTTTCGGCCACAAAACCAAGACCAAAACACTAAAGGTTGAGTAGTGTCCATATTCGCCAAGGATATCCACACCTCCAGGCTAGTTGCCCAACACAATGCATCTGAAATTCTCCAGGTGCAACTAACACTAGGTAAGACTGCAATCCAAATTATAGCTTGCTACAGATCCCCCACCATGCACCAAGATTCTCACTACACCTTTCTAAATATACTGGAAAATATTAAGATACAACCAAACACACTAATACTGGGTGATTTCAACTACCTTGCCATTAACTGGGAAAACTACTCAGGTACCAACTCCTTTTCCCAACGTTTCTTGGAATTCATAAATTCCAACACCCTGGAAAAACTAATCCATTGTCCCACCAGGGGCTCAAAATCCTAGACCTGGTCATTACCAACATGGGAGATACTTGCTCCACACCAGTGGTCACCCCCTCATTGGTCAGGTCTGTCCATAAGCAAATCACCCTTGACATCCACATCCCACCCCCCACCCCCCAGTAAGGAAACCTCCTTAAAAAACTTCTCAAAAGCCAACTTCATACTACTGAAGTCAGAAGTGACAAACTTCACAACACCCATGCAGACTAGATCTGAAAGTTCGACTGCAGAATCCTACAGTAAGGCACTGTATGAGCACATCCACTTGTGCATGAATCATGCCATCCCAAATAGAACCAAGATGCTGTTCTGCAAAAAAAGGAAGCCAGTCTGGTGGTCCCCTTCTATAAACAAACTATACAACAGAAGGAAGAAACTGTTGCAGAAAAGAGGAAAATCCCAGGATGCAAAAAACTCCCTCTCCAGCCTCATTAAGAAGCTGAGATCCCTCATAACATCCTCAAAAGCTAGTTACGAAAATACAATTGCCAAAGATTCCAAAGACAACCACAAGGCATTCTATAGTTATGTCAAGAATCTAAATGGCAATGCTCAGATCTGCTCTGAGCTACAACAGAATGGCATTAAATATACTGATCCCAAGGATATTGCCAATATCCTGCAGATCGATTTAGTGCCAACTTCACCCCCCTCTCACCCCTAAAGGGCCCATCTCAATACCAAAATATTTCCAAATTCTGGTATTCATGGCCACACAGGTAGAAACCATACTCTCCAAAGCTAAGAATACAACATCCATGGGACCAGATGACATCCCAGGCTGTGTACTACATGAACTACCAAATGAACTGGCACCTCACCTAAGTGTCATGTTTAATCATAGCCTCACCTCAGGCTTTGTGCCCACTGAGTGGCGCACAGCTACAGTTATCCCACTCCACAAGGGGAGATCTACCTTGGATCTTGGGAACTACCGTCCCATTAGTCTGACAAGCCTGATCTGCAAGGGCATGGAACGCCTTATCATGGAACTTATAAACAAAGACATTGGCAACCTTCAAACACTGGACCCCACCCAGTTTGGGTTTGTGAAGGGCCGATCTTGTCTCCTGAATCTGATTGACTTCTTCGAATCAGTCTCCAGAGCTGTGGACGAGGGTAAGGCGGTCCACACAGCCTATCTGGATCTCGCCAAGGCCGTCAACACCATCCCCCACTCTGGAATCATAGATAAACTTACTAAGCTGGGCATAAATCCCTATGTCACTCGATGGTTTGCCAACTGGCTTACTGACATAACCCAGACTGTAAAAGTAGCTGACTCCAAATCCAGCTCCAGACAAGTGACAAGTGGAGTACCTCAGGGTTCAGTCCTGGGACCACTCTTGTTTGACATCTACTTCTCTGAAGTACAGGCCAACACTAAAGGACTCTGGCTAACAAAGTTTGCATATGACTGCAAACTGGGAGCCATTTTTGAATCCCCAAATGATGTGGATATTCTACAAATGGGCCTTACAGACACAGATGCCTGGTGCCAGAGCCATGGGCTCAAGTGTAATGCCAAGAAATGTATAGTTATCCCGTTTGGAAAAAAACATTTATCAATGAATTACCACATAGGTGGCAGTACACTAAACATTGAAAGTGTGATGAGAGACTTAGGGACACAGGTGGACAATGGTCTCACTTTTGATAACCACATCGCCACAACAGTCAGGAAATCCTTCTATGTGGCACACCTCATCACTAAGGGCTTTTCATCCAGAAAAAAGGAGGTCATTGTCTCACTGTACTCATCCCTCATTAGACCCATTATAGAGTATAATGCCCCATTTGGTATGTACCTCACAAGACATCTGCAACAGCTGGAAAGGCCACAGAAATACCTCACTAAAAGAATCACAGGCCTAAATCAGATGCCATATGCTGACCGTCTAAAAAAACTCCAGCATATCGTCTACTCAGAGGCGATCTCTGCTTAACATACAAGGCCATGTCAAACCCTGAGCTGTTGGACATGCTCCACTTAAAGAAATCCCAATCCCTCAGAGCCACACACTCCAGGGATCTAAACCTTGTCATCACAATGTGCAAAACATGCTGGAGGGATAGGTTTCTGACCCAGAGACTCCCCATACTCTGGAATAGACTGCCCATACATGTCAAGCAGAGTGCCTCCTTGGCCCTCTTCAAAAGAAACCTTGATGATTGGATGGGAGATAGGAAATTCACCCCAGGGATCATGTCAGTCTTCCTGCTAGACAAGGGTCCAGAGAAGTAAATATTGTGGGAAGAAATATCCAGGGAATTGTTATGGCTAGGCTTGTATAGGCCCTAGGGCCGATAGCCTAGTACCAACCTATGAACCTATGAACTTGGTTGGTGAGGGGTGAATAAAGAGCCTTGCCCTGCTGGGCAATCAAGTGTTGCTGTTAGGTCTGAGCAAGTGCTGGGTTGTAAGATGCTTTTTGAGTGCATAGGTTGAAAGTTAGACTAGTTTCAAGGGAAAAACCTGAAGAGGAGACTTAGTGGAGCCGGGAATAATTTAACTGTAGCTAACCAGCACTGCCCAGCATGCAAAATCATGCAAATGCAGTTTTTATAGTAGGGAAATGAAAGAGATAGAAATTAGCCCAAAATGACCAATAAACTACTAACTTCTGAGATGCAGCCACTCCTCCAAGGGACAGATAGGCTGCTCAAAAATCCCCTCTCTCACAGGTGAACAGAGAAACTTCCTTCTATCCAAGTAAGTTATGGGCAACTCAGAAACTAGAATCACAGCCCTGAATTCAGCACTAGCCTGAAAACTGCACTATACTAGCTTAGAAAGGTGGGAAACAAGGATTTTTTTTTTTTTTTTTTAAAGATAAGGCAAAAACAGTAAAAAAATACACTTAAAAACAGCTTTAAATGACTGCAGATGATCAGAAAAGGCTATCGCACTTTAGTGTGTAGCCTACAACAGTTAAACAAATTATTTAAACAAAAAACAACTTTTTAAAAGTGCAGGCAGTCAATTAAGTACAATATGTGAAAAAAACAAGCTTTTAAATCACAATAAATGCTGGAAATCTGCATTTAGGTGGAAAACAGTTAAGTACAGCAAGAAAGTACAGAAAACTGATACTTAATCACTCCAAAGTCTCTATTCTAAGCTAGAAGGCTTGTTTCAGTTTAAGGCTTTCTAGTGCTACCCAGTAGATTAGTTACAGGAAAGATGGGAAACAAGTGCAGATGTGGTCTTTTAAACCAGAAAGTTGAAAGAGATGGGCAAACTATCCAAATGGTCAATAAACTACAATTTCTGGGCTAAGAACCACTCCTCCCGTGGTAGACAGGCTAAGTAGTGCTTGCCACTCCCACTAAGCTAGAAGGCTTTCCTCCAACACAGAAAGGCTTTCGGGGCTCAGAAGCTTACCAACAGTCCTGGATACAGCAACTCTGTATCTGGACTAGGCTAGTTACAGGAAAGGTGGGAAACAAGCGCAAGTGCAGCTTTTAAACCAGAAAATTGAAAGAGATGGAAAAAACTGCCCAAATGGCCAATAGCTACAATTTCTGGGCCAGGAACCACCCCTCTTGTGGTAGATAGGCTATCTAATGCTTACCACTCCCACTGATATGCTAGAAGGCTTCCCTCCAACACAGAAAGGCTTGGAGGGCTCAGAAGCTTACAAAGAGTCCTGGATACAGCAAATCTGTATCTGGACTAGACTAGCTACAGGAAAGGCGGAGAACAAGTACAAATGCAGGCTTTTAAGCCAGCAAGTTGAAAACGATGGAAAACTGCACAAACGGCCAAATAAACTACAATTTCTGGGCCAAAACTCCCATGGAGGATAGACTACCTAGTGCTTACCACTCCCACTGATAACCTAGAAGGATTCCCTCCAACACAGAAAGGCTTTGGGGGCTCAGCAGCTTACTAACAATCCTGGATACAGCAACTCTGTAACCGGGCTAGGCTAGTTATAGGAAAGGCGGGAAACAGGCACAAGTGCGGCTTTCAAACCAGAAAGTTGAAAGATATGGAAAAAAACTGCTCAAACAGCAAATAGCTACAATTTCTGGACCAGGGACCACTCCTCTTGTGATAGATACTGATGCTTACCACTCCCACTGATAAGCTAGACGGCTTCTCTCCAACACAGAAGGGCTCGTGGGGCTCAGAAGCTTACCAACAGTCCTGGATACAGCAAATCTGTACCTGGACTACACTAGTTGCAGGAAAGTCGGGGACCAAATGCAAAATGGGCTTTTAAACTAGAAAGTAGAAAGACATGGAAAAACTGCCCAAATGGACAATGAACTACAATTTCTGTGCCAAAACCCACTCTTCCCATGGTAGATAGGCTATCTAGTGCTTATTACTCCCACTGATAAGCTAGCAGGCTTCCCTCAACACAGAAAGACTTGGAGGGCTCAGAAGCTTAGCAACAGTCCTGGATACAGCAAGTCTGTATTTGGACTAGACTAGACTAGTTACAGGAAAGGCAGGTAAAAAGCTTAGAATTTTTTTCTTTTTTTACAGAAAAACAGCTAAAACAGCAGTAAATACAATTCAAATTGCAACTCAGGCTAGCACACTAGAGTGTATGGCAACACTATGGCAAATACAGTTCAAATAAATGTAATTAAATTAACAAATGACTAAAAAACAAGTGCAGAAGGCAGTAAATTAGAAGGCTATTAACAAGCAGTAGTAAGTGCAGAGTAAAAGCGACTGAACAGATAGCACGCAGAACAGCAACTAAGACAGTACAGTAAGAGCAGATGAATAAAATATATATTTTATATATTTATTTACTTATTTATTTATTGATTTATTTATTTTTTGAGGGAGGGAACAGAGCAGGATTATGAGGCTACAGGGGTTGTCCTTCCCAAATGCTATCTTTGTAAAAAGTAGGAGTGCCTGAAGACAGAATATGATCTCACTGCACTCAGTTGAGTGAGCAAATGAGATGGGCTCAGAAGGAGTATCCAAATACAAATCTACAAGAGGGGCAGGCAATTTCAAAGCCAACAACATTAACACCAAAACAAGAACAGGGAAGGTGGGTGCGGAACTAACTGCAGAGAGACAGACACAACTTCAGTTCAGTTAATATTCAGTGAGAAACAAATAAATAAATACAGTACTATATGAAAAAGAGCAGATAAAAGTGTACTTAAATTCACTTATATGTCCAGTTGATTTCAGGTAGATCTTAGCTGGCCAAAGCTCAGATATTAAGCAGAGATAACTCAAAATGTACCACTTATATAAGGCAGGACAGAATATCAGTGATGAGGTGAAACTACCCCCACTGCTATCAATGGCTACACAGAAATTCTAACAAGTACTCTGTAGAGAGACAGCCACAACTTCAGTTGAGTTAATATTCAGTGAGAAACAAATAAATAAATTAAATACAGTACTATATGAAAAAGAGCAAATAAAAATGTACTTAAATTCACTTATATGTCCAGTTGATTTCAGGTAGATCTTAGCCGGCCAAATCTCAGATATTAATCAGAGATAACCCAAAATATACCACTTATATAAGGCAAGACAGAATGTTAGTGATTAGGTGAAACTACCCCCACTGCTATCAATGGCTACACAGAAATTGTAACAAGTACTCTGTAGAGAGACAGCCACAACTTCAGTTAAGTTAATATTCAGTGAGAAACAAATATATGAAAAAGAGCAGATAAAAGTGTACTTAAATTCACTTATACATCCAGTTGATTTCAGGTAGATCTTAGCCGGCAAAATCTCAGATATTAAGCAGAAATAACCCAAAATGTACCACTTATATAAGGCAGGACAGAATGTCAGTGATGAGGTGAAACTACCCCCCACTGCTATCAATGACTACACAGAAATTCTAACAAGTACTCTGTAGAGAGACAGCCACAACTTCAGTTGTTAATATTCAGTGAGAAACAAATAAATAAATTAAATACAGTACTATATGATAAAGAGCAGATAAAAGTGTACTTAAATTTGCTTATACGTCCAGTTGATTTCAGGTAGATCTTAGCTGGCCAAAGCTGAGATATTAAGCAGAGATAACCCAAAATGTACCACTTATATAAGGCAAGACAGAATGTCAGTGATGAAGTGAAACTACCCCCCACTACTATCATGGCTACACAGAAATTCTAACAAGTACTCTGTAGAGAGACAGCCACAACTTCAGTTGAGTTAATATTCAGTGAGAAACAAATAAATAAATTAAATACAGTACTATATGAAAAAGAGCAGATAAAAGTTTATTTAAATTTACTTATGCTGCACATTCATAAATCAAATTGCATGAGGGTCACTCGATCCAGGGATCTGAACCAAGCTTCTGGCATGAACAGATCATGTTGGAGAGATAGATACATATTCCAGAGACTGCCACTTCTCTGGAACAAGCTTCCAATTCATGTGAAACAGAATCCCTCCCTGACTGTTTTCAAATGCAACCTAGATCAATGGATAGCAAATTCACTCCTGGGGTGGTGCCCATGTCCTTCCTGGACAGAAGAAATTGGCATTAGCTACCATAGACCCTTACCTCTGCAAACTTCACTCACCTAACCACTGACAAATGGGGTAAATCCAGATAAATATGGCTAGGCTTATAAGGGCTCTAGGGACATTAGTCTAGTAACCTTCTATGAACCTATGAACCTGTCAGCAAGTGACAAATCTTTCTGCAAGAAAAATTAAGCAACTTATTCTTTCACTGATCCCTACAGTATCTAAGTAAACAAAATACTTTTGTCATTTTTGCAGTTATTAAACTATTAATAACAAAAAAATGTGAATTTTAATGTATTTAATTTTGCTTACATATTTCAATAGAAATTTCTGAAAGTTTAAGTATATGATGTTTCTACTTGTTCCCTTCATTAAGACACCCAAACACCAAATGCAGTACTTGTCCAGACTTCACTGCATATTCACATAAAATTACAGTTGCAACTTGAATAAAGCAGTTTATGAATGCAATATTTTCCTTTTGGATAGAGCTTAGACATTAGACCAACTTTAAAAGCAACAGTTTGTTAAAACACATAACACATCATTTGTTAATCAGCTAGAGCCATAGCTACACTGCTTTATTTTAATCATGCATACATATGACATGACAATGCTTCAGAATACAATGTAATTGTCTTGTATTTTATTAACAGTTAGCCATCTTTATTCCTACATATGTAAATATTTGTATTAATCCAACCTTTACACAATTCAATAAGTCCATTCTGCAAAATTCTCTGAGTCCTTGTAGTAAAGTGTGAACCTCCCTGATGTACCAGTAGCCAAATGCCCCGGACAACAGCCATTAAGGTAGCATTGCCTCTGCCACACTCTGGTGACTCCTTGCCAGAACATGTTAACTCCACCCACTTTGGCAAAGACAAATATGGTGGCACAGAGACATACCTGTACATGCTAACCCAAGCTTGATGATCTTTTTCAAGCATATCTCTCAACTGTCCAGATTTTTGCACACTGTCCAGATTTTTTGCTTCATATTTTTGGTCTGTTCCTCATAAAATTTGGATTTTCTGGCAAATCACTGAGCACTGAAGTCACTAAATAATAACATACATTTGATTTTCAGAGTTCATATCCTTCGAAAAATGCATGCTAATGCAAATCCTGTTATTCTAGCAACTTTCTATGTTTATAAGAGCAATATTTCAACTCTGTCCGTATTTTAGAGCCTTTGTCCTCCAATTATTTTAGCCTTATTCCACATTTCTTGTGCTAAGAGGTTGAGAGGTATGCTTTCAAGCCCCCCCTTTTCTTAAAGGAAATAGTTATACTTCCTGAGAACCCACCATAGCAGGCATTGCAAGGCCTTCAAGTTGTCAGTGCTGTCCAGGTTGACCTTTGTTTGCAGTCACTGCCCTGAATTAATTCCATGTAAGCCCTACTAAGACTGATAGGGCTTACCAGCACAGAAATAGGATTATGAGATCCTCTCACCCCAACCCCAGGTTTATACTGATCCTAGCGCAGACATATTTTCCATAATCACTCCAGCCCTGACACTGATCCACCTACCTGTTTAGTCTGTCTCTTGGCAATCCCCTTAACCTTTCTTTTAAGAAATCAGAAATGGTAGTAAGGACTTTTAAGTATCTCTACGTAAAGGTGTATCTGTTTAGGCCTGCTGTAGTCACTATATCACTTGCCTAATACTGTTCCTATGTTTTGATGTTCCCTATTTTTCCTTTGACTACTCCTCCTTTAGGGTAAGCTCATGGACAACATATTTTCAGGGAAAATGGCACTAGTCTAGCTCCTCCTATTCACTGTGACACATGGATGCCATTTTGTTTATTTATCTGTCTTTGTTGTCAGGGATACTCCAACTGAACAGAACCTATTTTCAGTGCCGCCTGGGGAAAAAACTCCATCAGAACTCAGTCATACTTTATTGCATACTCCAATAATATTACACTACATTTGAAAATTGTATAAAGCAGTTTGTAAATTCAAGACTTCTTGTTAGATACATACAGATTAGGCATTTGAAGAAGAACATTTTGAAAAATATAAAACTTGTTTGTTAATCAACAGTATAGCATATCTGTACTGCTTTAGTTTAATTGGGTACACAACACAGCATTGTCTCTGAATAAAAAATAAAATTCAGTTGGCTTGCATTTTAACATGTCACTTTAGTAGCTGAAGGCAATTTTTCATGGATGCATAAACAAACATACTTATTAAGTCCAGCCCTTATACAATCCAATGTGTCCATTCTGTACAGTTCTCAAAGTTATTGTAATTAAATCTAAACCTGCCTGGTGGACCAGAAGCAAAAGGCCTCTGCAGACAGGCAAGCAGGTGGCATTGCCTCCAGCACATCCTGCTAAATCCTTGCCAGAGCAGGTTAACCCCATCCACCTTTGTCCAGACAGACTCTGTGACTTGGCTGCATACTTGTACATCTGCACTCAAATCTGATACTGTCCTTCAAGATTCTCCCCCTAAGAGTGGCTGTTCGTTCCTCCCATATGATGCCCTAGAATAACTCTTTCAACATGTCCTGTAGAAGTAAGAAGATCTGAATGCCAAAGAGAAGGGTCATGTCAGTTAAGTGGACCCTATCTGGTCTAACCCAAGTGGGATCTCTATCTTAATAGCCCTTGTTCCTGAGTACTATGAAGCTGTGGTTAGGTATCACCATCTCCTTATTGATCAGCTTCTTACTTATTCAGTAGAACCAGTACTACCTGCATAACACCATACCAAGCACCCTAACATTTCATACTAAGCTACCATGCATCTTGGACAGCTGTTTGGTCTCAACCTGGAGAACATCCCTCAAGATGTTGCATAAGAGATGTCTCTTATGCATAACATATAAGTTGTTGCTCCCTAAATGTCCTGTAACAACTAAATATCTGCCATGCTGCCTGACCTTTTCTGTGCAGAAACTTGGTCCTAGCTATCCCTTTTACTCCAGGCCACTGTATCTCACATTCTCTTGAATCTATTCCCATCTGAAAATGGCTGGATCTGACTTGTTCATCCTGTGATTGTCCAATGGATATGGGAATTACCAACAAGGAAAATCTGCCATGGACTAGTAAGGAGGAAGAACAAGAAGAAGAAGAATGTGGCTATTAAAAGCATGAAAAGGGGTCAGTGCCCATCACTGAGAATGGTAATGCTAGTGGACTTTGGTTAGTGCTATGTAGTAGATATGTATACATTTTTAGTGTCCATCACCCAAATGAATTCAACACCACTATGGCTTGTTATTTATATATATATATATATATATATATATATATATATATATATATATAGGCGGCCACGGTGGTGCAGTGGGGGTGCCTTCTGTGCAGAGTCTGTATGTCCTCCCTGTGGTCGTGTGGGTTTCCTCTGGGTGCTCCGGTTTCCTCCCACATCCCAAAGACATGCTGTAGGTGGATTGGACACTCTAAATTGGCCCTAGGTGTGAGTGTGTGTGTGTGTACCTTCTGTGGAAGGTTGGGTGCTGGGCTGGCAACTCGACACTGTAAAACTCCACTGCCAATCATGAGTGGACAGGATACCCCTAACCGGGAAAAGTTGAAAGAAGAAGATATATATATATATATATATATATATATATATATATATATATATATATATATATTGAAGCCACCTACAGTTTTCTAAAACAGAATTATTTATTTATTTATTTGGCATTTGTTTACTGGGAATGTCTGATTGGGTCATGGGGTGTCCATTCTCAGCAGAGGCTCAGGCAGAAAAGCTCTAGATACATACGGTTAACAGAATGAAAAACTAGACAGACATAATAAAGTCATAACATTCAAGCACAAATATGAAAACAACACATTAGTTAGTTTCTCAGAATGAGAAAATAACAGACATATCAAAGTGATAACATTCAATCACAAAATTTGAAAAACTACATGTTAATTTGTCAGAATAAAAACTTAATAGACATTATAAAGTCATAGTGTTCAAGCATAAATTATATGGAAAGCCTGAACAGATCATAAGCAAAGAGAAGCATTCCATGTACTTCATAGAAAACAGTGTATGTTACATACAAAGTTGGTTTGGTATATTGAAGAATTACCCATGACTGGTGTGGTTTAATCATGAGTGC
Source organism: Protopterus annectens (assembly GCF_019279795.1). Lineage (NCBI taxonomy): Eukaryota > Metazoa > Chordata > Ceratodontiformes > Protopteridae > Protopterus > Protopterus annectens. The sequence continues at coordinate 1,552,004,458 of NC_056726.1, forward strand.
GAAGCCCGAGTGATTAAATAAAGCCAACCATGAATAAATCTTCAATATACCACACCACAGAGTTGGTTATTGCTATTATATAATATTATTTAAGAAAAAAATACTTACTTTTCTTACATAATGTCTTTGTATAATGCCTCCGTGGTGCCCTTCTGCATTTTTATTGTATCCTGGGGCTTTGTCTGATGTACTGCATATGCGTATGGGACTTGTGTTCCCATGCTTACACAGTACATCAGTGATGTGCAAAGGAAGCAATGGAGAAAAGAAGGTCTCCGTTGCTTCTTTTTATTTCTTCTCTCTCTCGCTCTCTCTCTCTCTCTCTCTCTTTTTTTTTTTTTTTTTTTTTTTTTTATATATAAAAAAAAATGTTCCATATAGTTTAGGGGCAGGATAGAGACAGAATGGTGGAAATACAAGAGAAATCAGGTATGTGTCTTTAGTTCGAATAACGTACCTGATTTTCCTAGTATTTTCACCATCTTATCTCTCTGGTATGTCCAGAATATGGATGTCAAATTTTATTTATTTTTATTACAAAAAAAAAAAGGTTACAGTATATACAAATGGAAAACAATTTGGGCCACTAGACCTTTTTTCATTGGTATATGCTCGGAATTACAATGGGCACGCTGATTGGGCTGACCAATCAGCATGCTCATTTTTGAATATTAATGGCCAGTCATTGTATAATAGGTAATATACAGATCTTATCTGTACATTGTGTCATCATATAAATCTTATCTGTAGATTATCTTAATATAGGTATTTATTTTAACTAAGGGGAGGCTAAGAATTCAGAAAAAAAGAGAACAAATGGAGAAATGGGAGGGAGGATAGAAATCTTGGAAAGGAAATAATTTCATATGTGTTTTCTTCCCCCCTCTCTAGGATTATTTTGTTAAGACAGAGTTGGATAATGTTGGATATTGTTTTGAAAAGAATGTATGCAATTAATGTTAACACACTAACATTCTGTTTTTCTTACTGGGTACTGTTTGAAAAAATGTCTTAACTATGGATATATAGTTGAATCTCATATGTGGGTTGGTGTAGCATTCCAGAGTTTGGATCCTAAAATGGACAAACTGTGATTTTTATTTTTTATCTTTATTTATTTATTTTTGCTTGAGTAGATGATATGGGAGAGAGGAACATGGTTTGGTTAAGACCTGAGACTGTATACTCTTTTGGCTGGATTCAGCAAGCTCTGCACGGAGTGCAGAAATAGTGCAAGAGCTGCTGCACACAATATGGCCGACGAGCGATCCAAGATCGAGCTCCAGGGACGTGCACGAGCACTCCTATACTATTCCGGCATGGACACCACTACTACATGCTAATTACCTCATTTGCTGGTGAAAACCATGCAAATTAGATGAATTAGCAATCCAGGAAGCAGGCAGTTGTCCATGCCTAAACAGTGTACAAAGTAGAAATGTATTCAGCTAGTAGCTTTATGCATTTCTGCAAATTACAAAACTGAGGCATGACAGCGCAAAAGAAACATTGTATTACATTTAGCAGGCATGCCAATGGCCAAATATATGGCCATTGGCATAAAAAATAGTTTAAATTTTATAAAATAAAACTATTTGTTTTTAGCCAATCTCAGCTGTTTAAGCATAGGGCAGCAGCGCACAAATGGGATCTTGCCGAAAATAAATAAAAAAGGGAAAAGGCAATTTTCAGGGAAATCTGCATTTTGCCATTATAGTCAATGACATGCCGAATGAAAACAATACCAGGGAAGAGTGGTTGCTAAGGGGAAAGGCTCAGTGTGAGTGCAGTAACTATGGAGTAAGGCAGTGGGGTATGCAAATGAGGGGAATCTTAATGAATCACAAATTTCTTCTAAGTGTCAGACTGCAGCTAACCGTGTAGGTGCTCTAATCTGGCTGTATAAGCAGGTGAAGTAAATGATATCAAAAGGGGGTGTGTAATGCTTGCTGTAAGCACATTGGAGCACTGTTGTCGAGGTTTGCGCTTAGCTAAGCACAGCTAAGCGAGGGGGTGTGCCTGAGGCTGAAATGTCTTACACCATGAAATGAAGAGTGTGTTTGCATCCAGGGAGGGGCATTTCTGCTAAAATGTGTTTACCTTAGCTAAACGAGCTTGCGCAGCATGCACTGGGACTTAAACCAAAAAAAAAAAAAACCCAAAAAAAAAAAGACAGGAAATGGCAACACTGTGCATATGTAAGTAAGGGGGTGTGTCCGAGGCTGTATAACCTTGTTTACCTTCCCTAAATGGGTGTGTGCAGCGTGTACCGGGATTTAAACCACAAAACTAAAAAAAATACAGGAAATGGCAAGTGGAACAAGAAAAAAAGGGAAATAGCAGAATAGAGGCACTCAAATACAAGTAATAGAGCTGGCAGGTGGAATGCATCATACTCAGCCAATCACACAGGCAGCATCTGCAGCACACCACTATAAACTATGCAAACACCTTGTAGTCTGTCTTTACCCACAAACTCTACACCACCGGTGTAAACAGACAGGGAAATTATACCTGACAAAACTAACAAAATGTTAGGGGCTGCTGTTGCTTTCATACATCAGTATGTGGAAGAGGCTGAGCATGGTGAAGAGGACAATGCTGACAACTGCCCTAGACTTATGAAGAGGAGGAGAAGCGTGTTCAGGCCCAGAATAACCTAACAGGGGCAAAATGATCTGGAGATAGAGTGCTACAGGGTGGACAGGGACATTCTGCAGCAAATTGTGGAGCTGTGCCGGCCTCGCCTCACATCTAGAACAAACAGAGGGGACCCCATCCCAGTGGATACCAAGGTATGTGTAGCTCTAAGAAAACTAGCTATAGGTACTTTCCAAAGAGCAACTGGGGATATCATGGAGGGTCTCAAACGCATCTGCGTCCAGGATACTCCACCAGTTCCTGGATGTCATGTGAACCCGTGGACCACATTAAATTCCCCAGCACCCATGAGGAGCTGACTGACAATATGCATCTCTTCCACAGTGTAGCAGACTACCCAGAGATACTGAGTGCCATAGACTACATGCACATCCACATCAAAGCACCACCTGTTGACCGGGGTAGGCTCTACATAAACTGCAAGGGATTCCACTCCATCAACTGCCAGGTTGTGTGCAATGCCCAGGGCATTATCATGAATGTGTGTGCTGGCTGCCCAGAAAGCTATCATGACTCCCACATCTGGCATTCCTCACAGCTGTATCAGTAGTTTGCTAGGGGGATGCTGGTTATGCATTGGAGCCGTGGATGATGATGCGCATCAGAAATGCACACACCCACACAAAAACCCCATAATGAGGCACGCGCACAAACCAGTATCATTATAGAGCGTGTGTTTGGGATGCTCAAGTCACGGTTCCACTGACTTAACATATCTGGTGGAGCCTTGCAGTACTCTCCAGCCACATGTGCACACATGGTCATAGTATGTGCCATGCTACGCAGTATGATCCTGTGGAAACAGCTGCAGCAGGAACAAAATGGGGAAGGGCCACACAGCCCCCTACCCTTGCCAAGCCCTCCACAGGCACAGAGTGACTCTGAGGAGGAACATCCTGAGGCTGCCCCTGTAGGCAGACAGAGACATGCCCAGTATGCCCTGGCCTTGGCAAAGAGGCAACACATAGCACATACACTGACACTGTATGGCCCCAGGGACTGATCTCTCACTCTCTCTGACTTGCACATACAGTAAAATGGATGCCAAACATCACACTACATATACCTGACCATGTATAGGCAGTGTATCATGTGCATCTGACATAGTCAGCCCTCAAGCACCACCCTCACAACAACTGCAGGCACAAGGTAAGCCAGTCTCTGTAACAAATTAAAATAATTGGGTGGACATGTCCGTTAGCATATCTATAGTATTGATCAAGCATGTAAAGGAATGGGGGGGGGGTAACAGGGATAGCAGTAGACAACTGACAGCTCTGTGGGACAGCAGGATGTGTATCCCCAGTACTGCCCTACTCATACCATGCAGTACCACCCTAGTCGACAAATAGCACTGTAGTATATGTTGTGAGCCAAATAACTGGGGGGGGTCATAGGTCACATGCATGGATGTCAAAGTGGGGGTCCCACACCCATCACCAACCCCACACAGCAGATCAGCTGTACACAACCATACCAAAATGCCTGGCAAAGGCTCCTACATGGCAAAACCCATGAAATACCTACCCACAGACTCTTACACAGTGATATCACAGCAGGTCCGGTGGTGGCAGTATGGCTTTGAAAGGTAAGATGTCTGAAACTGCACGTCTATGCCAGAACAATCTGACCTGTGGCTGATACTGTTATGCCCATAGTCTGAAAGATAGGGCACACCACCATGCTACATGGGACCAAAATGTTAAGCAAATATCAGCACAGTCTGTGCAGATGTGTAATGTGTACAGTCGTGTCACCCCCTCATAGTCCCATAGAAATGCAATAACATGTTCCTAGACTTAAGCAGCATCTAGCTGTCACACAGGCAGATGGTGCAATAGTAACAGAAAGTAATTGTCAGTAACACCCACAGTCAACTCACTGGTGATATCCCAGGGGTGTCTCCTGCTGGAAGCCTGGGAACATATGATCATCAGAATGCACTGCCCTGCTACAGATGGTCTGCAACTGTCACACCTGGCCTACAGGCCACTGGCAAATGCCTACACACCATCCACAGTGACATTTAGGGAGTGTCATGGGGGTCCACAACACCACCATAACACAGTCCACAAAATGCAAAGAAAGGTCATGCTGACAACTGCTAGGAGCAAATCTGCCAGCCTCAGGGAGCCAGAAATCGGGACAAAGTCTTGAATAATGGGGTGATGAAGGTCCAAAGAGAAGTACACCTGTGAAATACTGCTCTAATAATGTTATAAAGTTGATGGAATGAGGTGTAGTACCATGGAATGTGTGATGGGTATGAAGTCTGAAACTGCAATGTCAACTGTCTGTGATATCTGACTTCAACCCTGAGTGACTTGCAAAACACTTGTGCTGGAAAACCGCACTTGTTTTGATAACCAACAAGATATATGTGTCATTGATGTGGACATTCTGTGATACTCCATACAGCCGACAGGCAGGGCTCGAAGTGTAAACATGGGAATACACTCACTGCAGGCAAGCCTAACCCTGGAAGATGGTGACATGTCCGCACCCACAGAACCCTGAGCCACAGCCATGGGGAGTAACACACCCCTCCCTGATCACTCATCCTATGCAACATCCTGACCCCAACATGTGGCCATCCAAGCAAAATGAGGTAGGCCATACATATATGTGTGACAAACACACACCTCCAGGCTGGTCAAATAGTCTGACACACACAATACCTTCCAAGTGCAGTCAACCATTGAGGAGAGGCCAATGAAAATTACTGGTAGCTATAGCCAAACATATCTGCCCAGGACACACACCCTCCACATATCCTATCCCCTACAGATATATCTGGAGTCTGTCTGTCACCCTGATCCTGTCTGGTTTATATTACCCAACTATGGACTGGAAATCAGATCAGGCCAGAACATAAATGCACAGAGATTCCACCATTGTAATATGTCCCGAAGGTGTTGGACCATTTCCACAGCACCAGCAGTCAATTGTTTGTAGGCACACCCCTCAACATGCTGGATAGAGCAAGAATGCATATCATTTGGCCCATAAACCTTGTGTATGCATCATCCATCCCGTATTCCTCTGGTAAGTCACTGTAATGATTTGAGGAGGTATGTCACCAGGAACTGAAACAGTACATGACAGTGTCAAATGCCATATATGACAGATGTCTGCTAAAACCAGCCCTGTAACCCTTGCATCCCATACATTACTGAGAGAAATTGTCACAATCATTGTATGGCCCATTGTCCCCATATTCTGATAGGTTATCTCCAGATATCTTGCACCAACAGGTTGACAGGTATGGCTGTAGCACAGAACAAACAGGACTGGAGTACAACAATCCCTGGAATGGAGTCCCACATGCACTATAGAAGGACACACTGGGCATGCTCATACACTGAGAGAAATGTCAGCAGGATCTAGGAATGAACAGGCCTTCCCCACCCAGTGCACTTTCCATTGCTCCACCTTAGCAGTCCTGAAGATGTCTGTCATCATAGCAGTCACTTTTGTTAGGCCCAGCCCCATACACTCTGTGGCCCATGTGATAAATGCATAACAAGATAGTACAAATAACTAGTTAGGTAGGAGGATTAATCTAAGTCCTGGCAAATGGAAAACTGTGTGTGTGTGTGTGTGTGTGTGTGTGTGTGTGTGTGTGTGTGTGTGTGTGTGTGTGTGTGTGTGTGTGTGTGTGTGTGTCTGTGTGTGTGTGTTCACAACTAAAAGCTTTTGGGTACATTCAAACCCAGTACACCTCCACTTTTCCCACTTTAGCAGCCCTGCAGATATCAGTCATCTTAAAAGTGCCTTCCATCAGGCCTCAGCCTCATAAGCTCTGTGGTGCATGCAATAACTGCATAACAAGATAGTACAAATAGCTACTTAGGTAGGAGTTCTAATCTCAGTCCTGGGAAATGTAAAAGTGTGTGTGTGTGTGTGTGTGTGTGTGTGTGTGTGTGTGTGTGTGTGTGTGTGTGTGTGTGTGTGTGTGTGTGTGTGTGTGTGTTCACAACTAAAATCTTTTGGGTCCATTCAATCCCAATACACCTCCACTTTCCCTACTTTAGCAGCCTTGCAGATATCAGTCATCATAAAAGTTCCTTCCATCAGGCCTAGGTCCCATATGATCCATGGCATGTGCAATAACTGCATAACAAGATAGTACAAATAACTAGTTATGTAGGAGTTCTAATCTCAGTCCTGGCAAATGTAGAAATGTGTGTGTGTGACAGTTGTGTGTGCAAGACTGAGGCAGTAGTGTGTTTGTTTATAGGTAAAACAGTTTTATGCCGCTCCCACCCATGACACTTCATAGTGCCCCACCTTATCAGTCTAGATGATGTCATTCCCTTATCAGTAACCTTGATCAGCTGTCAGCCCTGTAAGCTCAGTAGTGCATGTGATAAATGCTTAACACTATAGTACAAATAACTAGGTTGACAGGGGTTCTACTCTTCTGGCAAATGTGTGTGTGGGTATGTATGTTTGCAAGTAGTAGTATTTTTATATGTTTCCCACCCACTGCCCTACTTTATCAGTCCTGCCGATGTCATTCCCCATAGCAACACCTTTGGCCAACTCTCAGCCCAGTACGCTCTGTAGCACATGTGGTAACTGCGTAACACTATGATATACATCACTAGTTAGGGAGGGATTCTACTCTTACATCTGGCAAGTGTGTGTGCGTGTATATGTGTCTGTTTGCAGGACAAAGTATTTTAATAGGTTAAACACCCACTGCACTACTTTATCAGTCCTGCTCATGTCATTCCCTTCATAGGTTCACAGGTGTGTAGTAGGTAATGGCCCAGGAGCCTTAACAAGCTTAGCACATAGAAGGGCCTTGCCATTGTGCCACCTGATGTTACATCCTAGTGCCTGTATCAGGCATAGCCACTGCAGTGATCCTTCAGTTGAACTGTCTATTACCCATTCACTCATCAAGTTTCTCTGGAACTGGGTCAGCTAGGTGCTCTGCATGACATGTATGGGAAGTGTATTCCAGGGCATGTGCAGTATCTTGGTGAGGGACCTGTCCCACCAGCATGTTGTGGTGATTGTGGTACTGAGGTAGAGGTCTCTACAGTGTGTGGTGTGGATGGATTTATATGTAGCATTCCTAAACCAGCTGGGTCAGACATGGCTTTGTAAGTCCAGCACAGATAGCTGCTAATTAGGTGATATGACACATAGAATAGCTTTGGTCTGCTGAGTCTGCATAGGATGTGTGTCTAATGCCTAGGATCCCCTTTGTGAAGTGCTGCTGTGGCTTCCCCAGCTGTAGCAGGTGTCTAGTGAGGTGCATGGCAAAGGGGCCATAATACTTGAGGAGTGGTCTAATGACAGAATAGTAGACAGAGATCATTATCCCTGTCTTCCTGGATGCAAACCCCTTGGTAATGCAATGTGCCATATAGAAGGATGCCCTGACCATAGTGTCACTGTGGTGCTTGAAGGAGAGGTTACTGCCAACCTGTGTCCCCAGATCTATTATAATGCATACAGTGTTCATTGGGCTTCAATTGGTGTGGTACTTACTGGGAACTGAGTGATTTACCAAGATGATAATGCATATTGTGGTGCCAAGCTTCTGGGCATGGTTTCCACACCACTCAGTGGTCTCAGTGAGGCCTTTCTGTGGGATGTGTGCATCATTTGTTGAGTCAATGATAGCTCCCAGCTTGTAGTCCTCTGTGAACTTGATCAGCCGGAGTTCCTCTGTGTTGGGCTGTACTCCTGAAAAGTAGATGCTGGACAGGACACTACCCAGTACTGATCCCTGTGGGACTCCACTTGTGACTGCTTGCCAGTCTGACCTGGAGTTTGTCACTGTCATACTTGTGTGTTCTGTGAACCAGTTTGCAAAACAAACAATGATATATGGATTGATTCCAAAACAATGGTGTTGAATGCGCTCGAAATACAACCAGTAATTCAAAAAAGAGCCCAGCGTTGCGAGTCCACAGAAAGAGATTTATTAACAAAAAGTTGTCCACAGGTTAAGCGCTTTCATCAAACTGAATGACTTCTTCAGAACAATTAACCAAGAACTCCACAGTTTAAACAGTCAAAACTTTAAAATCATTGGTGCAAAATTAGCCAATGCCCAACATTGAATAGCACTTCTCATGAGTATCAAACATTAAAATATATAGTGGATGAATTCAATTAATACATTTACTAAAATAACAGAAATTGGGTAAAAAGGCATTTTTTGTATATCCACAGATGATACATTTATTGAATAAGAATCCTTGATATATAATAAAAATGAAAATTATTTTAGAATTTATATATATATATATGTATATATTTTTTTATGTAAAGATAAAACTGATGTTTAAAAGTCATAAATATATGTTAATAATATGTTAATAATGAATGCATAAAATTGGTGATACACGTTTAAACTGATTCTGCCTTTTCCTTCAATATAGGCATTATAGAAATATGTTCATTTATGCCCGGTGGGTGGTCGGCTGCCAATCTAAGTTGCCACAACAACTCTTTTTTGTATAATATATTCTGCCAATCACCTCCCCTCATATCAATTTCAATAAAATCAAGTATACCAAACTTGAAGCACTTAAAATTCTTACACAGAATACTGTGTTTATACAAAGCATTGGTGTTTTTTTTTTCATTTTTGATGTCATATAGATGTTCATATATCCTATTTTTCAACATTCTTTCCGTCTTACCAATATAGAAAGACGGACAGGTGGTACATTGAGCAATGTATACTAATTTATTTGAACAAAAATTACCATTTTTCAAAGAAATGTGACTTCTGTTTGAATTACTTAAGATTATATCCCTGCCTGTTAGTATATAGGGACAGTACAAGCACCTTCCACATGCTTTAGTACCAATTGTATTCCCCTGCATATTGTTTGAATTTCTACTAGATTCCACCAAGGTTTTAATATTACCTCCTACCTTGGTGGAAAATATAGGTTTATCACCAAGAATACAAACTATCTCAGGGTTAGTTCTAAAAATGTTCCAATTTTTTATCATAGTACCCTTAATATGTGAATATAGGGGACAGAATTGAACCACACATGCTTGCTGAAAGTTGATGATATTCTGAATATTTTCTTCATTATTTGCAAAACCAGACCTACTTTCACTAGTACCTAATAATGGTTTATAAATAGTGCCCCATTTTCTATTAACCTCATCGAGAATAGGGTCAATAAAATGATCCGGATATCCTCTTTCCAAAAACATGGTCCTTAAATTCCTAAACTCCGCTATTATATCCTTCTTCATAGTAGTCATCCTGGCTACCCTGACAGCCTGACCCTTTACAATACTTTTTTTCTGATAGGCAGGATGATGACTATTATAATGTAGACATGCATTACAAAAAGTGTTTTTATGGTAGATTTTAGAATGGAAACAATCCTGACTTTTAAAAATCTTAACATCAAGAAAATTGATTTCCTGCTGATGACACTGGAAGGTAAACTTTAAGTAATTTGTAGTCTGATTAATATAGTTCACAAACTCAGAAATTTCATCTAAACTTCCCTTCCATAAAATAAAAATATCGTCCAAAAACCTACCGTAATAAGTGATGCATGAAAAAAATCTTTGGTGTGAAAAAATATATTTTTGCTCCCAACCTAGGAGAACCAGGTTAGCGTAAAGGGGGGGTGCAAGCAGCACCCATTGCTACTCCCTTTAACTGTTTATAATATTCACCACCAAAGAATATAAAATTGTTGTCCAAAATCAAGCTCATGAGCTCACATACAAGTAAAACTTCATCTGATTTTAAAGATGAGTGAGTAAATAAAACCTCTTGAAAAAAACTTAAGCCTTCATCTTTTGGAATGCAAGAGAAAAGATCTTGTACATCTATGGTGAGAAACCAACAATCAGATGACCATAAGTCCGGCTTTATCTGCCCCAAAAAATCCCAAGAATCTTTGAGTAGATGTGGAAATTTACTTACAACATATTTCAATTTTTTATCCACATACACCGCTAAATTATGGGTCTTGGAGCCAGCTGCTGCAACTATAGGTCTAAAAGGTGGCTTCTTTAAGTTTTTATGCACCTTGGGTATTCCGAAAATCATAGGAATTTTTTGATATTTATTATACAAAAAGTTGTATTCATCCTTGGCAATTCTCTGATCTAATAAGTATTCATATAAATAACTATCCAACCTATGATAGGAAATGTTGATTTCATTTTTTGAACACACTGAATAGCTGTCCTCTTGGAATAATATATGTTGCATATCATTATTGTAATCTACCATGCTGTATATAACCACCCCCCACCTTTGTCCGGAGTCATAATTCTAATACTCTTGTTTTGTCTGAGACTCTCCAAGAGACTCTTTTCATCGGGGTTTAAATTGTAAAAAATTCTCCTTTTCTCCCCCCACGTCTTATACAAGTTTTCCTTGACTAGTTTTTCATAAGTCATAATTAAAGGATGCAGGGGTGGGTTAAAGGTACTACTTCTCTTAAGAGTGTCATTGGTTTTTCCCTTGTTTAATTTATCTGAAAAAATAAGGTTCAAATTCAATTTTCTTAAATATATTTGAAAATCAACCATTACAGAGGCTAAATCAGGCATATATGTAGGAACAAATTTGAACCCCTTGGAAAACAGAGAAAATAATTCTTTGTTAATAGGAAAACTGGCATAATTGTAAATATTGAAACCATGTAAGCTATATTTAATGTTGTCCAAACTTTGTATTTGGACTGTATTGTCTACCATTTGTTGTAACCGTAATTTTGTTTTACTACCCTGCTGTAGGTCTTGTTCGACCCTTGTCGGCATTTGGCTATTCTTTCAGAGCATCTGGGAACTTGAAAATCCTGGCTGTAATGAAAACATTCAGGTTCAATTTCCCCAGAATTTCCTTCATCCAATACCATGTTAAAATTGGAACCAGAATTTACTTTTCCATCTATTACAATAGACCCGTGTTCCTGTTCTTGTTCCATATAAAAAAACAATTTGTCAGTAGGATATACTTTGTGAGATTTATACTGTTTGCTGTCCCTTTCCATTTTCTTAACTTTTTTCTTGAAAATATTGTCACATTTTTGGTCCACCCTGCTAATGATTTTATAATTCAAATATTCATATTGCAGAAACAATAAATCAGTGCTGATTTTTTCATTTAATATGTTCACCTCCTCCCTCAATACATTTACCATAACCTCATAAGTATCCACTGTTTTATTCAGTAACTCCAAACCCCATTTATCAAACATCTCAGAAAACTTTTTAACAGTCTCAGCATCATAATAAATTCCATAGGGAAACTTATAAACTCTCAGCCCTTGTGGAATTAAACATTGTTTGATACATTCACTTAGATAGCAAATTTCCATTTCACATAGTTTAAATTTGAATAACTTCTTTTCAAAAGCATAAATCATTTCTCTCAAAGATGGATAATTATGCTGCTGTCCTAGTCTGTTAGTTGAAGGCACTTTATCAAGTCTAGAACCAGCATCTTGAAAAGAGAAATGTCTCTGTAGCAATTTACCAAAAGTGTCATTGGGGTTTTTAGAAAGACCACTGTCCTTACTATTGTTTGTTTCTCTTGTAGTGCCATTGTTGGTGTAGCGTCCTCTGTCAACCAGTCTGTTAACATTATTGTTATGCCCACTCAAACCAGCCTTACAAAAACACTTTCTGCATGTTGCATTATTGTCGACAACCCCTCTCCGAATAGGAGTTTGACCAATGTTACTAAAATCATAACCAACACCAGTTTTGTCAGGTAGAGAGTTAGAAACACAGCCCTGGTGACTCAGTCAAAGAAGTCAACCAGGTTGAGCAGGCATGATCTGCCATTTACAAAGCCAAACTGTGTGGGTCCAGAGTTAGGAGATCACCTATATCTTGGTCAATCAGGTCCCAAATGATGCAGTCCAAACACCTACATAGTGGACCTGTCAGGCTAAGGGGCCAAGAGTCCCCAGGGTTTGTAGATGCTACACCTTTATGGAGAAGGATGACTGTAGCAGTGTGCCATGTTTTAGGGACAAAGCATGAGGTGAGGCTGTGACTGACCAGGGCACACAGATTTGGTCCAAGGTCACTTTGTATGTCATGTAGAACACAGCTATGGATATGTTGGTGTCCCTTAGAAGCTGTATTCTTGCCTGTGGACAATGCAGGTCTAACCTGGCCTGCAGTACTGCTGGGTGCCTGCCATTCATCTGTCATTGTGATTGTACACTTGTGGGGGGAGAGAGGGATAAAGCTGGCACTGAATGTGTTTCCAAGACTGTGACCAATATCTGTTGCCACAAGATAGGTATTAACATTGTGCAGTAACTCACAGAACTTGTGTCTAATGCTGTGAAGGTTGTTGATGTAACTATCAAAGGCTTTTGTGATTGTTGTCAGTGTCGGCTGCATGTCTGCCTTCATAGATGCCTGTAGGGGAGTCCATGAGGGATCCTAAGTTGTGTTTGAAGCTAATAAGAGAGTTCAGCAGTCATGGAGCACCACCTTTCTCTGCAACACTGTCCTCCTTCTGTTTTACACTTTAGTAATAGCAGATGACCATCACATTGTCTCCCACTGTTTGGAGGACTGTGTCTGTGTTCTGTTGGCTATAGCTAGTACCATGTGTCTGTGTTCTGTTGGCTATAGCTAGTACCATGTGTCTGTGTTATGTTGGCTATAGCTAGTACCATGCATTCATGTGCCTGTTTGTACAGTACATATGTGTATGACTCAACAGTCATGCAGCTATTTCTCATTGCCATGGGTGCAGTGACGTCATCCATCCTTGTTTTATGGCTTGAAAGTCAGCTTTGGAGAGGTTTTGTAAGGTGGTTACCTCTGTGGGGGGGGGGCTGACATGTTGAGTTCCATGTTGATTACAGCCTGTGTGGATCTCACCTTGCAGGGACTGACATCTGTGTATGAGCAACAGTCCCGTATTTAAGTAGACAACACAGGTCAAGGTTGTTGCATCCTCTACCAGGGGTCTGTATGAGCTGGTCCAGGGTATTGGAAATGATAAATCCCAGGAAGTGTTGGGCCACTGTATTGGCACTTGGCTACTTTCCCCAGGTGATGGAGGGGTAGGTGAAGTCTCATACTATGTCAGTGCTACGTTGGACCTTCATAGATGACATGGTGTTGAGAAATGTGCATTGACAGTCTAGGGACATAAATGTGGACTCATAGCAGGCTATGGTCTGGCTTGCACTATTACCCCAAGGCAGTTGTACTGGAAGTATCTCCAATGCATTATGCTAAGATACTAAAAACACCAAAGCAGTGCAAGTCAGATCGCCCAAAACACAACCTCTTTCCACACAGATGCAGGAAACAATTTTATTAAGTTTTAACAATGCTTTTCGTTGTTTACAAAAAACAACTTCTTCAGATAGAAACATTTTAAAACACTGGGGTTTAAATTCCCCTCCTTCCCATCACATGTTTAAAAACAGTAATATGAGTGGCTGTCCATTTCTTGCTTAGAAAGCAAACTCCACCTCCCTTCAAATAAAAGAAACAGTTCTACTATATTGTGAGCATCAAAAAACATTAGTTGCATACATAAGCCTACCTAATGAATAAATAAAAACATTTCTAAAAAATGTTTACAAAAAATATTTTCTTTAAAAGTATTATATTGTGAAGCGTATATTTATGTATGTTTTAAAATATGTGTTTGTATGTATCCAAGCAGTATAAAAAAATTAATGAAAATAAAAAGAAAATTTTTTTACTACCGGCTTAAGCTTCTTAGTTTTAAAATACACATAATGGAACTTAGTTCATTTACCCCTGGGTAATGGCAAGCATCCAGTCTCAGTTGCCACATAAGTTCATTTTTCTCTAAAATCAATTGATCTGGCTCCCCTCTCCCCTCATTTCTAACTTGATTTATTGCCCGAAATGTAAACTGGTGTTGTTGGTACTCCATGATGTGTCTTGCAAGTGCATTCTCCGCTTTGTGTCTCCCCATGGCATACACATGTTTGTATACCCGTTTGCGGAATTTCCTGTTGGTTTTTCCAATATAGAATACTGGGAAGCATATGCACTTTGCTAGCTATACTACCTGCTTGCTATGACAATCAAATTTGTCCCTTGTTTTATATTTCTTGCCCCTAATCTCAAATGTTTGACCGGTGTCCATGTATTTACAATATCTACACGTTGCATTTAAACATACCCATTGTGTTTACCTGCCTATTTGGTTTCCTTTCCAGTATTTTTTTCAAGTTGTTTCCCCATTTAAAAACAATCCCAGGTTTTTCCTGGAATTTGTTTCTCAATACACCATCATTCATTAATATATCCCAGTTCTTTTGGATAATGGAAACCACACTTTTAGCATCTAGGCTGTATGTAATAATAAAGCTGTAGGGGCTAATAGTTTGTCTGACAAGTGGTAGTTCCGTAATGTGTTCACTGTGTTGGTTCAAGATGGGCAAATAAATTCCCCTTTCTCTTTTTAACTGGACTTCTTCAATTAAGTACTGAATTAGGGTGACGGGGTAGCCTCTTTTCAAAAATAAATCTCTCAAAAAGCCACATTCTTCCTGAAAATCATGGTCTTTAGTAACCATGCTCACAGCTCTAACTAGTTGGCCCTTTATTACAGATTTCTTTTGTGTAAAGGGGTGACAGCTAGAATACTGCAAGAAAGAGTTAGAGTATGTGTCCTTGCGAAATATGTTTGCTATAAAACATGCATTGCTCATGTCTTTAATTAGATCTACATCCAAGTATGCTATTCTATCTTGTGCAAAACATGATGTAAATTTGAGGAATTGATGTAGAGTTAAAGAATTCAACCATATCTTGTGCAACTTGTATGTCCCCCCTTAACCAAAATAAATATGTTGTACAAGAAACGTGTGCACAATTGAATTTTCTCTTGGATGTGTGAATTAGACATAATGTACTCCCTCTCCCAAAATGCCATTACCAAATTGGCCATGTTTGCCCCACAAGGGGAGCCCATGGCCACACCTATTTTTTGAAGGTAGTACTTGTTGTTAAATGTTACATAGTTGCATGACAGGATTATGTCCAAGAGTTCCTCAACCAACTTAATCTCATGACATGGTGCTTCTTTTTGTCTCATTATAGAGGCCACCCATTCAATTGCTTCCACGTGGGGAATGGAGGAATAAAGGTCCTTGACATCTATAGTGAGGAAATTGAATTCCTCACTAAATGTGGTCCTATTAATTTCCTCTAAAAACGACCATGAATCTTTAGAAATCTGCCTTTCACCTTTGATGTATTTTTTCAAAATATTATTAACAGCTTTTGTACATGCGTATGTGATGCAGTTTCTTGCATCAACTAGTGGTCACATAGGAGGGTTATACAAGTCTTTATGGACTTTTGGTATTCCAAACAGGATAGGTACCCTGGGTGCTGGCATCGTCCGATAATTATGCAGGTCAATGTCTATCCTGACTTCTATAAACATGTCATTGATGTAAGACCTAATCCTAGAGTATCCAATATTCAATTCATTCTTAGATACTTCCACATATGTGTCAGTGTTAACTATATCCATCATCCTGTTATTATAATCTTCATAGGTCATCACCACTAGGCCATCCCCCTTGTCTGGTTCCATAATTCTTATTGGAAATTTTTGTAAAAATTCCAACATATCTTTTTCTTCTTTGTTAATGTTAAATACACTTGTGTTTCCTAATAAGGACTTTCCTGTAACATAACGCATGTCTAGTTCACAAAGTTGATCAAACAGTGCTATTGTGGGGTGTAAGAGTGGGTGATAAGTACTAAGGATGTAATATTCTTATTTGTTGTCCCATTAGTGCACATAAATTCAATTTCCTCAGAAACATTTTTAGTTCAACCAAAGTTTTTGCTAAATTAGCTCGTATGAAAGGTACAAAGGTGAATCCCTTAGCCAATAACTCCACTACTTCAGTGGAAAAAACAAACTCAGAGTAGTTGAATATTTTAAAGTCCAAACTAGAGTTATAGATTACCTTACATTCATGTGTGGTATCTAATTCTATGTATATACTGTCCAGGTTTAAATACACCTGTTCTTGGTTTTGCTTCAGGCTTTCCGACCCATTGCCACTCATATTACTGTTTTTAAACATGTGATGGAAAGGAGGGGAATTTAAACCCCAGTGTTTTAAAATGTTTTTATCTGAAAAAATTGTTTTTTGTAAACAATCAAAAGCATTGTTAAAGCTTAATAAAACTGTTTCCTGCATCTGTGTGGAAAGCGGTAGTGTTTTGGGCGATTTGACTTGCACTGCTTTGGCGTTTTGGAATTTTTTGCAGTGTTTACATTTTTACAAGTTTATGCTAAGATACTAGTCTCGAGGTGTTCCTATCCATTAATGAATATGGAGACACCACCACCTGTGGAGGTGTGGTCCATGTTTGGGGGCTGATAGCTGTGGAATGCATTATAGCCTGATACTACAGGGCTGCAGTCTGCTGCTGTGAACCACATCTCCATTACATCAGATATGTTAATGTCCTCCACTCTGACGAGTGCTTTGAGTGACTGCATCCTGACAGATAGATGTCTATTGTTGAGCAGCATGACCCTCAGACTGCATATATGTCTAGCTGTTATGGTGGTAATTACATTAGGAACACTGCCTAGTAAGGCGTTATAGGGGTGGCAAGACACTAAGCTAGTACCTGGAAACCCAGTGCTGACAGATGTAAGACATCTGTGGCAAGTCATTGAGTTCTGTAAATCATGTCATCCCAAGCAGAGAAATACTGAATCCCCTGAAAATGACACAAAACACATAAGCCAATGTTGCAGTCAATCATCTGTTGATAGTACCGCATTATCATTCTGGGTGACAGCAGTACACTGCCCAGGGCTACTCTCACACCTGCCTGGACCATATAATCAGAGAGTTCAACCATGTCTCGTCATGTAGTCCAGGGAGGTGTGTCCCAGGTCAGTCACACCCACATGGATACAGAGTGATACAGGGAGGTGTGTCCCAAGTCATTCACACCCACATGGGTACAGAGTGATACTCGTAGTTGTAGTGGAGTGCCATGACTGGCTGTGTCATGTGTTGGATGCTGGCAGGGAGGTGTGTCCCAGGTCAGTCACACCCACATGGATACAGAGTGATACAGGGAGGTGTGTCCCAAGTCATTCACACCCACATGGATACAGAGTGATACTCATAGTTGTTGTGGAGTACCATGACTGGCTGTGTCATGTGTTGGATGCTGGCAGGGAGGTGTGTCCCAGGTCAGTCACACCCACATGGATACAGAGTGATACTCATAGCTGTTGTGGAGTGCCATGACTGGCTTTGTCATGTGTTGGATGCTGGCAGGGAGGTGTGTCCCAGGTCAGTCACACCCACATGGATACAGAGTGATACTCATAGTTGTTGTGGAGTGACATGACTGGCTATGTCATGTGTTGGATGCTGACAGGGAGGTATGTCCCAGGTCAGTCACACCCACATGGATACAGAGTGATACAGGGAGGTGTGTCCCAGGTCAGTCACACCCACATGGATACAGAGTGATACAGGAAGGTGTGTCCCAGGTCAGTCACACCCACATGGATACAGAGTGATACTCATAGTTGTTGTGGAGTGCCATGACTGGCTGTGTCATGCATTGGATGCTGACAGGGAGGTGTGTCCCAGGTCATTCACAACCACATGGATACAGAGTGATACAGGGAGGTGTGTCCCAGCTCAGTCGCACACACATGGATACAGAGGGATACAGGGAGGTTTGTCCCAGGTCAGTCACACACACATGGATACAGAGTGATACTCATAGCTGTTGTGGAGTGACATGACTGGCTGTGTCGTGTTGGATGCTGGCAGGGAGGTGTGTCCCAGGTCAGTCACACCCACATGGATACCGAGTGATACTCGTAGTTGTTGTGGAGTGACATGACTGGCTATGTCATGTGTTGGATGCTGACAGGGAGGTGTGTCCCAGGTCAGTCACACCCACATGGATACAGAGTGATACAGGGAGGTGTGTCCCAGGTTAGTCACACCCACATGGATACAGAGTGATACTCGTAGTTGTGGAGTGCCATGACTGGCTGTGTCATGTGTTGGATGCTGGCAGGGAGGTGTGTCCCAGGTCAGTCACACCCACATGGATACAGAGTGATACCCGTAGTTGTTGTGGAGTGCCATGACTGGCTGTGTCATGTGTTGGATGCTGGCAGGGAGGTGTGTCCCAGGTCACTCACACCCACATGGATACAGAGTGATACTTGTAGTTGTTGTGGAGTGCCATGACTGGCTGTGTCTTGTGTTGGATGCTGGCATGTGATAGATATTTGGCTGTTACCTGCTCCATATTCAACTTAGTGAGTGGGATATGTGTATGCCTCAGTACTAAGTTCCTCATGATCACTGTATTGTGCAAGGTGGTTAGCCTTAGGAAATTAGGTTGAGGGGCACATTGTGTAGGTTAAAAATGTGTCCCATTGGCATGTGCCATGTTGTGGTGTCTGAGTGACTGTCTGTCTTGCTGGTCTGTGCTGTCTGGGTAAATGTCCATTGAGTGCCTCTGTGAAGGTGGGTGTGTGGCTTCTCACTGTATGTCATGGCTGTCAAAGTGGGTGTCATGGTGAACTATGTGTTCCACAAGGTGTGGTGCAGGTGTTGATCTTATCTTCTTGGCCTGCCAGTCCAGTCTTTGTTGGAGAGTGTATATGTCCACATTGGGTGATATATGGGTAACTCTCACAGGTCTGAGTGTTTGGAGTTTAGAGGGGAGGGTTGTCTGTGTACATGAGGCAGTTGCAACAGTGCCTCAGAATGGACAAGTGCACCAGGTTAATGGGTGAAAGCACAGAAAACTGCCCTTCAATCATGCCAGGAGGGGTGGACATAACTAGTAAGTACTGGGAGTACTTCTGTGATGAACAAGTAATGCTGATGGCTCCCAGGTGTGCCACACTTATTGATACAATAACCTGGTAAAGTGCCAAGCCATAATGCTATTTGAAAGTGCAAGACAGAAAGAACTAGCACGATGTAAGAGTGGAACTGGAGGCAGACATTCTGCCACCTGTAAAACTTTACCTCAGCTGTGCAGTTATCAGCAGCTTTGGCCATGTGGAAGCTCAGTGAGCTCTGTAATGTGTGTGGTAACTGCATAACACTGTAGTAAACATAACTAGAGAGACAGGAGTTCAAATCCCACTACTGGGAAGTGTGTGTGTGTGTGTGTGTGTGTGTGTGTGTGTGTGTGTGTGTGTGTGTGTGTGTGTGGGTGTGTGTGTGTGTGTGTGTGTGTGTGTGTGTGTGTGTGTGTGTGTGTGTGTGTGTGTGTGTATATCATGTACTGTCTGGCTTATACCATTTTTGACTTGTGTACTACTCTTCACACTTCCCCTTGCCCCAGTCTAGTAGTCCTGTT
Source organism: Protopterus annectens (assembly GCF_019279795.1). Taxonomy (NCBI): domain Eukaryota; kingdom Metazoa; phylum Chordata; order Ceratodontiformes; family Protopteridae; genus Protopterus; species Protopterus annectens. Next base: position 1,552,024,483 of record NC_056726.1, read on the forward strand.
GATGTCATCCACCTTAGAAGTACCTTTGGAGGAGATAAACATGTATAAGCTTTGTGGTGCATCTAATAACTACATAGCACTGTAGCAGGAATAACTAGATAGACGGGAGTTCTAATCTCCCTACTGGCAACTGTTTGCTTGTGTTTGTGTGAGAATCATGTAGTGTGTTGATTACACAATTTTTTGACCTGTGTACTGCCCTTTACACTTCCCCTCACTCCAATTTAGTAGTCCTGTTGATGTCATCCACCTTAGAAGTACCTTTGGACTGGGTGAAAATGTATAAGCTCTGTGGTGCATCTGATAACTGTCTAACACTATAGGAGGACTAACTAGATAGGCAGGAGTTCTAATCCCAATAATGGCAACTGGGTGTGTGTGTGTGTGTGTGTGTGTGTGTGTGTGTGTGTGTGTGTGTGTGTGTGTGTGTGTGTGTGTGTGTGTGTGTGTGCATGTGTGTGAGGATCATATCTTGTGTGGCTTATTCCATTTTGATGTGTGTACCATACATGGCTGGTGACCGCCTCCCACTGCCATTACTTTATATAGTGTGGTAACAGCATCTGCCTCATATGCAACAAGTTAAACCATTGTACAGTCCTCTGTACAGATGTGTCTGGATTATCCAGATGTTTGCAACCTATATGTGGTTGGAAGTAGTCTGTGTGCCTTAACAATGCCCATGTATGTGATATTGCAGCCAAATAAGCCACAGTGAGGGCACTGACACCTATAGCAGCATGAGGTATAATAACTGACTGAAACATCATGCTGATATGTCTGCCACTCTCACAGGTGGCCAGCCTTGTAGGTGCAATACATGAGTCCAGATGCTTGGTTTTACAAGTGAACTGTTCATGTTATGGATCACATTAAAGACTGGAAGAGGTGTGGATTGAGATATTGTGGTCCTAATTTGTATGTAACAGGAACACCTTGCATCTTAACAGGGGTGTGTACACAATTTATATACACTGTATACCACTAATGTGTCACACATGTCCCTTCCTTAGACCGTTTGTCCAGCCCATTTTGATGGCCTTTGTCCAGATGTCTTGGCACTGACAAGTAGTGAGGTATGCTACAGGAATGTTGAATTCAGGTCAGACAGGCCCCAGTGGTGACCACTGTGATGTGATGCAGTTAACCCCACCACAATTTAACATGCACATAAAGCAATATGGCTATTACATAAAGCAATGCAGCTATTACTGATAGTTGTGTGCATTGTAAATTGCATGCCCTTCATATGCTTGGGGTATTGCCAGGCAACAACAGAACAATGTCATACTCACCAGCTTCAGGCTGCTGTACCATATGCAAACCAGAGGGTCCTAGGTAGTTGTGAGAGGGAGGTATTGTCAGCCGACTCACATGTGGCCTTGGTACAGGATGGATGGATGCAGCATGTCTGCACAGTTACAGTACTAACCCCAATAATGCACAATGTTCTATCCTCACCATAGATGTGCACATCTGTGCATTAGAAAACCCCATCCACAACTGCAATCACACCTGACACATGACTGTAGGTACAATACAGATACATGTATGTCTGATACATTAGTATACTAATCCTCACTTGGCCCTTACCTGCACACTCCCTGTCCATTGTGCGGGTGCAATTCACCTCCAGCATGTTGATCTCTGTACCCTGGTGTTGTATTGGGGTGTGTGCCCCAAGGTTGGTGGGGGCTCATATGCTACACAACTTGGTTGTGTGATGGATGACTAAGAGAAATGTGAAGTAAATTGTATGATGTGGTGATGACTGCACCCAAGGGTGGCAGAGTGTTGATTGCAGCGGATGTCAATGAGCATGTTGGTGAAGGGAACATAGGGTCTATGGAAGTGATGGGCATGCATGATGTTAAAAGGAATGCAGACGGTGAGATGGTAGTGGGGTTTGCAAAACAGATGGACGTGGCCATGGTGAATATGTACTATAACACAAGGGAGGAGCATAGGATGAGTTACAAGACTGTAGTAAAATGCACACAGGTGGAATATATCCAATGTAGGAGGGCCAGTTTGAATGAGATTGGAGACTGTAAAGTGATGAAGGGGAGTGTGTGATTAGGCAGCACAGAATGTGGGTCTGCAGGATGATGTTGGTGATCAAGAAGAGGGGGAGTGTGAGTTCAGCAATGATCACATGGTGTGAATTGGAAAAGGGTGATGTTGAGGTGGAGTTCAAGGAAGGATTAAGATAGACACTGGGTGGCAATGTCAATTTACCACATATCTGGTGAAGTACAGCAGTGCTACAAAGGGAGATGGCTAGAAAGGTGCTTGGTGTGACATGTGGATGGAGGAAAGTAGTACAAGGATACCTGGTGGTGGACTGAGGAAGTAAAAGACAGTATACAGAGAAAGAGGATGAAGAAGAAGGAGTGGGACTGTCAGAGAGAGGAGGAAAGTAGACAGGATGAGGTACATGGCAAAGAGATATGTGTCAAAGGCTAAGGGTTAGGCATATGAAAAGCTGTATGACAGTTTGTGAATTACATGATGGTTGTATTACTGCCATGTTATTGCCATGTTCAGTCATTTAAGTTGTTTTGCTAAGAGGTTATTGTATGTCTGGCCATTGTGTATGACAGATCATGATCTTGTAGTAATGTACTGCTCACTTATTTATTTAGACTGGGGTGGCAGATGTGAGTGTCATGGGTCCTTTTGTATCCAACTGTGCATGCTGCCCCAGTTATGGGTTGTCTATCAGCAGCATTTGTTTGTATGAGCATTTTGAGACATGTATGCAGATATATTCTGAGATATGTATACATATATATATATATATATATATATATATCTGTATGTGTATATATATATATTTATGTATATATATATATATATATATATATATATATCTGTATATATATGTGTATATATATATATATATATATATATATATATGTATATATTTGTATATATATATATATATATATACGTGCGCGCACACACACACACACACACACACACACACACACACACATGCACACACACCTCAGTATTTATTGTAAAGCTATATATTGTTATACACGTATATGTATCTCCATACATATATGTCTCTCTATGTATATGTTCCTTTTCAGATATATTTATAGATACCAATCCTTCCTAATAGCACAGTATTTCTTCCCTATTGTAAACTGGCTGCAAAGTAGGGTATGTTTGGGAAAACATCCTAAAACCATATATCTGAGATGGCTTACTGGTCAGTTGATTATACTGTGGTGTGCAGTGTTCTGGGTTCAGAACCTCCAAGGGCTGTTTATTTATTTATTTTTTCTCAAAAATATTTTTATTTTCAATTAAAATAACATTACATAATATTTTTAAATATCATTTTAAACAACTATATACAATATTTACAATAGCCTGACTTTCAGTTATATACACTGTATGTTATTAAATATAGAATTATCAGATCAGTTATCAGAGATACAATATTGATTATTACAGAGTGTCCAATAAAGATATAACTTTCTTCCAAGGATTATTTACCAATGGCCTGGGATAGATTTGTAGTTCTTTGATTTTTATTTCCATCGATGCAGTTGTCTTCAGTAAAGTGTAGAATTCTTCCAAGGTTGGGGGTGTATTTGAATTCCACCTTCTGGTTACGCATTTCCTAGAAATAGCATGTATTGTCCATAACAAATACATATCTGTCTTATTCAGGAAGGGACCTTCATTTACATTTAGTATAATCAATGCTTTAGTTAAGGTAAAGGATTTGTTAAATAAAGCTTGTAAAAAATGATTGATTCCATTCCAATATGATTTAATTTTATTACATTCATAAAAAATATGAATCCAGTCTGCATTATTTGACTTTTCACACCTCCAGCAGATCATGACTCTCTGACAATAAAGCTCCAAATAAAGTTTAAACCTTTAATCTTCTCAACTAGAATTCCATCATATATCACGAAAATTAAAGAATTCAGACCCTGGATGTTGTCAGAACTACAATTATTTCTTGAAATTAATGATACAACAGAAATCAGTAGAGTCATGGTTTGGGACTCATTAAAAGTGTATTTATTTGGTAAGACCCTTAGCTGGTACAAAAACAAAGAGAGAGAGTGGGAATCTGAATCATTAGACTTGCAAACCAGACTCTTGACAGCAAAATTTAAAAAAAATCAGAATTCTCCAGAAGTCAAAAAAGATATAGAGGAATTAAATAAAAAATATAATGAAATTCTAACACACAAAACTTGTCTAGCCTTGAAAAAATTAAAAATAAACTCATTAGCCACCTCCCCCAGATATCTACATAACTTATCTACAAGAATTAAAATACAATCTAAAGCAAATGACATTAGTAGTATATATCATGAAAAGAAAGGGAAAAGGTATCAGATATAGGAGACATCCTTGATGCATTTCAGTTCCATTATATTGAACATTTCAAAAAAGAAGATTTAGATACCAACCAAATAAAGTTAGATACAAACCTTATCAATATAAAAAAAATTCCAGAAAACTTAAAACTTGACCTACAAAAACTTATATCCTACAAAGTAATTGCTGACAAGATAAAAGAAAGTAAATATAACAAAGCTCCAGTGATAGATGGTATAATTATGGAAATTTACAAACTCTTCACTTCAACAGTAATCTCCCTTTTTCATAAAACTTTGCTAGAAGTCCAGTCAGAAGCAAAAATACCACCCTCATGGAAATATTCTCTCATAACACCATTTCTAAAAGATAATAAACCATCAGATCTTTGCACCTCATACAGACTTATATCATTACTGAATAATGATTACAAAATATTCATGTCTATCCTAGCTAACAGAATAAAAATCCCACTTTCAAAGACAATAATGATCTAAACAAGGAAGACCCCTTTCAACTATTTTATTTGCTTTGCTATAGAAATACTTGCAGAAATAATATGTAATAATCCAAGAATAAAAGGAATAGACGTCTATGACCAGTGCATATCTAAAATAATGTTTTTTACTGATGATATTTTATTAACCCTATCAAACTCCAGAGAGTCATTAGGAGAGCTAGAAGAAGTAATGGAGAAATTTTATAAGATTTCAGGTCTACACTTTAATAGATCAAAATCAAAATTTCTATTTTTAAATAAGAAAAAAGAACTACAACTTGCAGATAAATCCATCATAGAAAAACAAGAACTTATGCTAAATTATTTAGAAATAGGGTTATGCAAAAATATAAACAAAACAATATTAATACATTATAAAAACATTATTGAAACAATAAAAATATATATAGAAAAGTGGAACAAAAGTATATTAACTTTTGAAGACAGATTGCAATTAATACAAATGGTCTTATTTCCAAAAATACTATATGTAGCATTAGCAATACAGTTAATTCCTGAAAGATGAATTCTTAAAGAAATAAACTCATGTTTAAAACAATGTTTATGGTATCCCAAAAAGAATAGAGTAGCTCTAACTCATCATATTAGACCCTGGAAACAAGGAGGATTGAACATCCCAAAAATAAAAACATATACAAAAGCATCTATGCTTAAAACTACAATATTCTGGATAAACCCAAATTATTTTGCCAACTGGAAAGAATTAACAATGGCTTTATTAACAAATGAATTTAATCTGTTAAAAAAAATTTAATAGTAGACAAATCAAACAAACCCTGATACATACTATGCATAAGTATACAATATAATATAACACAACCTTCTAAAACAGCACTGATTAATCATTACATCAGTTCCTTTAGGAAACTTATCAATGCAAACATAAATCTAAAACTTTGATTTGACCTTTTAACCCCATTTACCATCACTAAGAACTTTCCTCATAAAATATATAGGGAAACAATAACCTCCTGGAAACAAAATGAATTCTTATGCTGGTTTCAATGTGTAAATAAATTAAATGTTTTAGATATACATATGATAAAAACTACTTGCAATATTCCAACACAGGACTGGTTAACCTTACAAAGCATTCTAATGTACACTCAAGATTTATGCAGGTTAATTAATAATTCCTCATTTAAAGATATTCCAAATCTAATATGTTTTCTGTATGAATTTATATATAATAGTTGTGAAAAGAAAAATTCCATTTCAAATCTATATAAAGAGTTAATAACATATAAAACAATTCCCAAACCATCATACTGGCAGTTCTTAACAAAAGGTCAGTCATTGCAGTTAACAGAAGAAATTAAAACTAACATCTTACTATCAGTTAATTACACCTCCAACACACAGTACTGGAAAATATTTAACTGAAAATACTTACATAGGGCTGTTTATTTTGTTGCTAGGCAGAACAAGAACTGTTGGAAAAAGAGTGATTAAGGCAGTTTTTTGTGGGTTTAGTCTCCACACACACTGGCACTGCACATTGCCATACTGTGCAAGGGCTGGTGATGTTGGCCACAGTACAGGACCCATGGAACACTCATCAACTTACAGTCTGTGTTGACTGCAGTAAAGGCATGTCACTATAGTAGCAAAAACTTCATAGCCAGGGGTTCTAATCTGAGAAAGCCAAAATATGTGAACATTTGTGTGTCAGTGCAGTATCCTGTGTTTGAGTGAGTACTATGTCCACTTGGAGGGTGGCCCTCACATTTTAGACAGTGGTGCTCCCACTACATATCTCAAGGTCCACTGTATGTGGTCTACTGTCTCCATCAACCTCATTTTTATCTGACAACAATCTTCAGCTCAATAAGGCCTGTGCTGTGTGCATGAAGTATGTAACAGTACGCCCTGACTGACAGGATAGTCAAGGCTGCTAAACCCAGGTATGTCAAATATGTGTATGACTGTATGTGTTTGTCAATGTGTATATGTCAGTATGTTATAGTGTGTTGTGTCCATTCATACTCAGTACATCCCCCATTGTCATATTGTACAAGGTCTGGTGAAGTAATCCATTCATAAGAACCTCAGAACACTTTACTCTACAAGGTCTGTGGTGTGTGCAATTAAGGCAGACTACATTAGTACCAATAGCTACATAGATAGGGGTTCTAATCTCAGTGTTGGCAAGTGTGTGTGTGTGTGTGTGTGTGTGTGTGTGTGTGTGTGTGTGTGTGTGTGTGTGTGTGTGTGTGTGTGTTTGTGTGCGTGTGTGCGTGTGTGCGTGTGTGTGTGCATGCGCGCGTGAGGGGATCTACTTCAGTTTGCAGTAAAACCATTTCCCAGGTGTTCCTTTGTCCGAGACCCAATTGGCAAAAGCTGAAATTGCAAATGAATCATCTTGTGGAATCTCATTTCACCAAAACTAGTAGTGGCAGTGTAAATGCCCTTTTCCCCACTGTACAGCTGTACATTGATACTGGAGTTAGTATATATAGTTGTTGGTGGTTGTTGGGGGTTCAGCTCCCCACATTGGGGGTAGTGTGCATATCCCCACATATAGTGTGCTGTTATACTGTCCAGTCTATGTTAAGAGGATAAGTAGTTGTTAATCTAACTAGGTGTGGGTCTATGCCACGCCCTCCAATGTGGGGAGCTGTGCCCCCACACCACCACAACTATGTATACCAACTCCAGGATTGCACTACAATGGAGAAAGGACATATATCCTGCCACTACTATTTTCAGTGAAATGATATTTGATGGACTGATTAAGTGATTTGAGGTTTTGGCAATTCAGTCTTGGTGGAATTACATTTGCAAAAATGAGTTCTCTGCAAAGTGAAGTACGTCCATGTGAACTGTACTCTGTGTGTTGCACCAACACAAAAGCTTCTGTCTGTATGTTTTTCACAAACTTTTGGTGTGTGCTACCCAGTACACTTACCATTGTCCACTGTACAAGAGCCACTTGCATCAGCCACCATGCACTTACCTGTATATGCTCCTCAGACCTATCAGCCATGTGGCACATGCAATAACTGTTATACAGATCTGTTAGTTGTGTTGGATATGACACAGTCAATGTGTTACCACACTGTCACACCCCTTGTGGGAAAGGACAGCAGACCAACATCCTCCTGACACACAAACACCTAGAACACAAACAGAATACATTATGTAGACCACATTCAGTCAGTATTAATAACAGCTATAATGCATCATAGCTGGACAGCTACACACCCTGACATGTAAGCATTAAACATTCCAGCTAACAACATTTTAAACAGCATTACATTGCTAAACTGTAGTACATTCATCCTGTGCATCCGAACCATATTAGAATGTCCCTGCATTGATGGTATGGATGGCAGGGATGTGACACAGGTATCATCATATGCACAGGGTGTGGTGTGGGTTTGCCAGAGGCCTAGGCTGAGCCATTTGGTTGACATCATGTGTGTGGGTTAGAGGGTTGTTTATTAAATGGGCCATGTAGAGGTGGTGTGTGTATGTATGGAGGTGCCCTAGCTGTGATGGTGATGTGTGTGTGTGTGTGTGTGTGTGTGTGTGTGTGTGTGTGTGTGTGTGTGTGTGTGTGTGTGTGTGTGTGTGCGCGTGTGTATGGATGGATGCTCACAGTTCTGACAGTTGGCTGCCCTATACAGGTGTATGGTAGACAGCTGTGGACCGTACATGGCAGGATGTACAGTTAACTGTGTCCGGCCATGGACATGGGAACTGTACCTGCAGGGCACCACCAGGCAGAAGGTCAGAATAGGTACTCTCCCCTGGCGACAATTGTCTGCTGGATCCGTGTCCCTGTTGGAGTCAGCCAGAACCATGTGCCCATGGCCTGCTGTATCGTGGTGTGGACAGCCCCCCATGCAGTGGAGCTGCTGGTACTGCCACTACGGGAGCATGAGTGAGATGTTGCATGCCCATGTAAACCCACAGCTGTTCATGGTGTTGTCCCATGTCCACGTGATCGATGCCGTACTCCCACCACATGCTCTAGCACAGACATCCCATGGTCGTGGATTGCCACCATCTCACCTAGCCATCTATCCATGACTTCCGCATAATAATGGTGGGCATCTGCATGATCATGGATGTTGTCATGTACAGCAGGTACAGTAGCCCTCTGGAGCCTTAGACCATCTCTGGTGTAACATTCCATACATGCCTGTGCCTCCATGATAGTCCGAAACATGCATCTGGTGACACCTGCTGTGGCACTTATGGCAGGGGCATTATGGGCAGCAGTCCTCCTATGAGCACCCTTGTCCAGCTGCCTGTTTGGGACCTCACCTGTAATCCAGCTATGGCTAGTATCTACAGACACACCTGCCATAGTCACCACACTCTCCCTTCCCATGCCATAACCTGCCAACTGCCCCTCATCTTTGGCCACTGGTGATGTGGGCATTGTGACTGTGGGGGGAGTGGAAAAAAGTAGGATGCCAAACAATGGCATAGATGCAGCCTCTGACAACCCTGCCTGTGCCCCACTATGCCTATCATCATTGTCAGAGTCTGCAGAGACGCTGACATCAGTTTCACTGCAGAGGGGACCCAAACCCACATTACTACCTGTGAGGGGAAGACAATATATGTAAATTAATACCTGTACATTATGGTTTACTTCCACACACATATACACACACACGCACACACACACACACACACACACACACACACACACACACACACACACACACACACATACACACACACACGCATGCATGCACACACACACACACACACACACACACACACACACACACACACACACACACACACACACACACACACACACACACACACACACACACACTCACACACACACTTACAGGTGAGGTGGCACAAAGACATTACAAAGACCTCACATTACACAACAGTTGAAATTCATGACACATGGCACTCAACATCATGCATTGCAGCCAATCTTAATCCCTGTTACTAACATTATACATCTCTGTAATGCATGAGTCATGTTAGTAGGTGATGTCCCTTCCCCTGGAACACACCGCACCCATGTGCACATTAATGCTGTGCACCTGTATAGGACACAGGCATCTACTGTAGACCATACCTCACAACTGTACAAATCATTGTTGAGTGCATAGATGTCTGGTGGTTATGCATGCTCTGTTCCTCACAACCCCTAATGGTTTGTCTGACACATAACTGGGATGATATGAGGACTGATGTCACTAATTAATGATTGACTTTTGATTTGCAGATCTCATCATCAGCAGTGCACGTATGTGCAATAAAATCCAGTTACACCAACAACTTTCAAAGCTTAATGTGGATATGAGAAGAGTACACACACCTGTTGACATGCCAGCCTCTTCTACGATATGAAATGGGGCCACAGTACTGCATTTGAAAACATTACATACACCTGATATGTGACATATGACCTGTGCAATCCAATCAAGAATCAAAAAATGTGTTAGTCATGAGGATACTGAATGAGATGCATACAATATGAGGGTTGCATCAGTGTGAACACCCTCAAACCAATGGTTTGTTGAAGCACCTGTTAAGTGAATTACAGCAATCACTATTCCTGGTAAGGGGTATACTGGCATGGCACATCTTGACTTGGCATTATTTGGTCTGTTTTCCCTACAATGGTCCCCCAACTCTGCCAGATTGCAAGTCCAGCTCATGTGCACAGCCCTTGGAGGTCACACAGGGGCTTTACTATTGCTGTTGAGTCAGGGTTATGTCTGGGTCAATTAATAACCTTGAATGTGTTCAGATACAACCATTCTTAGCTAGCTTTGGATGTATGCTTCAGTTCACTGTTGTGTTTGAACCTGAAACCTGTCCCCTCTCTCAGCCTTATTGCAGATGCTTGACAACTGTGGGCCACACGTGAGTGTTATTTTGCAGTGTTCACAATCTCCTCCACCATGTCTACAGGCCTAGTTTCAGCTAATGAACAGCATCCCTAAGGGTGTACACTGGCACCAGCAAGTTTCAAGTTGGGGATGGTGGCCCTGAGGTGAGGTGAGGTGTTGCTTGTGCACCACACATATCTCTACGAATACTGTCTGTAGGTTTGAACCTTGGTGTCATAACACCATTACACATTGCAACACATGCCTTTGGGAGACTTGCTGTTTTGCTTTTGCTACCTGTACACAGCCCTGGATGGTGTTTCTTGTGGGGAAAATCTTCTGTTTACTTACCCTACCCCATGGGCCACACTTATGGGGAATCCAGGTGATTGTCGCCACTGGTACTACACAGGCAGTACTTGCTAGACATTCCTGCAACTCCCTCAGTGTTGCTGGATGTCTCCTGGCAGCCTCCCTGACCAATTTTCTACATGTCTTGTCATCACTGTTGTCTCATATTTAATACACCTCTAAATCACTGTCTGCATTGTTTTCCATGGTATATGCAATGGTGAGGTAATGTTTTTTCCCTATTCCTGACTGCTACATTTCAGATGTGGGATCCCTTTGATGCTTTGTAAGATTTGTGCAAGACATGGCTGCTTCTGTTGCAGGCAAATGAGGAAATGTCATGAACATACTTCTCGGACAGGACACCATTACCTGGTGTGACATTGAGGCCCTGTACTTTATGGCAGGTGTGTACTCAAGTAGAGTGAATGCTGTCAGTACATCACAAGCTGCCTCCACAATATGTTATTTTGAGTGTGTGCACACATATGCATCCAGTGTTTTGTAAGGTATGTATACCCCATATTTGTTGCACTAACATAATGCTATTTTACACATTAATTGTTAATGTTAGGATCACATTACAGGTTGTAAAAGGTGTGGAATATATTATTGTGGTCTGTCATTGTATATATCAAAAACAGTTGCCATCTTAATAGGTGTGTGTACACTGTTGTATCCACTGTATAAGGGTAACAATTCATGCATGTTCCTACTGTAGCCCATTTGTCCACCATATTGTTTGTCTCTGTTCACACATATTGCACTGACAGGTTGTGAAGTTGTTGTTGTTTGTCTTTCAGCTTTTCCCGGTTAGGGGTCGCCACAGCAGAACTCCGGTCCGCTAATGATTGGCAGTTGGTTTTTTTATGGTGTTGAGTTGCCAGCCCAATGCCCAACCTTCAACAAAAGCATGCCCATTCAATGCATGTCTTTTGAATGCCCACTCAACTGCAGGGAGGACATGCAGACTCCACACAGAAGGCACTCACAACCCAAGCCAAGAATCAAACGAGAGAACCTCTTGCTGTGAGGAAATAAAGCTACTGCTGCACCACCTCGGAAGTACTGACAGGTTGTGAAGTATACTGGAGAAATATTACATACCCCTCAGATATGAAACCATGGTGACCATTGTGATGCAGTGCAGTTAATACCAACAAAACTGAACATGTACATCAAACATTATGGGTAGGTGTGATAAATGTGTGCATGGCAAATAGCATGGGATTAACATGGCCAGTGTATTGGCAAACCTCAACAAAACAATTACATACTCACCAGCTACAGGCTGCTATCCTGGTTGTATACCAGAAGGACCTAAATAGTTGTGGGAGATTGGAAGTTCAGTATCCACTGATGTGGCCTTGGAACAGGGTGGAAGCAGCATTCCAGCACATTAACAGTACAACCCCCAATACTACAAAATATGCTGGCCATCACCATAGATGTACATGTCTGTGCATTCCTAAACACCAGCAAGACCTACTATCTTATCTGACATATGCATGTAGATAGTATACAGATATAAATGGATAAGCAACAGTGTTCTAGTAATGTGCACTGGGGCCTTACCTGCAAGCTCTTCATCCAGTGTGTGTGGGCAACCCACCTCCACAATGTTTTCCTCAGCTTCATGGCTTGTACATTGGGCGGGTGCCCCAAGGTTGGCAAGGAGCTCCTCATTGGGTGTCAGTGGGGGCTGGATGGTGGGGGCCCCCACCTGTGGCTAGCTGGTCCCTCACTAGAGCAGCAGCCCATTGATGGGCATGGCAGATGAGGTTGGTTGCCCAATACCACACATGCTCATAAGTTTTGCTGTGCAGGCTGGCATTATTTACTCTGTGGACCAGATCGTTCCACAGGGCAGTCCTCTCCCACACATATGCTCTCTGTACAAATAACAGGATATAGTGTTCAATCACATATTGGGTGATGATTTCCATTTCCCCAACAGAGAATGCTGGTATGTGAGCCCTCTGCATGTTACCTGAAAGACATAAGCAGGAAAAAAGTCACAGAACTTCATACGGTTGTCAAATTGCACATAAACAGTGGATATAGGTTCATAGGTTGGTACTAGGCTATCGGCCCCAGGGCCTATACAAGCCTAGCCATAACAATTCCCTGGCTATTTCTTCCCACAATATTTACTTCCCAGGACCCCTGTCTAGCAGGGCAACTGATGTGATCCCCGGGGTAAATTTCCTATCTTCCATCCAGTCATCAAGGTTTCTTTTGAAGAGGGCCAAAGAGGCACTCTGCTTGACATGTATGGGCAGTCTATTCCAGAGTATGGGAAGTCTCTGGGTCAGGAACCTATGCCTCCAGCATGTTTTGTTCATTGTGATGACAAGGTTTAGGTCCCTGAAGCATGTGGCTCTGACAGATTGGGATTTCTTTAAGTGTAGCATGTCCAACAGCTCTGGGTTTGACATGGCCTTGTATGTTAAGCAGAGATTTCCTCTGAGTAGATGATATGTGACAGAGAATAGCTGGAGTTTTCTTAGTCGGTCAGCATAGGGCATCTGCTTTAGGCCCGTGATTCTTTTAGTGAGGTGTTTCTGCGGCCTTTTCAGTTGTTGCAGATGTCTTGTGAGGTACATACCAAATGGGGCATTGTACTCTATGATGGGTCTAATGAGGGATGAGTGCAGTGGGACAATGACTTCCTTTTTTCTGGATGAAAAGCCCTTAGTGATGAGATGTGCCACATAGATGGATTTCCTGACTGTTGTGGTGATGTGGTTACCAAAGGTGAGACCACTGTCCACCTGTGTTCTTAAGTCTCTTATCACACTTTTGTGTTTAGTGTACTTTCACCTATGTGGTAATTCATGGGTACGTGTTTTTTCCCAAAGGGGATAACTATACACTTCCTGGCATTGAGCTTGAGCCCATGGCTCTGGCACCAAGCATTTGTTTCTGTAAGGCCCTTTTGTAGAATATCCGCATAATTTGGGGATTTACTAATGGCTCCCAGTTTGCAGTCATCTCTGAACTTTGTTAGCCAGAGTTCCTTAGTGTTGGCCTGTACCTCAGAGAAGTTGATGCCAAATAAGAGCGGTCCCAGGACTGAACCCTGAGGTACTCCACTTGTCACTTGTCTGGAGCTGGATTTGGAGTTGGCTAGTTTTATAGTCTGGGTTCTGTCAGTAAGCCAGTTGGCAATCCATCGAGTGATGTAGGGATTTATGCCCAGCTTAGTAAGTTTATCTATGATTCCAGAGTGCGGCATGGTGTCAAAGACCTTGGTGAGGTCCAGATAGGCTGTGTGGATTGCCTTACCCTCGTCCATGGCTCTGGAGACTGATTCAAAGAAGTCAATCAGGTTCAGGAGACACGATCAGCCCTTCACGAACCCAAACTGGGTGGGGTACAGCGTTTAAAGGTTGCCAATGCCTTTGTTTATAAGTTCCATGATAATATATTCCATGGCCTTGCAGTTCAGGCTTGGCAGATTGATGGGATGGTAGTTCCCAGGATCCAAGGTGGATCCCCCCTCTTGTGGAGTGGGATAACTGTAGCTATGTGCCACTCAGTGGGCACAAAGCCTGAGGTGACGCTATGATTAAACATGACACTTAGGTGAGGTGCCAGTTCATTTTGTAGTTCATATAGTACACACCATGGGATGTTGTCTGGTCCCATGGATGATATATTCTTAGCTTTGGAGAATGCATTTTTTACCTGTGTGGCCATGATTACTGGAATTTGGCAATCTTTCGGTATTGAGATGGGCCTTTAGGGCGTGAGAGGGGGTGAAGCTGGCACTGAATCAATCTGCCAGGATATTGACAATGTCCTTGGGATCAGTATATTTAATGCCATTCTGTTGTAGCTCAGAGCAGATATGATCATTGCCATTTAGATTCTTGACATAGCTATAGAATGCCTTGTGGTTGTCTTTGGAATCTTTGGCAATTTTATTTTCTTAACTAGTTTTGAGGATTTTATGAGGGATCTCAGCTTCTTACTGAGGCTAGTAAGGGAATTTTTTGCATCCTGGGATTTTCCTTTTTTCTGCAACAGTTTCTTCCTTCCATTGTATAGTTTGTTTATGACAGGGGACCACCAGATTGGCTTCGTTTTTTTGGAGGAGAGTGTCTTGGTTCTATTTGGGATGGCACGATTCATGCACGAGTGGATGTGCTGTACAGTGCTTTGGTGTAGGATTCGGCAGTTGAACTTTCAGTTCCCGTCTGCATGCGTGTCATGAAGTTTGTCACTTCTGACTTGAGTAGCATGAAGTTGGCCTTGGTGAAGTTTTTTACAGATGTTTCCTTACTGGGGGGTGGGGGTGGGATGTGGATGTCAAAGGTGATTAGCATATGGTCAGACCTAACCAATGAGGGGGTGACCACTGGTGTGGAGCATTGATTTCCCATTCATTTCGCATGTTGGTAATGACCAGGTCCAGGATATTAGAGCCCCTGGTGGGACTTTGGATTAGTTAATCCAGGGCATTGGAATTTATGAATTCCAAGAACCATTGGGCAAAGGTGTTGATACATGAGTAATTTTCCCATTTAATGGCAGGGTAATTGAAATCACCCAGTATTAAGGTTGTATCTTAATATTTTCCAGTATGTTTAGAAAGGTGTAGTGAGAATCTTGGGCATGGTGGGGGATCTGTAGCAAGCTACAATTTGGATTGCGGTCTTACCTAGTGTTAGTTGTACCTGGAGAATTTTGGATGCATTGTGTTGGGCAACTAGCCTGAAGGTGTGAATATCCTTGGTGAATATGGACACTCCTCCGCCTTTATTGTTTCGGTCCTGGTTTGGTGGCCAAAAAGTGTGATAAGAGTTGTAGCTTGATATTGCAGGGGTGCTCTCTGGAACCTTGCAAATAATCCAAACTACACCATAACCCTCCAATCTATTGTGGCTATAGCAGCTTGCATTACACACCTGGCTCTGAGCTATCTTATTCCCCCCAATGTTGGACACTTGATTGCATAATCCTCTAGGTTCCATTAATTTCTGTGTAGAGGGATGACAGTGGCCATCTTTCATGTGGATGGTAGCAGGTCTGTGTTTGACTGTGGTGTGTGATGGAGCTGTGAGCACATGCCTGAGTTCATGTAGGAGGCAGACAGTAATGTTATTATGCCCCATGGAGTTTTGCTATCATTTTCATCAGTAGGCAATATGTACATGCTCACCATTGCTGAGGAGAGGAGTGTGGTTGATGTGCATATCCCCCTATACAACTGGGGTGGACAGGGTGGCAATGTTCCCACCTAACCTGTCTGATGCAGGTTGCCTATATCCATGGCATGTGTGTATGAGGTGTGCTTTACCCCCGTACAGGGTGAATTGTGTTGTTACCACTGAGACTGACAACATATGTCGAGACACTGCAATTGTCCTTAGTGGTGTGGATATGTCTGATTTGTAGTCATAGTCAGTCCTACAGAAAGTCACATGTGAACTTGCATGCTTGCTCAGATAAAGATGGACATGCTTCCAAGTTGTTGCCTGCACCTATGTGTCCCTGTACAGCCAATATAGCAACCTAGTATGTGGTTTGTGAATTGCTGCTGTCCACCAAAGGGGATTACTCTACCTTGGTGGAGGCTGGTTATACAGGTCACATACTGCTGAGTCCATATAGCTACAGTTGATATCAAGTGTACACACCCCTGTTACAATGCCTGGTATTTGTGCAATTGAAACATGACACCACAACAACTCATTTCAAAACAATTCCCACCTTTAATGTGACCTATAGCCTGCGCAATTCAATTGAAAACATAACAATCTGGTCTGTGAAAACATATGGAAATAATAATCAGTACAATAAGCCAGCTGAATGAGTGTGCACACCCTTAAGCTGATATGTTGTGTATGCACCTCTTGAGATGGTTACAGCATACATCCATTTTGGCTTGGACTCTAACATCATGGCACATCTTCACTTGGCAATAGTTGCTCACCTTCCTAGAAACACCTTTGTTTGTTTTTCAATGGAATTGTCCAGGTTAGGAGTCACATTCAAGATGAGAAACATTATGAAATGATCTTCTGTGGTATGATTGTCATACAGCACACACACCTGGCATTCCAACAGGGGTGTGTACACTTGTGATATCCACTGTATATAGGTGTTTATATAGCTGTTAGTGGTAGGCATGGACAGATGATCATAACACAGTTGGACACTTCTCCGATTATTACATAATAATCATGCCTACTCTAGTACCCATATCCGTGTCAGGGCAATGCAACAACCAGTAGCTGCACAATTTTATGTCTGCTGTATGCACTGACACTGATATGCTTTTCAAATATGCACAACCTATGGACTTAGGAGTGTGGTTAATTTTGTGCCTTCCAGCTGAACATATGCATACATACATGTGCTCAGGGGATACCTGGTATACCTTTCTGTGCTATGTTAGCATGGCACACTGTATTTACAGTCTTGCTGCTCAATCATAATTCTCAACCTGTTATAGCAGGACATCATCTGGACAATGTCACACATAAATGGGAGAAAAAAGGGACATCAGTATTGATGCTGGATTAATATAGCTGCACCATACATTAGTAAGTTGATTGCATAGTAAACTTTGAAATCACTGTGATAACCTGGAAGATGTCCAACAGTCATAAGTAAGCTATTACGTTACATTGTCATTGCTGACAGACTTGCCAGTGGTTGGGCTGACATAACACAGGTATATGTGTATGTGACTGCAGATATCAGTCACAAATGTGCTTATTGTCCAGCAGAACACTGTACAGTTGAATGTTATAAATTCAAAATATCACATGCAGTTCAACACACATGTCTGCAACAGTACTTTACTATGCACATGCCCTATAGAGGTCTCTTAAATTTATAAGACAAACATGTATCATACTCATATTCACCAGTAACATATGGATATTGACAGCATCCCATTAACTGGCCTAGCAGTGGCATAGTCACAACTGTTTGACAGACACCCCAGAGGTTGTCATATGTGAGCTGTTCTTTCCCAGAGTGAGTCAGGCTCTTGAGCTGTGATCCTACCTTGCAACCTCTTAGAGCATCACATCTGGACAAAGCCTAAAATTATGGGGGATAAATAGGGACAGACTTTAAATATTCCTGTTACACACTTAGGAAGTTTGTAGAATAATACATTTTGCATTGCTGTACATATTCTTAAGGATGTGGAGTCATAAACTCATGTGTTTATCATTACTTGATGACTTCAATCCTCAGCTATTTGCCAGGAATGTACAGATTTCAGGAGGAACAGACAAAAAACTATGATGCGAAAATTTGGACATTTTGTGAAGCTCTGTGCAGTTGAGAGGTATGGCTGTGATCTCTCCCACTGCAGAGAGAGATGGATGCTATGACCATAGCATCTGTTCAGCAGTACATTAGTACAGCAAGTCTTGTTGGGACATATATTCTTCCAAATTATATTTCCCATTATTACAGACCAAGTACTACATACAATTACATGCTTACATGTTCCACTTAACTTTTTTGTTTTTATTTGTTTTCTTTTCTCTTTCTTTCTTTCTTTTTTTCTTTTTCTTTCTTTCTCTCTCTCTCTCTGTACTATAGGGATAGAGTGGGTTTGAATAGGTGGCAGCATGGCTTTTGTAGGTGATGCTCATGACCAGGTGATGGCCTGTGCACAAATTGGTGTTCCCCACTTGATAATTGCATGCAGAGCAGCTGGTAGTTCTTCCAATAGCCAATGTCATGGCAACACACTCCTATAATTGAGTACTCCATGTGGGTGTTGGCCCTTTCCCTTACCTGTGGAGAAGACATCCTGGAGGTGTGTGAGCTAATACCTCTTACAACAAGACTTGTGGAGACAAGCCAAATAAATGGTGGAGAAGGTTCAAGACTTAGGAGCAGAATGTGAGTATTGCTGTTATATGTTTGGAATACTGCTAGTTTAACAGGGCTTGTCTGAACATGCTATATCTGCATGGGTTTCAGTCTGACATATTTCTGTCTCTGCATAGCTCTCAACTGTAGGGCTATCCCCATAATGGCCACAGGTTAGCCTGTTATGTTTGGCATTTTCCCCAGACAGGTGCTATCCTTGGCAAATCAGTAGCATATATATAAATATATATGTGTGTATATGTATATATTTCTTTACATACACACACACACACACACATATATATATATATATATATATATATATATATATATATATATATATACACACACACACACACACACACACACACACACAGACACACACACACACACACACCTCTGTATTTATTGGTAATACACATATATGTATCTCTATACATATCTCTCTCTCTCTCTATGTATATGTTTCTTTTCAGATATCAATATTTCCTACTTGCATAGTGTCTCTTCCCTATTCTAAGCTGGCTGTAAAGAAGGGTATGTTTGAGAAAACATCCTGAAGCAAATATCTAAAGTGGCTTACTGGTAAATTGCTCTGGCTATGGTGTGCAGGTTCCTGGGTTCAAGACCTGCAAGGGCTGGCTATTTTGTTGCTAGGCAGAACAAGGACTGTTGGATATATAGTGATTAAGGCAGTTTTGAACAGCTTTAAGCATGTTTGTGCCATTTTGTGCGCCGGTAAGTGGTGCTAATGTATGGTTAAACAAATAGGCACTTACACTGTGTAGGCTTCACTTATCAGTGTGCAAATCTGCCTAGCATTTACATTTAAGCAATGCTTAAACCTGCTAAGCATAGATCAGCCCTGGTAACCATTGGTCACATTCCACTCTGATAAAATAGCAGGATAATGACATCTTTAATAAGTGTATTTAACTTCTTGTACATAATATGCTTCTAAGTGCTGTCATTGCAGTAGCAAGGGGTGTGACTATACTGTATGGGAAACCTGGGTATACACGGGTAGTACCACAATCTTTTTACTTTGTATTTGTTTTATACATGGGTAGTATCCCAGGATATATGCAGTCACACTTGCATGTTACACCAGCTTAGTTTAACACATATTGTATCATTACGTTAGTACTTTTAACAGTGCTTTTCCAAGTAAAACTGGATTGCAAATTGTAGTACTAGAACCATTCACCCCTGCATGCAAAGCTGGGACTCTGTAGACTACTATGTTTTTTGGACATGTCATTGAAGACTGCTGTCTGTCATGTAGTAATGGCATACCTTTCTGTTTCAGACTTGTATCTTTCAAAACATTCATCTTAATGCATAACCTGTTGGCTATCTACTTTCTGTCTGTCATCTGTATAGCTGTGCAGATGCCAGGTATTGCTAAGGCTATACCACTATGTAGGTGCCCACATAGTATTGTGCTGTGGGCCTGGACACTGCTGATAGTTTCGACATATGGGACATTCCTTAATGTGGGCCTTGCCCCTTTTCCTTGCCTTTGTGAGGTACATTACAGAGGTGGTGGGCTACAAGTTCACATACAGTAGGTGGTAAGGTGGTAATACATCACAGGACAGGTCATGTGGAGACACCCAAACAACATGGGGGGCATATCCCCAGATTTGTGGACAGATTCTATGTCATCAGTGCTGTTAGACACATGGTGGATTGATAGATTGACAGGGTTTGTGTGGACATGCATTTAGTGAGTGACTTAACAACTGACAGTGATATGTCTCTGACATACCTCTCCACTGGTACGCTGTCCACAGACTGGCCACATGTTTGCCAGTTATGTTTTGTCTGTTCCCCAGACAGTTGGTGTCCTTGGTAAATCAGTCGTGGACTCTGGGGAATGCAGTCAGTAAATACTCATATCTATTGGTATTACTAACGTCATATACCTCATTAAGGATGTTACAACAAACCCAGTAACATCTACAACTGCCCCAATGTATAACAGCAATATGGCCAATCTACCTGTGTTTGTGCCTCTGTCCTCAAATGATGTCAGGCTTTGTGCAGATGTCAATGAGGTGCAGACATATTTGTTATCATTATTTCTTGACTTCATTCCTGCTACCATCCCAGTGATGTAGTAGACCCACAGACATGTCAGGGAAGAGGCCATAGATATGAGTTCTGAGCCTGTACATTTTGAGGTGAACTGCACATGTGAGAGGCCTGTGTATGTCTGGCCACTGTTAACAGACTGTCATGATTGTGTACAAATGTCTTGTGTACATGTTATTTGGGCTGTGTATGGAGGGGGTGAATATATGTGTTATGGCTCCTTCTTTATCTGACTGTGCATGCTGCTCTAGTTTCTGCTGATCTATTGGCTGTATGTGCATGTAGGGGCAGACTGAGACATGTCCTGTACCAAGGTAAGGATTCAGACTACACTGACAATTGGGAGTCTATATGTAGGGCTAGTGTGTGAGTGGAAAACAATGAAGTATTTGTTCACACAGTCCATATACTCTACTGTTCACTTGACTTACCGGTATGTGACTGTGACTGTGGTGATATTGGTTGTGGGTATGCACTTTCACAATGGTATCTGTTTGTCAGTGCTGTGACATCCCTGTAGTGCCTGATATATTTGCAAATACATGTGTAATTACCCATAGCAGATTTCCTAATTCAATTACTTGTGCTATTTCACTAAATATACGTTAGAGCACACAGCAGGGCATTACTACAGCAACTGTGTTAGCTTATCTATGCCAGTACTTCAGATACATCCCCAATTTCATGGTTCCACCCACCACTTTGTCAGCCTTGGTCCAGATTCATTGCAGAAAGGGGTTCTGAGCATATCTGTCAACTGGCTGGATTGTTTCAGGATGTTCAGTTTTATTGCTCATATTTCTGGTCTGTTTTACAGATTATTATCATTTCTCTGATAAATCACTGTGATGATATGATTGTTGTCAGAAAATGAGGACATACATTTCATTTACCTACCTCACATCCATCAGAATATGTATGCTGAAACAAACTGTATCACTCTGTTAAGAAGATTACAGGAGGACAATGGCCTCTTCCTTCCTGGATGCTAATGCGTTAGTAATGTGATGTGCCACACAGAAGGACTTTGTGACCACAGTGGCAATGTAGTGCTCAAGAGACATTGCTGTCAACCTGTGTACCCAGATCTCTTATAATGCCTTCTTTGTTCAGGGGGCTACCATCAATGTGGTAATTCATGGCAACAGGGTTTTCCCCAAAGGGGATGACTGCACATTTTCTGACATTGAGCTTAAGGCCATGGCTCTGACACCAGTCATTGGTCTCAGTGAGGCCTTTCAGTAGGATGC
This sequence comes from Protopterus annectens, assembly GCF_019279795.1. Taxonomy (NCBI): domain Eukaryota; kingdom Metazoa; phylum Chordata; order Ceratodontiformes; family Protopteridae; genus Protopterus; species Protopterus annectens. Next base: position 1,552,046,721 of record NC_056726.1, read on the forward strand.
CAGCATCACTTGGGTAGTTAATAATAGCTCCCAACCTGCAATTGTTTGCAAACTTTGTCAGCTAGAGTCTCTTCATGTTGGCATGGACTTCAGAGAAGTTGATACCAAACATGAGAGGAGCCAGGACAGAACCATGTGGGACTCCAATTATGACTGCTCAGCAGTCTGATTTGGATTCAGCTATTTCCACACTGTGAGTCCTATTTGTGACCCAGTTTGCAACCAACCTAGTGATACAGGGGTTGATGTCTAGCTTAGGAGTGTTGCATGATTTCTGAGTGGGGAATGTTATCAAAGGCTTTGGCCAGATCAAGGTAGGCTGTATGTGCCACCTTGCCTTCATCCACAGCTCAGGTGACTGACTACAAGAAGATGAGCAGGGTGATTGAGCAGGTATGACCTGCCCTTCATAAACATAGACCATGTGGGATCCTGAGTCTGCAGATTCCCATAACCCTGTTTATTAGGTGCATGATGATGTATTCCATAGCTTTGCATAACAGACTTGTCAGGCAGCTAGGGTGGTATTTCCCAGGGTCTGTAGTCACACCTCATTTGTGGGGAGGGGTGACTGTATCAGTGCGCAATTCAGTAGGGACAAAGCCTGAAGTGAGGCTGTGCTTGAACAGGGCACACAGGTGAGGTGCCAGGTCACTCTGTAGTTCATGTAGAACACAGCCAGGGGTATTGTCAGGTCCCATAGAAGCTATTCTTGGCCTTGGACAGTGGTGTTTTAACCTGTGTAGCAGTAATACTGGGTGCCTGGCAATGTACTGGTATTGTGATTGGTCCTTTGGGGGGCAGGGGTAAAGTTTGCACTCAATATGTCAGCCAGTATATTGGCAATATTTGTTGGCTCAGTCTAAGAGGTACCATTGTCTAGTAGCTCAGAGCAAATCTTGGTATTTCCATGGAGATTCTTTACATAACTGTATGAGGCCCTGTGGTTGTCTTTACTATGTGCTCCAATTCTGTTTTCCCTGCTATCTTTGTAGTATTTGATGAGGGATCTCAACTTTTAATTGAGGCTGATAAGATTTTTTTCCAGTATTGGGACTTCACCTTATTCCATATCAGTTCCCTCCTTCTGTTGTACAGTTTCTTTATGGCCAGGGACCACCAGATTGACTTCCTTTTTTTGAAGGTGAGGGTCCTGGTTCTGTTGGGTATGGAGGTATCTATGCATTTGTGTACGTGTTCATAGTGCATTGTTGTTTGATTCAGCAGTCATGCAACTAGTCTCCATTTGCATGTCTGCCATGCAGTTAGGCACCTCTGTTTTTAGGAGCCCATAGTTAGCTTTAGAAAGGCTTTTCATGGTGGTCACCTGTGCTGGGGAAGGGCTATGGATTTCCAAAGGTGATTAATTTGTGTTCAGATATAACAAGGGAGGAGTTGATTATTGGTGTACAGCAATAGTCGCCCATGTTAGCAAGGACTAGGTCGATGTGATGGGCTTGTGCATCGGTACATGAGTAGCTTTCCCGGTTAATGGTGGGGTAGTTGAAGTCAATCCGTATGAGAGTGTTCGGTTGGACACTAATATTCTCCAGTGTGTTTAGGGACATGGAGTGTGAGTCTTGGGACATGTTTGGAGAACTATAGCAGGCTACAACTTGAACCATTGTCTTACCCAAGGTTAGCTACACCTGCAGGATTTGTAATGCATAATTTTGGTCTACCACTCTGGAGGTGTGTGCTTCCTTAATGAATATGGAAATACCACCACCTTTGGAGCTTCAGTCCATGTTCTGCAGCCAAAAGGTGTGGAATCAGTTATAGGCTGGTAGTGCAGGGGTGCTTCCTGCTGCCTTTAACCAGGTCTCTGTTACAGCACAGATGTCATTCTTCCCCATTTTAAGGAGTACTTCCAGTGAGTGCATTTTCAGATTTAGACTTCTAGGGTGTAGCAGTATAACCCTCAGATTGCATTTGTTTGTAGCTGTTATATATTTATGTATATTTATGCATACATATATATAAATACATATATATATATATATATATATATATATATATATATATATATATATATGTATGTATGTAGTTACCTATATATATATATATATATATATATATATATATATATATATATATGTGTATATATGTGTGTGTGTGTATGCATATATGTAGATATAAATTTAGATGTACCTCTCTCATATATATATATATATATATATATATATATATATATATATTATGTATAGATTTTTCCACATATATACATCTCTGTACATATATACATGTATATATAAAGAACCTGACTGATTCTACAAACTCCTTTCCCTACTGTTGAATGACAGTACTAACTGATATGCTTGGAAAGTCATCACAATTTTAGCGAGCGCAGATGGTGTAATGGTGCAGTGCTTTGATTGTAGTTTACAGGGCCCTTGGTTCAAGCCTTGCTGGGGCTTATTATTTTGTTGCAAGGGCAGAACAGTTGCTGCTGGGGAGGAAGGGATAAAGGCAATAATTAAAAGAAATCCCTAGTTTGGGCCCCTTGACTCCCATTTTGACAGCCTTTGGACAGATTTGTTGCAGTAATAGGTTCAGAGTGTGGCTCTGATGTCCGACTGTGATATATATATATATATATATATATATATATATATATATATATATATAATATATAAATATATATATATATATATATATATATATATATATATATGTAAATATATATATATATATATATATATATATATATATATATATATATATATATATGGGTGTAGGACACATGCTCAACTAGCATATGTCCGAATCACAAAACATCGAACACACATACATGAAAGCACTTAACATCAAAAAGAGCTTCCGTGTATGTGTAGTTCAAAAAAAAATCTACATTTCTGCAGCGGGACTTTCCCCCCTGGGCCCCCACACATACTTTATACACCCAGAAATACACCCTTACATACTTTATTATTCTCACTCCGAGATCGCACTACAGTGGCAAAAAGGGAATTTTCCCTTACCCGCACTGTAGTCCACTCTATGAAACAGGCACACATACACGGAAGCACTTGTCGATATTAAGCACTTTCGTGTATGTGTGTTCGATGTTTTGTGATTCGGACATGTGCTAGTTGAGCATGTGTCCGAATCACATATAGATATATATATATATATATATATATATATATATATATATATATATATATAGATATATATATACATACATATATGGATTCACTTCAGAAGCTCGAAATACTGAAATATCGAATTTCAGTGTTTCGAGCCCAGAAACTCAAATCCTGAGAACAGCGAAAGTTCTGAAGCATGAAATTCAAAATCTTGAATCCCAGAGGTTTTGAATTCCATGCTTCTGAACTTTCACTGTGGTTATGTATTCAGGTAAGTGTGTGTTAAGGGTTTTGGGTAGGGGCTGTGGTGTGTGTCAATGTGCTTTGTTGCTATGATGTGTGTGTGTGAGGAGAATGTAGCTTGTGTGTGGTGTTTTGTGTGTGTTTGTATGTAGTTCATCCTTGGCGTGAGAATATTTAAGTAGGGGGTTGTGGGGGTGCAGGGGGGCTTGGACCCCTGCTTTCATGTAGTAGAGAGGTTATGTATGTGTGTGGGGAGAATGGTGTGTGTGTGTGTGTGTGTGTGTGTGTGCAGTAGTACTGTGAAATTCAAAATCTCCGGTGTGCGAGATTTTGAATTTCGCAGTTTTGAATTTTTGTGGTTTTGTGCATTTGACTTTCTGGGCTCAAAATACTGAAATTCAATATTTCAGTGTTTCGAGCTTCTGAAGTGAATCCATATATATATATATATATATATATATATATATATATATATATATATATATATATAAATATATATATATATATGTATGTATATATATATATATATATGTATGTATATATATATATATATATATATATATATATATACGCACACACACACATATTCAGATATATGTATATATTTATATATAGAGTTGAAATTTCTTTTAGGTATATACAGAGATATTTATACATATGCATGTATTTACTTACTCTTTTATATATATATATATATATATATATATATATATATTTATATAGATATATTACGTATTAATGTTTCCATATATATATCTGTGCATCTCCATACACATATGCATTTATATATATGTACAAAATTTGACTAATTTTAACCAACCTTTTCCCTACTGTTGAATGACTGTGCTGTATGATATATTGGAAAAAAACATCAGAGCTATTTTCAGCTCAGACGGCTTAGTGGTAAATTGCTGTGGCTATGGTGTGCAAGGTCCTGGCTTCAAGACTTGCAAGGGCTAATTATTTTGTTGTTGAAAAGAACAAGGGCTGTTGGATGCAGAGTGATTAAGGTACTTTTAAGCAGTTGTAAGTGGGTTTGCTCAGGTTTGTGTGCCGGTAAGCAATGCTAACTTCCGGTTTACTATACTGACAGGCAATTAGCCTTAAAAGTGCTTAACCGGTGTAGGCATCACTTAGCACCGCACAAACAGGCTTACCCTCACTTATTACTGCTTACTCCCATTTACCCCTGTGCTAATTTCTCTAAAAGAAAAGAAAAAAGTGACGATAGGAAAGTGCTAAAAAGGGGGCACGAAGAGGGAAAAACAATATGAAAGATAGCTAGGGATGTGCAGGATGGGTGTAGGGAAGGTCCATAGCTGTCCATTTCTTCTTCCACAACAGCTGTGCATATATACTGAATATGGAGGTATATTTGGACACTCAAACTCCTGAGAGAGGTGTGAGGACAACAGTAATGTGTTGTGAAACCAATTAGACCAGATTACACGTGTCCAGTAGACATGTTTGTGAAATGGACAGCTATGTATGGGGCAACAGTTTTTTATTTGGGAACAGATTGCCCCTTTTTTTTTTTTTTTGTAAGGTGTGTGTGGGATGTTGGGGAGGATAGTAGGTATATTTTGGGTGGTAGGTTGGATAGGAAAACAGACAAGACAGGCAAGACAGCATACAGGGACAGTATATGACACATGTCGGGGGGTAAACACCTTAAACAGAGAGGGTTGTTTGGTAATCCAAAGCCCATGAGCCCCTAAATGGATACAGTGGGACTGAGGTCCCCACCCATGGGCAGTCACCGAAGGTGGCTGTGCTGGGGGCTGAGTAGGAGGGGCAGGCTGACTCTCTAAATATGCCACACTGCCCTCAGGCTGGACTTCTGTATGCTCCAGCTCTGCACCCGAAAAAACATACCCTCTCCAACACCAGCCATACTGCCTACAGTGGGGAGCTACAACCAGTTATGTGCTGTATTACTACCTGCAAGATTTAAATACGGCCTATTTCCTGCAATTTGCCATGACTGGAAGGTTTTGAATATGCTGAGCTAAGCTAAGCTATGGGCAAACCTGCTTAGCTAAGGTTGGTACTGCTTAAAAGGGCAGGTTCAGCACTGCTTACCAATGGGAAAATCCACTTAGTTGGGCTACTCATTGCTTAGCATTCATATTTAAGCAATGCTTATACATGGTAAGCATAGCTGTGCAATGCTTAGCATTGCTTAAGTTTTATTTTATAGACTATCATCTGTATGGGATTGATTCATCATTCCTGACATATTATAATTTTGTTTACCTTCCTTGACATCCCCCTATGTGCTTTCATTACATTTATTCTTATGTGACTATACTGTATGGGGCACTTGTGTTTATATGGGGTTTCACAACTTTATTACACTGATACCTCACATGTGGATCCACTACACTACTCTGGTAACAAATATATGTTATTTACTACCTAATTGTAAAATAAATATGTACTGCTTTCACATGTAAAATGCAAATTGGCTTCAGTGAGGTTTGAACCAGGAATGACTACTTGCTAAACAAATGCTCTAACCACTTCAATATTTCCACAATGCTATGTTTTGAAGTATATTCCTATTTAGCTCCTTGTGATGTGTAAGCTAGGCTGAGCAGAGCTATGCGATGTGCACACCTGCTCAGCTACGCTTAAACTTTATTGCGGACTGAAAAAAAAATGAAACAGATGTGTTTTATTTTTTAATGTAGGTGTATGCACATTGCTTTCTGCAACAATATCTGTATGGGGGTGGTGATTTTCAAATGGTGATGACATGACAGGCTTTGTATTTGAGAGATATGCTCCAGGGACAGTAACAGTGTCCGCCATACCTCTAAACTGTACAGATTTATGCCTTATATTTTTGTTCCAATTTTCATACAATTGTGGCTTTCTGGCAGATTAGTGGCAAAGCATTAAAGACTGCAGTTAGAAATAATGATGGACATTTGAGTTTTACACTTCATACCCTTTTAAAAATTCATGCTAATTCAAAAGCCTGTCATTTTATCGACTTTGTAAGTTTGTGAGAGAAATACTTCACATTTGTCCCTTGTTTTTTATAGCTTTGTCCAGATTTCTTCTGAGGTTGAGAGGTAATGGCATCCGAGGACACTCTCACTTACTTTACATTGCCGTACAGCAATTATGGAGTGCAGAGGGTGTGTGTATTGTGAGAGCACTGCTCTCAGAGACATGCCCTATGCTCATACACAGAACCGTGTCTGTATTAGAGCATGGCAGCATGCCTTCATGAATATGCATGGCATTCAGTGCTGCATGAGAACGGTCCCTTCCATGCAAGAATAAACTATTCTTGCATGGATGTTTTCTGAATCCCAGAGTTTGTCTTCCTCTTTCTTTTATCGTGAATCTGCCAGCAAAGTATGATAAGTTTTAGTTTAGTAGCTTGAAAAGGAGATTCTAGTTGATCCATGAGTCTCGCTTTCCCCGTGGCTTTTTTAACGAACCAAGATAAAAAGTAGGTGATCATTTATCCCCAGGAAAGAGTTAAAGAAAGAGATTTGGTGGTTTTGGATGTATGTCAGTCTGTGACTCCTAGTTTTATTTTATTTTATTTTATTTATTTATTTATTGCTGAGGTTACACAGGGTAATAATGTTGTTTTTCTTTCAATGTCTTCCAGGACTTGTAGGTACATTTTTTGTATTTTAAATGGTAAGACTGTATTTCAAATATACAAAATAGTGTACTTCAGAGTAAAACACCAAACATGAGAAATAAATGGAAGTAAGCATCCTATAACTTTTTGTTAGAGTTGTAAAGGTTTATGAAGAAATAATGCAGGATATGGTAGCCAGATTTTTGACTAGGTATAAAGTAAGAGATTGTATTTCACTAAATGATGTTTATTAAAGTATTTGTGATATAGATTGTACATGAGTCAGGTATAAGTTACAGAATGTTGTTAAAATAGCAAAATAAAACAAAAAAAAATATTTTAGATGTATACATAGGCATGCTTTCATGGTCATGGACAAACTTCAAAAGTTTATCTAGAATTATTCAAAACAGCAGTGAATATATATGCTGCATTAATTCATGTGCGTGTGTGTGTGTGTGTGTGTGTGTGTGTGTGTGTGTGTGTGTGTGTGTGAGCGCGTGTGCTCGACATAGTATCAGTTATATTAAAAGATGGCATAAGAGTTATCTAAGGCTGTGATTAGTATTAGATAAATATATAATGCAATACAGCCACTAAAATATAGTATATTATTAAAAATATGACTGCATAGTGAGATTGCTAATATCACAAAGATAATGTCATGGATAACAGTAGATAGCTATTGAGAACAGGCAAAACTGGAGTTGGGACCAGTCATTTTACATTCATTAGTCAGATGTTCTTCAATGAGAAATTTAGCATATGAGTGACAAAATAATCAGTTAAGAAATGCTGTTTCTGTGTATTACATTTAGTTGTAACTTACAAAGACTATTAAGAAAGGAAAAGGGTGAATTGTGACAAACACATTTGGCAGGAAACTTAGCAGATGTGATAGTGATTCAGTTGTAAGCCATCAGGTTAATATCTACTTAGTAATTTCTAAATGGTATATTAAAACGAGCAACTAAACAAGAAACTGCATAGATTCTACTTAAAAATTCATTCCATGGCTAGGGGATTTATGCATCTATGTGTGACACCACTAGGTACAAAGTATGAGTGAAAGAAAAGTTAGAAAAAGACTGTATGGCAGCTGTCATCAGATAAGCCAAAAAACAATATTAATAATATTAATGGGCAAGTCAGCACCATGCAAATATAGGGTTTACGTAAAATGACAAATGCAAAGACAGTTAAACTGAAAAATGGACTGAGAAAACTTGCCTTTACTAACAGATGGTAATCCATAGAGGAAAATATATCAGATAAGCAACAATAAAAAGTACATTTCAGGCAATATTTTTTAAGATGGTCAGCTTTCAGTTTGCTTCAATACTAAACAAATAGATGATTAAAATCTAGAAGATTTACCCATGTCTGGAGAGCAATTAAAATAAAAATTAAACACGTTTAGAGAAATAATAAACTGTAATTTGATTTTAAACTATATGTGTAACACTTCAAAAAGTGATATATTTGAGGTTTCACTGTGCTTTCTCAGAGGAGTTGGAAACTTACCAGTTAAATAAAAACAAGTTTTCTAAAAATGAGATAGCACGTATGCACTACAAACTATTTCTTACAACTATAAAGAGACTACATTTGGGGAACTGGAACCGAAGTATAAACGTGAGAACATGAATAACACTTTTATGCTAGTCACAAATATAAAAATATTGTGAGGTAAAGCTGAAGGATGTTTTCCGTTGCTAAGTGAAACTCATTACACTATGAAAGATACTGCTTATATGAGCATGAATTCAAAGTTGTTCTCAAGAAATGAAAGTGTAAGATTTTGGCAAGGCGGGAAATGTTTATTTAAAATTTTTTTAATTATAAAGCATCTACATGCAGTAAGGACAACTGTCTCATTTGAAGGGCAACAGAGGACCACTCATTTACTATGAGACTTGCTCAGAGTCACACACCATATATGTGGAAAGTGAGAAACTCTAACTTAGGGCAACAAAATTAAGCCCAGTAAACAGCTTATATCGTTATTGCTTTCACTATGAGTGGACAAATATTAACATACTGAGGATCAGAATCTCCACACTAAATTTCCTGAAAATAAAAAAAAAAAAAAAACATTTCTGGGTGTTTTGTAGTGTCAAGCACCCCCCCCCCCCGCAGTCCTAGATGTGAGAGGCAAACCCCCCACACTCACCAAACTTATATATACCAACTCTTTGGTTGCATCAACTCAAAGAAGGGGGAAATTGCCCCAAAATTACATCCATACTGGCACAACTTACCTACAGTAATTTCCTAAGGCGGACCCTGAGCATCACATGGTTGAATTTTGAGAGAATGAAGCTTCCTTAACACCCCCATTACAATCCACGTTGCTGTTATAAATAGTGACCCTTGCATAAATGTCCTTACACAGGTATGCCACAGAAATGTCCTTTTCACTTCATCCAGATGAGCTGAGCATCCCAGCATGTAAGATAAATTCTGTTTCAAGAAGAATGAAAAACTTTCCTCGGGTTAAGGATAGTTCCCCAAAATCTGATTTTCTTATTCATATTTTGATGAAAAAAGTAATCAAAACCTTGCTGCCTGCTCATTTCCCAGAAAAAAAATCATTAACTTTAAAGATTATAGTGGGCAAAGCCTCCCACATTCTACACATGGGGCATCCCACTTATTACTGATACTTAAATTAATTAAAGACTTAATTTTAATCAAATTTTAATTAAAATTTACATTTTAATTTTAATGAAAGAATTAATCAAATTAGTCACGTAGTCAAGAAAACATTTAGGTTTTATGGCAAAGCTTTACCCACTTTCTTGTCTTTCAGCTTTAGTTAGCCTAGTTTTAGCTATTGGTGATGTCTGCACTATTTAGCTGAAACGCATTTGTCAAAACTTCATATAATGAATCATGGTTCAATAAAATGTCTTGCTGACTTCATCATGAGAGACACTATAGAGAAACATTTTCAAATGTCATGGGTATTGCATGGACCTTACACAATTTGTTATGATTAACTTCTTTAATAAATAACTTAGATTCTTGTCTCTGTGGCATAGCAACTTTGAACATAATATGGAATGATTATATACATTTTATTTTAAAATAAATCATATTGTTTGACCATGCATCGTGGAGAAATAGCCCTCTGTCCTGCAACAATAAAACAATTATATCTGTCCCTGACAATTGAAAATGAACAAGTTTATTCAAAAGGGTTCTTTGCTAAGAACAAGACAGATCTTGGATTTTTTATGACAGAAGCAAATAATTTCTGTAAGAACAATAATATGTCAAATCCTCTGCTGCCTCAGGTAGCTCATGGAGACAAATATTACTTCTTCTCGAGTTAAATTATCTAAGTGTGGAATAAACACAATAAACAAACACAATAACAAACACAGCAAATATACACATAAACACATCATAGGTTTATGTAGCAGGGTCATCAAAACAATATTTTACTGAGTACCAAGGAGGCAGCCGCTATGCAGTACATATGTACATAAGAAATGAAAAATGATTAAAAACAGTGATGTAATGCAGAAAGAACCCTATCACATACCATGGCAATCTACAGTAATTATGTTATTTGACAGTTGTTAAATGCACTGGCAGGAGAGAATGATTTTCAGTTACACAAACACAACTGGTGAATCATTCGTGTTATAGTGCTAATGCATGAATACACTGCTGTCTCATGCAAGACACACATACACTTTTATAGACACACACACACATACTCATGCACGCAGACACACATGCAAAATCTCTCTCTCTCTTTGTCTGATTGTATACATATACACACAGATATATATATATATATATATATATATATATATATATATATATATATATATATATATATATATATGGGGTTTACCATCACATTGGCGATCGCACTATGTGCGATCAACCAATGAGCGAAATTCAGGTAGCAGAACCAGAAGTGCGATCACGGCATTGTCAAACCTTACAATAGCAAACATTCGCTATAGCAAGGTTTTACAATGAAGTGCAGATCGAGTGGGGATCGGGAAATGTACCCTTTCCTCAGTGTAGTGTGATCTCGGAGTTTGTATATATAAGTAGGGGGGGTGTGGGGGGTGCATGGGGGCTTGCCCCCCTGCAAAAACCTGTTGTGGAATGTTGAGTAGATAGGAGCATTTCAGTGTAGTCGACATTTGGCATTTACACTGTTCGGTGTTCCGATTTCCGAACATTTAGTTCGGACATCTGTACATTCGAGCATTGTACTGTCGAACATGTGATAGTAAACCTATATATATATATATATATATATATATATATATATATATATATATATATATATGTCAAAGAAAGTTCCAAAAAGACACTGGAGACACAACACATGTAAAAAACAGTTTTAGTCAGTAACTACAAAGTAGAATGTGAGCCATTTGGCTCTGCAGTTTCAAATAAAGCAATAATTATATTCATGGCAGCTTCAGTCCATATAGCCCTTCAAGAATACAGTTCATCTTTTGAACCAGCAGGAAAGGCCAAGACTGCAGGCCTTTCCCAGACCCAACTTTCAGCTCAAAAACAATTATTCCCATAGGTGGCACACCTCAATTTACATTTCCCTGACTGAGTTCCTTCACTCTACACTTCCAGGTCTTCCTTCTAATAAACTCCAGTACATGAAAAACTGTCTACCTTAATACAGCCCTCCCGGCTACTCCCTTTTATACCACAGGAATAAACAAAGCCATGTGATCTAGATAATTGTCATGAGAACATTCCCATATTCTTTACTCAGAATACACTGAGTACATAGCTAATGGAACATACAGATTTTCCTTAACTAACATGCTATAACTATCCCCCTCCCAGTAGAAAAGTAGGGAGTTTTAAATCATAAAGATGCTTTGTTCCTAGTTGAATAATAGGTTATCTGCCCTGAAATGTAATTTTAAGCCTCAACAATAACCTGATGTGAGAATCACACCTTGTATTTTGTGTCTATGTAGTGAAGACCTTAACTATTATACCAAATCCACTCCCTAGAATTTGTGACCCTTGGTTTACAAAGGCATTAAACAACCCATTAGAATATCTATTGGCTAGAATGGATATGTTGGTCATTATACACTACAAGGGTTGGAGGGATAAGGTCACCTGGCACAATTTGGTATAGCCATCAACCTACCTACTTATTCATTGCAAAGGGGCATGATATGTTACCAAACTGAATAGCCTCCTTAAACAAATAGCATTTTGAAACATAGAAAGACCAGGTTATAGCTAAGCCCTCTTTCTCGATAGCCAAGTATCTCATTTCTGCATTATTTAACCTCACCATTGATGTCGCCCACATGCTATTCCCCCCTTGGATATCTTGAGATAGCATTGCTTCCAAATCTACATCTCATGCATTAGCATACAGGATAAACATTTTTCTAGAATTAGGAGTTACAATCGCAAGTTGAGAACAACTGACACTTTTTGGTTCATCAAATTCCCTATTTGCCTCAGAAGAATATTGCACCTTGACAGGAAGTTTTCCCATTGTCAGATCTCTCAAAGACAGACACTAGTCACAAAACTGGGTACAAAAAATTCTGTCAAACTCAGTCCAAAGAAAGCCTTCATTTATCTCTTGGCAGAGACAATTTAGCTTTCTTCCTATAAGGAACTATAAGTACTATATAAGTACTATATACTTCCTATAAGTACTATATAAGTACTATATACTTCTTATAAGTACTATATAAGTACTATATACTTCCTATAAGTACTATATAAGTACTATATACTTCCTATAAGTACTATATAAGTACTATATACTTCCTATAAGTACTATATAAGTACTATATACTTCCTATAAGTACTATATAAGTACTATATACTTCATATAAGTACTATATAAGTACTATATACTTCCTATAAGTACTATATAAGTACTATATACTTCCTATAAGTACTATATAAGTACTATATACTTCCTATAAGTACTATATAAGTACTATATACTTCCTATAAGTACTATATAAGTACTATATACTTCCTATAAGTACTATATAAGTACTATATACTTCCTATAAGTACTATATAAGTACTATATACTTCCTATAAGTACTTGATTTCCACCACACTCTTTTTACTGTTTAGCAGAGAGGATAATTGGCATCAGCCAGCATCCCTTTATCAGCTTTAGTGTCCTCAAATACCTGTTTTTCCCAGGGTTACCTATTAGCACCCCAAATTCTGGGCACGGGATAACTATGAGAATTCAAATGCTATTCAGTTCATAACATAATTACAGAATCTGATATTCCAATCAAGTTTAGAAACTAGCGCTGTGGGACTGATCCTTTCACTCTGTGATTTTCCTATTATGTCTAATCTGAGCATTTGTCGAACTTCTCTTATAAGTTGTTTCTTTCACTCTGTATTCAAACTGCATTACTAATAGCTGGATATCATCTCACAACGCTTAAGAACAGTCTGAAATTACATTTATTAATTTAGCTCTCCCAGGCATTTCTGAGAGCATTCTTCTGTCTCTTAATCTTTCTTTTTTTGCTTTTGTACTTTGACAAGGATTTTATATTTGTACTAAAAAGTTCGCTAATACAACAGAAGAACCACAAACTGGTTTAGTGTAAAAAAAGTTTTAATCTCCACTTTCGTAAAAACACACGCTAAACCAGTTTGTGGTTCTTCTGTTGTATTAGTGAACGTTTGGTTCAAATTTTTATTGTTCACTTGCTCCTGAAATGGTTTTTATTACTGATTTTCTATTTGTACTTAACATAGAGAATTCATGATCTCTGTTGTAAGCCATCTGCAGAATTTCTTACTTCAGTATATAGTTTTAACACACTAATTTGGATGGCACAGTGCTGCAGTGGTAGCATTGTCACCACACATTAAGAGGTTCTCCAGTTTGATTCTTGGTTGGAGTGCCTTCTGTGCAGATTTGCATGTCCTCCCTGTGTTCATGTGGGTTTTTTCTGGTTACTCTGGTTTCCTCCCACATTGCAAAGATATGTGTCTGGAGTCTTTTTCACTAGACCTCTGCTGAAAATTGACTTTGCTCCAAGTTGGACTTTCCCAGTAACAAATGTTAAATAAATAAAAATATGTTTCTTTCTCTTCTCTGGATATCTAACCCTACAGTTAAACACATTTATTCTTTATTTTACCTGAATTGGCATCTGTCATCTGACACTTGGCTGCTTGCCCAGAAAATTGTGTGTGTGTGTGTGTGTGTGTGTGTGTGTGTGTGTGTGTGTGTGTGTGTGTGTGTGTGTGTGTGTGTGTGTGTGTGTTTGTGTGTCTGTGTGTTTGTGTGTCTGTGTGTATGTGTCTGTGTGTGTGTTGTGAGGAGAGAACTACCACTAGTATCTGGTCTCTTGGGTAAAATTCTCAAAGTTGGGCATTTGTGTTATGAACTCATTGCTGGATTTCCTAGGCTGTATGCATGCATCTCCATAATTTGTAGGTGTTACCACCTTTACTTTATTTATTGTTCTGTAACACTTTTACATAGCATCTTTTCCTCTTACCAAGTAATTTTGGCAATGTCAAACTACCATCTTGGATGCCTGCCATGCAGACGTTGAAATGGGGAACCCAGATGAAGGTTGCGGTAGCCATCTGATTGTAAATAATAAGTAAGGTAACAACTGGTCCCAGTGTTTATTACCCACAGCAGTGACTTTCCTCAAATGGATTTCTGTGTTAGATGAATTCTCTACTAATGCATCAGTATGTTGTTGCTCAGCTGATATCATGAACTGTTTGACTTTAAAGCACTGGCAAAACTGATACAGTATCCGTGACATAGATGGACACCTTTAGAACATAACGGGGGTACTTTGGAGAATAACAAGGAGCAGTTTGGTCAGTAAGAATTTCTTTAGGGGTTCCCTGAATAGAGAGCAGCAATACCAGTTCTTTGACAGCACCTTAAGCATTAGTTTTGCATAACGACACTGTCTTCCTAAGATTTGATAGCATAATCTGTTATGATTAGCATATACTGATTCCCATTTCAGGAGTTTATGAAAGGCCCCACAATGTCAATAGCAAGACCTTCAATTGGTACTTCACTGAACACACTGTTTACAAGTCCAGCATACCATGTCACTGCAACAATTTGCAGCTTATCATAGTCTACACAATTATTTATTTTTTATTTATGTATTGGCATGTGTTTATTGGGAAAGTCTGACTTGCAAGTGTCCTTTTGCACAAGAGGCCCAGGTGGGAAAGTTCCATTATACGGACACCAAGCACATCATTTGCATTGTTTCATCGTTTACTGTCAATTTCATTCATGAGCAACAGTTCCATTATTCAGGCATTCTTGACATCAGTCACATGATTTGCTAACAGATTTGTTTGAAAAGAACAGTCAGTTAGTTGTATGTGAATACATTTTTTTTTTAAATACAATGAGGTATTTGCAGTGTAATATCATCAGTAGGTATGGATTTTCAGTTTTTTTTTAATTATGAATATTTGCAGCTATAAGGGATCATTCAAAATCTAGGACACAGGAAGATAAGATAAAGAGTCAGAGCAGCCCGACGAAAGGAAAGAGGAGAGAAGGCATAAAGAAGATAAAGAAGACAGACGATAGAGGAGGGTATAGTTGTGATAATAGTACAATATATTTGATGCGGCAGAGAATTATGGCACAAATTCATACAGCTATATTAGTGCCAATTTAAATCAGGATGGTAAAGGTGCAGAACCATTTATCTATCTGGTGGTTTCCTTTGGTATTTAAAGTCTTTCAGGTTGCAGACAGTTCTTAGAGAAGTGGGATAATATTCCAGCTATTAGTAATACAGTTTGGATACAGAGAATATCCTGCATTATTCTTAGGTTTACTTATGTAAAGAAATGATTTGTCAGTGGAGTACAGAAGTCTCTTAGTTGTGTAAGGCTGAATGATGGACAGAAGAGATGGGAATTTTTCAGGGCTGTGCAGTAGTTTGAAGGCTGTAATTAACAGTGAGTACAACAGAGAATTATTTAGTTTGAGTCAGTGTAGTTGTTTTAGAGAGAGGCTGTGACATGATCTATATCGTTGTATGATTGGTTGGTTGTTACTATGGCTACTTTATTGCAGCATTGTTCTAGTTTGGCTGACAGAGAGGAGTTGAGATTGGTTAGGATAGTTGAGGTATACAATAGGGTGGGGAGTAGAAAGTAAGTTTCTAAGTTTTGCCCAGCAAATTCAGTAAGGTGATGCTTTACTCTATAGAGGCAGCCTAGCTTTTGGTGTGTCTTCTTTATGTCTTGCTAAAGGTGGTGATAAAATTTCAGGTGGCTGTCTATAACCACCCCTAGTAGTTTAGTGTGGTATACCAGTTCTGTATTAGTTTTGTTGGATGACAGTATATTAAAGGTAGTTTATTGGAAGGGAAGAGGGAACTGTTAGTAGTTTACTTGTTTTTTTGTCTGATTGTTTGTTTGTCTGTTTGCTTGTTTTTTTTTTATTCAGAAGGAGCTGCAAACTGCCGATCGAAGTTTCTATGGAGGAGAAGGATTTCCAGGTCAGTGTTTGAGGCAGAGGTAGTGCACTAGCAATGCATATTAGAGTGAAGCCATCAGTGTTTTCTACTGGGGTGGTCTCTTTGGCTGCTGTGTTGAGTTGGTGATAAATAAGTTAAGCAGTAGTGGTCCTAGGATGGAGCCTTGTGGCAATCTGACAGATATAAGAAGGAAAGAAGAGAAACCGTCTTTCCATTTCACTTCTTGAGACCAAGTGAAGAGGGTGATAACCCATAAAAAAAGAGAGATTACTTAAGAGAATTTGTTGATTGACTTTGTCAAATGCCTTGGATAGATTCAGAAATAGGTCTGAGGTTAGAAGACCAGAATTTGCAGCGTGATTTATCTGTGAACCATAGAAGGTCAATGACTGTACTATGATTGGTCTGAAACCATATTGAGAGGGAGAGAGGAGGTTTCCACAAACTTATAACATCTCCCACTCACTTCCATAAAAATTCCACTTCCAGCTCCATCATAGACTGGATCCATACCAATTCCCCCCATCAATACCACAATACCACTACCTTACCTGACTCCCTCAGTGATCATCTCCCTACCACCATCTTAAGACACTACTCCCATATCCCTAAACCCCACCTTATCAAAGACTGTCGAAAACTATTGACTTTCAATTCATCCCAATTTAACTCCATTCTCCACAACATAGATGGGTCCATCCTAAAACACCTCCCCCTAAACGATGCTGTAAGCACTTTCAATATCATCTTCATGAATACTCTAAACTCCTTAGCTCCCTCTAGGAAGATCAGAGTAAAATCAAACCATGCTCCCTGGCTCTCCAAAGAGACTAGGTCCCTTATGAAACAAAGAGATCATGCTTGGAAAACCTGGACTAAAACTAAACAACCACCTTTTCTTCAAAAATACAAGCAACTGAGGAACCTTGCAAAAAACATACAACTAATGACAAAAAGTTATACTATAGCTCTGTTCAGCTTAAAAACAAATCCAATCCTCGAAAATTTTGGTCAACTCTCAACAACATCCTCTATCCTGGAAAGCTGTCTAATTCCTCCCCATACCCTAACTCTTCTTCTCAGGAAACAGCTACCCTCCTGAATAAACACTTTATCTCTTCCATCCAAAATCTGGTAACCTCTAAGACAAACTCTACTTCGACACCCATCTCTCCAAGTCCCACTAACACAGCTTTGTTTTCTTTTGAGCCATTTCCTATTACTTACATCAAATCTCTACTACTCAAGCTAAAACCTTGCTCTCCTTCCACTGACAATCGATCTCCTACATTCCTCAAACTTGCTGCTGACTCAATTGCCTATCCTATATCTATACTAATTAATCAATCTATTCTGGAATCAACTGTCCCCACCCTTTGGAAATCTTTCTTCACTATCCCTCTTCATAAAGGTGGAAACTCCACTGACCCCTCAAACTACCGACCCATTGCCATTCTGTCCCCTCTCTCCAAGATATTAGAAAAATGTATTCACTCACAGCTTCTCAATCACCTCCTCACACACCACTTAGTTACCCCTACCTAACATGGATTTTGTCCTCACCA
Organism: Protopterus annectens; assembly: GCF_019279795.1. Classification (NCBI taxonomy): domain Eukaryota; kingdom Metazoa; phylum Chordata; order Ceratodontiformes; family Protopteridae; genus Protopterus; species Protopterus annectens. The sequence goes on from NC_056726.1 coordinate 1,552,064,725, forward strand.
CAGCACCATCACTGCCCTCCTCTCCTTCACTCATATCATTGCAGAGGCCCTAGACAACAATAAACTCATTTCATGTCTCTTCCTAGATCTCTTCAAAGCCTTCGATACTGTCTCTCATCTTCTACTACTATCCAAACTCACAAATCTCCACCTATCCCCCTCTGCACTTGCCTGGTTTAATAGTTACCTATCTGGCAGGGAACAATCTGTCAAATGGCTCTCATCCTCCTCACCTTTCCTTCCCATCTCCACTGGCATTCCCCAAGGCTCCATCTTGGGACCCCTTTTGTTTAACATCTTCACCAATGATCTTTACACCTCATGCAAAAAATCCTCCCTTATTCAGTATGCCGACGACTCCACACTTATAGCCATCTCAAATAACATTCCTGAACTACACTCCCTGACCCAACAGGCCCTACTATCCACTGAACAATGGCTCTCTCACAACCTATTGATCCTAAATCCCAAAAAGACCAAACTCCTACTTTTCCTTCCCCGTTCTCTTTCTCAACACAAAACCTCCTTTTTTATTACATCTTCTAACAATACAACTATCCAACCTGACACCCACACAAAACTCCTAGGGGTCATTATCGATGACGAACTCAAGTTCAACCTACACATACTCCAATGTATAAAAACAACAAACCAGAAACTAGGTCTGCTATATCAGAACAAAAAATTCCTAACCCCTGAATCTAGACTTACCCTGGGCCAGGCACTCCTCCTCCCCTCCCTCTTCTATGCCGCCACAGTTCTTACCAATATCCAGGCCTCCACTCTAAACAAACTGCAACAGACTTACCATAAAATAGCCAGATTCATTACTAAATCCCCATACAACTCACACAACTGCATTTCTTCAAACTCTCTTCAATGGCTTGAACTTCCCCAATTTCTGCTATCTTATCAATTTCATATGCTACACTCTATTCTTTATAAACCCTCCTTCTGTCCATCTCTATCTTCCTTAGGCTCCATCTACATCCCATCCCGGACCCTCTGTACTTCTAACCAACAATTACTTGATATCTACCACCCAAAAAGGTCAGTAGGCAAACTACTCAACAAACACTCCCTTGCCCATGCTTGGAACAAACTTCCCCTTGATTTACGTTCAATCTCCCACACCTCACACTTTAAAAATGAACTAACAACTTATTTTCTCAATTCCAGAACCTGCCCTTGCCATAACCCAACCTAGTCTTCCTTCCCTTTATGTACCCACAAAAGGACCATACTTAGTACCTCATTACACCTCTCTCTCCAATGTGTTTACTATGCATTTGCATAATTTTATACAAACAAAAAATATTTATTGTTGACCTATTGAACTATATCAATGTAAAATTGTTACTTAGCTTCTTTTTAATCCAACTTTAACTTTATGCATGTAACCTAACATATGTGAATCGTTTTGCTATAACTGCTATTATATCAATATTGTTTAAGATTGTACTTGTTTTAAAATGTACTACTGGAGCTTTTCTCCTCGGGTCTCCACTGAAAATGGGCCACAAGCCCAGTTGGACAAACCCGGTTAACAAATGTCAATAAATAAATAAATAAATGATAAGTAATGTATATAGTAAACCGAAAGTGAATATACCTTTTCAAGATTTTGGGCAAGGCTGAGAGAATGTCGACTGGTCTCTAGTTTGTGAGCCCAGCTGATGTGCCATCTTTATGTAAGGGTACTATGTAGGACTTTTTCCATAAGGTGGGGACATATTTTTACTTGGATAGAGCAGTTTATGAGAATCAAGACATGATATACAAGGCTATCTGTAGCAAGGTATTCAGATGGAAGTTGGTCATTGGAAGTGATTGTTGTCTTAAGGCTGCATAGGTATTTTTTTTGGTTTACCATCATAAAGTTGAACCTTTTATATTCGAACAGTGATATCTGTGAATGGAAACACCAGTTCAAGAAAAAACAGGAATGAAAAATTTCGAATCAGAAATATGTGTGATGTTGAATTCGATGTTTTGGAATAACTGTGAATGTAAAAATAACATCAGCTTTATCTACATTCATAACATATGCATTCGACAATATGGGTTACTGCAGCACTCCTTTTGCAAATTATGTTGAAAACCTGCCGTTCAACTATATGATGGCAAACCATTTTTTTTTAGTTCTAGATTTGTCAATGGAGTGAGTGTGAAGGTCTGTTGTGCCTTTAGTGATTGGAGTGGGATGGCTGCATTTGTAGCAGTTTTGTCTCATATGAGGGAGGTTTATCTATTTATAAAATATGAGTTAAACTGTGAAACAATGATTTGCGCATTATTGGTTGGTGATGGGCTGGGTTGGGTTTGGTCGATTTTCCAGGACTGAGCAATGTATTTGTGGATTTCCAGAAGTTTTTTGGATTGTTTGATGAATTTTGGTTGTTGCTATACTAAACTTTTTTGCTCTGTTTTATGTATTGTTTGCTATGATTACTGCCTATATTGTTGCAGGGATGTTTGCAACTCTGTAGCTATGATTTACAGGCTTTAGTGCTACATTGCATAAATTGCTTTGCTTTTTTAGTTAACCAAGGAGGTGGTTTGTTTTGAACACTTTTGCCTCATTCAAGCTTATAGCACTTTTTTGTATACCTCCAATTCACACCCATAGCGTCTTATGCATCCAGACCTTTTTTGGGGTCTGGCTTCTTTAGCTAAGTGACTTACCAGCTAATAATTAGCAGTCTTGGAAAGTGGGAAGAGTTATTAATAAAATTACACCAAGATTGTTAATCTAGGATTGCCATTAAAAAGGAATAATTAATAAAGCATATAAAATACTGCATGATTATTATAAGGATCAATCAGAGGAGCTTAGAAAGGATTGGCAGGAGAGATTGGATAAGCAATTCACAAAGAGACAGCAGGAGGATATATGTATATCTCCCAAATATGCAATAAAGCCTAGAAGATTTAGGATCTTTGCCTGGAAGTGTTTACATAGGTATTTTTATACCCCAAGTAGACTCCAAATAATTTTTTCCTCAGGTGGATAGCAAGTGTTGAAGGAGTGTAAGACAAGAAAGAGGTGGCTGGGAACATATGTTTTGGGATTGTAATGAGCTGGCAGACTTTAAGGATTCCCTGCAGACCACTCTGTTGGAGGTGTTGGGTGAGCAGATTGGATTGACTTGGGAGATGATTTTTTTAAGCTATGATATAGAATCAGAATTGCCTAGACATAGTAAGGCCTTGCTGAGTCTAATTATGGTTTCTGCCAAAAAAGCAATTACTAGAAAATGGAAATCAAAGTCTAAACCAACTTTACTAGAAGTAATGAATATGGTAACAGAGATAAAACAACTGGAAAACTGGAAATGGGATGTTTAGATAACAGAGGGAACAAACTACATAGGAAAAAAATGGGAATTGTGGGAACAATATATGCAGAGCAGGAACGAGGTTTAAGAGGCAGGATTTTAAAGAGCCATATAATGCTTAACTGGCAATAAATGGATAGATTATAAATGGTGCATAATGCTACAGTTGTTTCAATGGTGTCTGTGATGTATACTGTTTGCAACTGAAGTGATGTCATGTTGTTTGCTTTCATTTGTACAAATGTAGGATTGCCTATGTCATGTGTGAAATTTAATAAAGATGTTTGTTGGAAAAAAAGATTTGTTAATCTAGGATGTCCTGCAGAAGAGAAATTAATCACTCTTCCTCACTTGTTGTTCGTATTTGTGTCCATATTTTCATACCTGAGAGCCCTATATGATATTGAGCAATATGATGTGACGTGCTGTGGTGGAGGACAGGAAATTCCATTGTCACTGATCATTTATATATCACTATACTGCAGATATTGCTAGTTGTTTGTTAGTAATTATGAAAAAAATGTTTTCCATATGTACGTAATACTATAAAAAACAAGTTGACTTACAAACTGTAGCCTGATATCAGGGGAAACCTTACATGTCATTGAAGAAAATTACACATCTTGAATGATATCTAGTGTTATTTATATTAATAATTATATAATTAAGCAAATTCTTATTTCGGTAAAGATCTCAATGAACATGCACTCATAGAGTAATTTCTTGTAGTCATATGAAAGCTTATGTCTGTCTAACAGAAATGTTCTAACAATGCATGTCTAGGTTGTACAGTTTCCAAGATATGACAATTTGTGAAAGTATAGCAAAAAATATAATTTAGGGTTTGTGTGCATTATAATATATTATAGTATTTATGGAAATACTGTGAATGGATTGACTATTATCCATATAAAGAATACTTCTTGCAGATAACATTGCTATTTGTATAATTTTAATAACTTTTATTGTTCACAAAAATATTTACAATTGCTTATCTTATGTTTTTTAAGTTTATTTTTTAGAAAATTCTCTGGAATGTAAGATGTGTATAGACTGCCAGAAGTGTGACTTTCCACACCACATAGGTTTTAATGAGTTAAAGTTACTTTGTCTGCCAGGATCTTTAGAAAAATTGTATTACTTGTGTTGACTGCTTTGTTAAGAGGAAGAGGTTTAAGTGGAGCTCAGCTGATCAGGACCAGACTAGAATTATAAGTTTCTTTATTGAAGTTACTGATGTTTATGACTCTTATTGTACTGAACCTTGTGGGGCTGTTTGGGGTATCTGATTATGTAGCTTAGTTGGTGGGGGTGCAGGCTATTGGGTAGGATGCCACTTGTGGCAACATTATTTGGGATGTTTGTTTAAATCCAGTCTAGGATAGATTCTTTGCATGTATCTTTGTTAATTCTATTTGAAGTCTTGATCAGTTGAGAGAAGCCATATACTGTAGCTAAATTGAATTTGCTAGGTCTTTAGGGCCTGTCTATACTAACATCTCCTAGCATGATGGTTGCCAGTCTTATGCCGGTCAGTATCCAGGAGAGGATCTCTTCCAGGACAGGGCTGCTGTTATCAGGTGGTATGTGTAAACGATGGATAGAGATTTGTAGTTATTCAGTTTGTAGAGTGAGGTGAAAAGTACAGAATTGTGGGTATAGTATCATGGTAAGTGGAGAAATCTAAAATATTTCTGTAGAAAACAGCAACTCTATATGCTTTTTTGTTGGTTCAGTCTAGTCTGAGTATATTATAACCTGGTGGTAGTATTTCTGTATCTTTGGAAATTGGCTTTTTGTGGGCAATACAGCCACAAACTTCTTTGATTTTGTTAAAAACACTGCCTAGGTTACTATGTAGTATTTTAAGCCTTGGGGGTTGAAGAGGTAAGCTGTTGCTGTTTTGAGATATGTGGGGACTGCTTGTTGGGGTCTGGGGTTAGATGAGTGGGTCTGGGTTTGGAATGCATATCTCCTCCCAGTATTATTGTCCAGTTAATAGTGTGGCTATTGAAGAGCCTCTTATATTTGGGCTTGAGTTTATAGACTGTTTTAGATAATAGTGGAGCATGTGCTGCTTGTTTGTATTTCAGGGTGTTAATGTAATTAATATTGAGTAGGATGGAGGTGACAGAGAAATGCATTGTGATGTAAATATTGTGTGGCAGGCATCAGTAACGGTGAGAGAGAGACTTCATTGAGTATAATGAGAAATGCTAGTGACAGAAGATGAAACAATGGCATATTTGGGATTTAGAAGGATGCATGGACAAGTGATAGTGTCCATAGGTTCATACTAAGATAACTGCTCTTGTGAGCCATTTTAAGCCTAGCCAATTACCCCTTGTGAGACTCAAACCCTGTACCTTGTGTTTGTAAGGCAAACACCTTGACCATTAGGTCACCATCCTTCTTGAGATTAAAGTGTGTGACTGGAGGAGTGTAGAGGGTGCAGTTATAGGTAGTAGAGATTAATGGGAGGAGTAAAGCTGAGTAAGATGACAGGTGGGATTAATGGGTAGCTATACAGATTGATCAGTAGGACTGTTAAGTAGGTCTGGGGATTGATAGGTAGGTACTGGGAAATAAAGGCATGAAGGAGGATGGATTTATATGGTGAGGACACTGTTAATGGTATAGAATAGGTCTGGTAAGGAAGGCTGGTAAGACAAAAGTAGTGACTTAATTGGGTATGGATGTAGAGAGACTGAGGGTAGAGGGGTACAAGCAGTACAGAGAGATAAGGGGAAGGCTGACACTTATACAGAAGGAGATGAGAGATAAATATTAATCTGGTTGTAGTAAATGAGAGAAAATTGCAGGGATAGAAGTAAAAAGGAGTTTTGCTTAGAAATAAACTAGTGGTACAGTTAGGGAGGTTTCTAAGAAGAAGAGTATATATTGCAAAGCAGTATGGGAGGGAAAATGGCAGTTAGAAATCATGGTTAACGTTTGATGAAAGTAGTGAAGAGGAGAATATCAACACGAGTGTTTCGTTGATAATAGCAACGTTGTTTGGGAAGGTATAGAGAATAGGTTAATAGGTTCATAGGTTCATAGGTTGATACTAGGCTATCTGCCCTAGGGCATTTACAAGCCTAGCCAGAGTGTGTTTGGCTTTCACCACCCTTCTTAGATTAGTTGACTGTGCCTCTGTATAGTAGGTCACAGAAGATAGCCCATTTAAGGTTAGTTTACCGCGCCTCTGTCTAGCAGTGACACAGAAGAGATCCCAGGGGTAAATTTACGATCTCCCATCCAAACGTCAAGATTCTTCCTGAAGAGGGTCATTGAGGGGCTCTGTCTGACATGGACTGGGATTTTGTTCCAGAGTGAGGGGAGCCTCTGGGATATGAATCTGTCCCTCCAGCATGTTCTATTTATTTCTGTGCTGAGGTTTAAGTCACTGAAGTGTGTAGTTCTGGTGGATTTGGATTTCTTGAGGTGGAGCATGTCCATTAATTCTGGGTTGGACATGGCTTTATACGTCAGGCACAGATCGCCTCTGAGTAGGCGGTAGGCATCTGAGTAGAGCTGGAGTTTCTTTAGCCTAACTGCGTAGGGCATCTGTTTGAGTCCCTTGATCCTCTTGGTGAGGTACTTTTGGGGTCTTTCTGGTTGTAGCAGGTTTCGGGTAAGGTACATCCCAAATGGGGCATTGTATTTAATTATGGGCCTGATGAGTGATGAGTAGAGGGGCACAATGACCTCTCTTGATCTAGATGTGAACCCCTTCATGATAAGGTGGGCTATATAGAATGTCTTTCTAACCACTTTGGCAATGTGATTGTCAAAGGAGAGATTGCAATCTACTTGGGTCCCCAAATCCCTAATTACTTCTTCCATACTTAATGGATTACCACCTATGTGGTAATTTGTGGGCACTTTGTTTTTCCCAAAGGGGATGACTATGGACTTTTTGGCATTTAGCTTTAGGCCATGGCTCTGGCACCAGTTATCCGTCTTTGTGAGACCTTTTTGGAGGATGCTTGTGTCAGCAGGCGAGTCGATTATGGCCCCCAGTTTGCAATCATCTGCAAACTTTGTCAGCCATAGTCCTCCTGTGTTAGCCTGTACCTCAGAGAAATATATACTGAACAAGAGATCTCCCAGGACTGAGCCTTGTGGGACGCCACTTGTAACTGGTTTAGAGTCTGACATGGCACCTGCAATTCTGACCATGTGGGTTCTATCCCTAAGCCAGTTTGCAGCCCATCTTGTGACATAGGGGTTGATATTTAAGCTGGTGAACTTATTTATGATGCTCGAGTGGGGTATTGTGTCGAAGGCTTTTGCAAGGTCAAGGTAGGCTGTGTGGTCTACCTTCCCTTCGTCTATGGCCTTGGTGACTGTTTCAAAGAAATTGACCAGGTTCAAGAGGCAAGATATGCCCTTAACAAAGCTGAATTGGGTAGGATCCAGTGTTTGGAGGTTCTCAATGTCTTTGTTTATGAGTTCCATGATGATACACTCCATAGCTTTGCAGACCAGGCTAGTTAGGCTTATAGGGCGATAGTTTCTGGGGTCCGTTGTGGCACCACCTTTATGGAGTGGGACCACTGTTGCTGTACGCCATTCTTTGGGTACATATCCTGTTGTAAGGCTGAGACTGAACAGTGATTTTAAGTCAGGGTTCAGTTCTTCTTGGAGCTCATGTAAAACGCAGCCCGAGACACCGTCCTGTCCCATTGATGCTGTGTTTTTTGCTTTGGAGAGGGCAGCTCTCACCTGTGCATCTGTGATATCAGGGAGGCTACACTCTGTTGGAATAGTCATTTGCTCATTTGGAGGGGGGGGGGAGAGAAGTTTGCACTGAACCTGTCTGCCAGGATGTTGGCAATGTCTGTGGGTTCAGTGTATTTATTGTCATTTTGCACTAACTCAGAGCATATCTGGGAGTTTCCACCCAGGTTTCTGACATAACTAAAGAAAGCCTTGTGATTATCTTTAGCGTCTTGTGCAATTTTTCTTTCGAAGCTAGCCTTAGATGATTTTATGAGGGATCGTAGTTTCCTGCTAGTACTGATCAGAGTTGCCTTCCCTTTCAGGGATTTTGCTCTATCATGTAGTAGTTTCCTCCTTCTGTTGTACAGCTTATTTATGGCTGAGGTCCACCAGACAGGTCTCCTGCCTTTGGAGGAGTGTGTCTTGGTTTTATTTGGGATAGCACGATCCATGCATTCCTGTAGGTGTCCATAGAATGCGTTTGTAAAGGATTCTGCGGTTTGGGCCGTATTTTCCACTGGCCCTGGGGCTTTGAAGGATTCCACCTTGGTTTTGAGAAGTGGGAAGTTTGCTTTTGAGAAGTTTTTGACCGTGGTTTCCTTTGCTGGGGGTGGGGACGGGATATGGATGTCCATAGTGATTAATTTATGGTTAGATCTTACCAATGAGGGGTATACCTCTGGTATGAAACATAGAGTCCCCATGTTGGTGATGATCAGGTCCAATATGTTTTCCCCTCTTGTGAGAGTGGTGGCCAGTTGTTCCATAGCATTTGAGTTTATAAATTCTAGGAACCGTTGGGCTAGGGTGTTAGGGCTTGAGTAGTGCTCCCAGTCTATGTTTGGGTAGTTAAAGTCACCCACTATAATGGTGTTTGGAGAGACCTTCATATTCTCCAGTGTCTTCAGGAAAGCCGAGTGGGGTTCCTGAGTTTGGGAGGGTGGTCTGTAGCAGGCTACAAACTGGAAGGCAGTTTTGCCCACTGTTAGTTGCACATGGATTGTCTCAGATGCTTCATGCAGTGCCACTAGCCTGGAGGTATGGGTATCTTTGATGAATATGGATACTCCCCCTCCTCTTGTGGTTTGGTCTGAGTTTTGGGGCCTAAAATTATGGTATGAGGTATAGCCTGGTAGTGCTGGGGTGCTCTCGGGAGCCTTGAACCAGGTTTCTGTTACTGCACAGATATCGATATTCTCCATACTGAGGAGAGCCTCGAGTGCGTGCATCTTGAGGTTTAGACTTCTGGCGTTGAGCAGCATTACCCTTATTGGGTGTCATGAGTGAATGGTGTATGTGGGAAGTTAAATGGTAGAGTAGGGTGGGGTGGTGGAACTGAGGGTTGGCTAGGGGACCAAAGTGAACCTGAGCACAGTGAGGCTGAGTGAAGCAAGCCTCCCAACCTCAGGCTAATTATTACAGAGAGCAATGAATTTATATTGGGTAAAGAACAATTAACAAGAAGGCACAAAGTATGCAGACACCAAGAAACTAGGGAGACCAAGTCAGTAACATATACAGTGTAATCTATTGGTCAAGTGAAGGTACAGTGGCCAACTTCGAATAAGTGGTCATCAGCAGAGCTTGATCATGGTGAAATGGGGCTCTAAGCAAGGTAATGGATCAGAGCCCCCCACACACACACAGAACCCCCCCTGCACACACAGCAGTCCCCTACACAGCAGCCCACCCCAGCTCCACAGCCCCCACTCCGAAAGTCATTCCAGTGTCACATTACTTAGCTATTTCTCCCCAGTTACTATAAAAATGGTTCAAACCTATTAGTGTGCAGACTATTTTCTTCTTTATTTCTAAAATGATTACAGATATTTGGATTTACGTTAAAATTTTTATTTCAAATTTTATAGTACAAACACTGACAGATGTTTACTAAACATAACAATACAGTTTCACAATGAAAACGACTTAGCATTAGCAGTAAACATCTCTGCCCTTGAAATTCACATTCATTGAAATGGCATCAAAATCCACATTCAAAGAAAATGCATCTGGCCAGTGGCAGATAAAGTTTACCTTTGGGCTGTTTTTAAACCATAGGCCCCTTGAACACATTTTTAGGATCATACATACATGCATTTGTTCTTTGATTAACTTTCCTGATTGTATGAAATTATATTCCTTGTATAATACGCCAACACTTGTTAGAGTGTGTTTTAAATCTATAGTTTTGAAAAATTTTCCAGTAAGCAATGAAACAAACTGTATGAAGCAATAATAACAAAACTGCCCATTTCAGAACATTTTAACCATAAAAAGCCACTCAGACTTCTGTCAACATGATCCAACAATATCAGTCAATATGTATAATTTATGCAGAAGTAAGTCATCTGAATAATTCCACAAAGAGATCTGTAACTAATGAAGAGGCTGCTAGCAAACAACTTTATATTTCAGAGTTTCATCTACAAATTCAGTGCTTACTGCCCTAGGGAATGGATGGAAAACTGACAACAGGTTGCCAAAAGAGGATACACTCAAGATGCAGCACCACCACCCCCAAGTAGAACACGGTAGCAGCAATTGATCTATATGGTGTGGGAGTAGAACCCAAAGCTTTCTGCATCAAATGGCAGACATACTATCTGTTGTTTTGTTTCACCTTGAAAAAGCTCGGTATTTAACCGAGCAAAAGCGCTTGGGTTTATTCTGTTTGTTTTTTAATAAAGGTTTCAAGCATTTAGCTCTGCAGTTTGGTTTCTACTAAGAGTGTATTTTCCACTTGGTTTAAGGGTCCTGTGGTGCCAGGCTTGATCGCTTCTGTGGTTTAATTTTTGGTTTTTGGATTTACATACTATCTGTTGTGCTACAAATCCTGCTTTCAAGCTTTGCACTATAGTGATAATGATTCGCTAAACAAAACAGATGCACATTGAATGCAGATATAGGTGACTGCCTAGGTCACCTATTGCTGGATCAAGCTGTGGTCCTTAGAGTGGAATGGCTACTCCATTGTGGGGAAGGTCATAGTCACTTTCCAGCACAGGGTAGGACAAATATTTGATTAATTTAATTAATACACAACCAGGGTCTTCTTGTTAACTTTCTTACACATCACAATGACAATATTGTCATTGAAAACTTTCACAGAGATGTGGCTTGTGGCAGAGTCCTGCTATTTCTGGGTCAGGGACTGGCATAGTGAAAACAGGCTCTGAAAGGAAAAAAAAAAGAGAAAAACTCTACTAAACTGAAATATTATATGGAATCAATAAAGTTAATACATAGGTAACTAGGTCATTCCAAGAAATTGATGAAGGACCATGGTGAGTCAGAGCAAGTGTACATGGGCTACACTAAGAGTAGAGATAAGGTAAGAGAGTTTCTTAGTGTGAGGGGTCAAATAGGTTTAGCAGGAGTTACAGTGATAGAGAACCACAGTAATACACTGTGTAGAGCTATATAGACAAAATTATCAGAACATAACACTACACTACTAAGCAAATTATAAAATCATCACTTGGTAAGCATTCATTGAATTGACCAGTATGTCAGAAGAATGTTGTATATACCAAAGTATTATCAAATGAAATTGCATACATACTTCTTAAAGGGCACAGGCTCAATATACATAAAGTTTATCTGACCAGAATAAAATCAAATACAAATACAAGACATTGCCAAGGCCTTTTCATTGTTCTATTCTCTTAGAACAAATAGGGATGTAACAGCATGTGACATATACCTGCCCTGGGAAGGAAGATTGAGAGACCAAAGTGAGGGGAGATTAAGCAGCACATTCTGCTACAGTGATCTTCTCATCCTCTGGTCAATTATTACAGAGAATCATTACAATTAACAAGGAGGCACAGCATGGAACAGGTTTTCTTTTATGTACTGAATGCAAAAACCAAGAAGATAGGGAGACAAAGTAACTGACTGATAAACTAATGATACTGACCCAAAATTCCAACAACTCTACAGGCGATGAAGAAGTTATGTACCTACCATAACGTTCCATGTTAGTTGTCTTCATCTCGCCTTCTTTCTTGCTGGTTGGGATCGGAGCCGATCCTCGGCTCCGACTCGGCCATCTTCTATAGCTCGAGAGCTGTTTACTGGCTCGAGGCTACCCCTTATCCCATGATGCCTAGCAATAGCTACCCAGATCTCATTTGAAATAGCTAACCCCAGACATAGCCAGAGAATATACCTGTCTATACAAACAGGTTGAGCAGACCTGTCATACTCTCTAAGTCAGTAGAGGAAACAAAGCAGAGAACACTCAGCCAGTGAAACCAGAACTCCTCTCAGTCCAATAGGACAGGGGGATGGAGGGTGGGACGCAAGAAAGAAGGCGAGATGAAGACAACTAACATGGAATGTTATGGTAGGTACATAACTTCTTTATGTTAAGTTGTCTGTCTCGCCTTCGTTCTTGTTGGTTGGGACAGCGTCCCTAGCACCTACAATCCTGGGTGGCTCATTGGAACAGACTCTTCAGAACAGTGGAACCAAAGTCACCTCTGCTCCTGGAGATCATACCTAGCTTGTAATGAGAAATAAAGGTATGAGGATTTGCCCACATAGCAGCTGCACAGATAGAATTCATGGGCAACCTAGACTGGAAGGCTACAGAGGTGGCCAAGGCCCTAGTAGAATGACCTTTCGGTTTGATAGGTAACTCTTTGTTCCTTAGTTGATAAATTAAAGTAATAGTGTGAGACAACCACCTGGATAAGGTCACCTTGGAAACTGGGAGACCTTGTTTGCCTAGAGCATAGGAAAGGAATAGTTGGTCCAACTTCCTTATTTCCTTAGTCCTGTGCAGGTAAAAATGCAATTGTCTATGAACGTCCAATTGGTGTAATTTGTACTCTGCCTTGTTGGTGTGATTCTGGAAAAACACGGGAAGGTCTATAGATTAGTTTAAATTATTTTCTGAGCAGACTTTTGGAAGAAACGAAGAATTAGTCCTCAGAGCAACCCTGTCCTTATGAAAAACCAAGTATGGAGGATGAACACATAGTACCTGAAGTTCAGAGATGTGCCTGGCTGAAGTAAAGAGTGTCTTCCAAGATAGAAACTTAATAGGGCAGGACGCTGCTGGTTCAAAAGGGGGCAGAATTAAGGAAGTTAATACCAGATTAAGGTCCCAAGGAGGAGGGGGATCTCTCACTGGAGGCCTAAGGAGAGTGGTCCCTCTCAAAAAAGCTTTACAGAGCTTATGAGACATAATGTTTGAATCTGACAGACCGACATGGAAGTTAGAAATGGCCGCTAATTGAACCCTGATTGTAGCAGAAGCAGACCCAGAACTAAAAAGTTGTGCTAGGAATTCTAGAATTTCGTGGACTGGGGCTGAAAAGGGATCTACATTCCTAGCCTCTGCCCAACAAGAAAAACATTTCTATTTACTAGCATAGGTTTTTCTGGTTGTGAATTTGTGAGAGGAGACAATAATCTCACGTACAGCCGAGGAAATGCTGGGAAGCCTGGTTAGGGTTGGAAGTGGAGCAACCAAGCTGTGAGCTGGAGGGTTTGGAGGGATTGATGCAACCCGTCTGACTGATGAATCAGTAGGTCCGGAATCTGATTCAGAGTCCAGGGCTGATCGAGAATGTAATGGTGCAGGAACGGGAACCATATCTGTCGAGGCCACTAGGGGGCAATGAGGATCATTTTGCAACCCAACTATATTGCTTTCTGTATGAGTTTTGGAATCAGGGAAAACGGAGGAAAGGCATAAAGAAGTCCCTGAGGCCAATTGTGGACTAGAGCATCTCTGGGTGAGTGACCTGGAAGCAGAAGAAGGGAGAAGTCGTTGCTGCATTTGCTATTGAAGGGGGTGGCAAAAAGATCACAGCAAGGCTGTCCCCATTTGCGGAAGATAAGATCCGCAACTTCCTGATTCGGAGACCACTCGTGAGGCATGAGGATAGCTCTGCTGAGCCTGTCCGCTATGACGTTGGACCTCCCAGGGATGTGCATTTTAATCAGAAAACGTTGGGAGGAAATCGCCCACTGCCACAGTCTGAGTGCTTCTCGACACAGGTGGTAGGACCTGGTTCCGCCCTGCTTGTTGATGTACCACAATACTGACATGTTGTCTGTTTGAATTGCAATGGTCCCAGAAGGAAGAAGTCCTGAAAGGCTTGCAACGCTAGGAGCACTGCTCTCATTTCTAGGATGTTTATGTGCCGATGGTACTCATGAGGCTGCCAAGTGCCTTGGAATGTCCGGCCCTGATAATGTCCCCCCACCCTATCAGGGAGGCATCTGTGGTCACTGTGGCTACCGGAGGAGGCTGAATGAAGGGTCTGCCCTGAGTCACTAGTGAGGAGACCATCCACCAGGAAAGGTGCCTTTTGCATGTTTCTGTAATCATGATCATGTGAGACATGGGCAGCTGTTGGAAAGACCACTGTGTGAACAGAAGCCACTGAAGGATCCTCATGTGAAAGCGGGCCAGTGGGATTAGAAGAATGGCTGCTGCCATGGAACCCAGAATTTGAAGGACAAACCTGACTTGGATTCTTTTGCTCTGCATCAGAATTTGTACTTGCTGATGAATTGTAGACACCCTTTCTGGCGGTAGCCTTGCGGACATGTTCCTTGTGTCTAAGTCTGCTCCTATGTTGGTGATAGATTGACAGGGCAACAAGGCAGATTTTTCAAAGTTTATTGTAATGCCTAGCTGGGAGCAGATTGTGAGTGTGTAGTCCCTGGCTTGTAGAAGTTGATGCCTGGTAGTAGCAGTGAGGAGCTACACCTGGAATCCTCGACGTCTCAGGTGAGCCGTGACCACTGCCATACATTTGGTGAACACCCTGGGGGCTGTGGTGAGACCAAAGGGCAGAGCTCTGAACTGATAATGACTGGCTCCCAGCTGGAAGCAAAGAAATCTCCTGGAGCGCCTGTCCATCTTGATATGGTAGTACGCGTCCTGAAGATCTATCGAGCACATCCAATTGTCCTGACCCAGAAAGGGTAGAATGGACTGAAACGTGACCATCCGAAACTTTGTTCTTTGTACAGACCTGTTTAGTCTGCCAAGATCCAGAATCGGTCTCCAGTCCCCTGTCTTTTTTGGTACCAAAAAGAACCTTGAGTAAGTTCTGGATCCATGCTGGTCTGCCGGGACTTCCTGGATGACTCTTTTTTCTAGCAGTTTTGAAACTTCTATTATTGCTTGGTCCTTCAGATTGGATGGAACATCTGGAAGGGGTTTTCTTGACAGTAAAGGGAGTTGACAGAAGGGAATTTTGTAACCTCCGGATATAATGAACCGTACCCATCTGTCTTGTGTTAAATTTTGCCAGGCTTTTGGGTACAGAGAAAGTCTTCCCCCGACAGCCTCCAGAGGTGAGCAGCTGGGCAACCCTTCAGGGATGCTGAAAGGGCTTATCAGAGAAGGATTCTCTGTTGCTCTGGTTCTGCAGACCCCTCTGCCATGAGGGCGGCATCTGTTGTTATTGTTTCCCCCTCTACCCCTGGAGGAAAAATCGCTATGTGTGTCAGGCAAGGCTCCCTGGGATTTTTGGAACCACATTTTGCCACTCTTCTGACTTTTGGGGTATGGTCTAGAAGGAGTGGAAAAATGGACTCCCACAGCAGAGAGAGTCTTGCCTTCTTTCTCACACCTAGTCAAAGTGTCTTTCACCTGTGGTCCAAAAAGAAAGGAACCATCGAAGGGGGTGTTGGTGAATGATGCTCGAAAGGGTTCTGCAAAATTACACAGCCGCATCCATGCATGCCTCCTAAGGGCCACACCCATATCTGCAGCTCTACTCGCACCATTGGCTGCCTAGGAAATGAGCCTCATGGAGGAGTTAACTGCATTTTCTGACAGCATGAGTCACACTTCTTGAATCCAGACACTTTGGATTCCTTCGACATCCTGAAAGAAGGAAACAACAAATACAACAACAGCTACCAAAGCAAAATACAGTCTACACAAAAAACACTGTATACTACAAGACTATAGATAAAGGTTTTTTTTTTTTTTTTTAAATAGGAAAGCCTCTAACTTAAACGGCTAGCCTATGAAGAAAGGTAGAAGGAAAGCCTCTAACTTAAACGACTAACCTGACAAGAAGAGGATGGGGGGGAGGGGTGGGGGAGAACTCTCTAAGTTAAATGAGTTCTACAAGGTAAAGAAGGGATACTACTAAACACTAGCTATCACACAAAATACAAGACTAATCTTTAACAATAAACACTGAAAAAATAGAATTCTAGAGTAAGAAAGTTAAACAAAAAACTTTATACGAGCCTGAGCCAGAAAAACGATACCTCGCAGCTGAAGCGGCAAATGAGATCTGGGTAGCTATTGCTAGGC
Source organism: Protopterus annectens (assembly GCF_019279795.1). NCBI lineage: Eukaryota > Metazoa > Chordata > Ceratodontiformes > Protopteridae > Protopterus > Protopterus annectens. The sequence continues at coordinate 1,552,081,087 of NC_056726.1, forward strand.
ATCATGGGATAAGGGGTAGCCCCGAGCCAGTAAACAGCTCTCAAGCTACAGAAGATGGCCGAGTTGGAGCCGAGGATTGGCTCCGATCCCAACCAGCAAGAATGAAGGCGAGACAGACAACTTAACATGCTATATTTGCCAACTCAGCCAGTAAAATCTGGAATCTACTCCCTACTACCATTACCAAGGAAACCTCACTACCCCTATTTAAAAGAGAACTCAAAAAATACCTCACATCTCATTGGCTGTGCTCTTGTTCTAAACCTAACAACTTCACTAATACATGTCTTGCTACCCAACCTGCTGTTTAGCCAAGTATCTATGCCTCATAGCATTTGAATGTCTAAGCATTGTGAATTATGAGATCTGATTGTATTCTATGTTCACATTTTCTGATACATCTTTGCTAATCAGATGTAAGTCTGCACATTGTGTATATTGATATCTGCCTGTATTCTTTGTTTATATTTTTCTAAACATGCCTGCCTGAGTTTATCACTCAGTGATGTATGTACTGTCTCTTTTTGGTATGTGGAGCTTTTCTCCCCGGGCATCCACTGGAAATGGACATATAACCAGTCGGACTATCCCGGTCAACAAATGTAAAATAAATAAAAATAAAATAAAACTAGTGTATACAGTGTGATCTATTGTTCAAGAAAAAGTACTGTGGCCAACTTAGTAAGTGGTCCTTAGACTACAAGGACTACTCCTTTGGAGGGAAAGTCACAGCCACTTTTCAGGACAGGGCAGGCAAGTATTTGACTAGTTAAAGTTTATACACAGCAAGGCCATCCATGTTAGACTTGCTTACATTGGGCAGTGACAATATTCTCAGAAAAGAGCTCCTGCTATTTCTATGCCAGGGACTGATGTAGTGACCACAAGCTATTGTACAATAACATTACTCTGAGTGAAAACTTTCACAGTGGTGTTTCTTGTGTCAGAGCTCCTTCTATTTCCAGGTCAGGGTCTTATACAGTGACCACAGGCTATTTCACAAAGACAATATTCTCACTGAAACGTTTACCAGAGATGTGCCTCATGGCAGATCTAATATTTCTGGATATGGGACACCAATGTATTGACCACAGGATTTTGCTCAAAAAACATCTTCAGTAAAAACTTTCACAGAGGTGTGCCTTGTGGCATTGATCCTGCTATTTGTGTGACAGGGACCACTGTAGTGACCAAATAATCACCAAGAACGTAGTTTTAATGAAGCTTTCGGGCACACATCCCTTCATCAGCATATATAATCACATCTAGGTGTTCTTTATATAGAGGGTCATTTAAAAAGCACATGATCAGAACCAGCCTATAATAATATACCTAAAAACAATTACATCATTACTTAAATAAAATGTGATTTCTAATTTGTATTTCTATACATAAAAACTCTAAAAATACATAACTTACTAAACATCTAATAAGCAAATTACATATACATACATTTAACAAATATATTATTTTATTTCTAATTGTTTTTTAACTAAAACAGGTTTTATGCTTACTGCACTATTAAGACCAGGATTTAAATCTGCCTGTAGTCTGATTATCCAGTCTAATTCTTTAAGCTCTATGGCATTATTTATGTCACCCCCTCTTAAACATTGTTCAACTATATCCACCACTCTAAATTTAAAATTATGGGTCTCAAATTCCATAATATGCTTATATAGGGCATTTGTTTGTACTTTCCTATTTATTTCTGACCTATGTTCTATAATACGGTCCTTTAACCGCCTAGTGGTTTTCCCTATATACAATGCATAACAATGCGTGCTGATAAAATGGCAACAGCTTAATTTAGAATTAAGCGCAAATTACTTGAAACTCATGAATGAGTTTTTTGTAGAAATTGAACACTCCTTGCTGATAGAAATAGAAGCCTTGGAAAAACAAGTATTGGAGTGTATTAAAGGAGATACAACAAACGAATATTATCAGACCTTTATTGAGAATGTGCATGTTATGGACAGTAGACTTGAGCTAAAGAAAAAACGTAAACTGCAACGCGATGTACAAGATTTTAAAAATGGGCATATCTTCTCTTGGCCCAAACCAGAATACAAACATTCAAAATTTGTTAGCAATAATAAGAACTATGAGCAAAACAAGAATAAGAATACAAAAACAAGATTGCTAGATCAGCTTGATGAATTTTGCTCGCCGCAACCGGCATTGGTAACACCCACTAGCCAACAAGCTAGTGTGCATGACGCTACTCCAATGACGTCACAACGCTGCGATGAAGGAGGACCGAGAAGTGATGGAGTTGTAGTAGAGCCCGTTACAGCAGTTAACAGCTCGGATACAGCCCATACATCGAGCGTATCCACTCCAATGAAACAAAAAATAGATTTTAAAAACAAGAAGCAGGCGGAGATATCAACTTTTTTACCGTTTCGGTTGAAACAACCGGAAAAAGTAATAATTCGGCAAGTGCAGCAGGAGAAGAATCTAAATGCAGTAGCACAACAGCAGCAAGTAACGCAAGGGGCGAAAAGAAAGAACGACAGCCCAAGACAAGCCAGCAAATTACCCAGCAGATAATTACAACATTTCCTTTCATTAAAGAAGGTACTTTAAACTTAACACAGTACTATTTGTCTGAAGATCATTATGAACTGTTGAGCAAAGGATTAAAATTTATACCCTTTGCTATGGACAATATGGTCAACGCCATTATTGATCTTAGACTATTTACTAGAAGTATAATGCTAAAGCTGTTATTTACAAATATGAATTCTACTGAAATGCATTATAAAAAGTCTAGTACTTTTATTCCGCAATTATCACCAATGCTATTGGCTTTTACTAACATAGTTGAAATCGAATTAAGGTCCTTGTATGTAAAGAAATGTGATAAAACAAGAAAATATAATTTAACATATGGGGAATATCAAGCTCTGTTAGAGTTAAAAAATCACAAGGATTTAATTATAAAGCAAGCAGATAAGGGTGGGGCAACTGTACTTATGGACAGAAGTTTTTATAACACAAAATTTAAAAATTTTCTTGCTGATGTTAACACATTTAAACAGATAACTTTTACAGAAGTAAAGAATCAAATAATGCAAGTAAATATGGTTATATATGATATGCAGTTAAATAATGAAATCACATTAGATTTATTTAACTATTTTTCTGTACCATGCCCTAAAATTCCACAGATTTACGGAATTCCGAAAATCCACAAATCATTACATGACCCCCCACTGAGACCCATTGTTTCAGGTAGAGGATGGGTGACCGAACCCATCTCAAAGTATTTACAGAAAGAATTAGCTAAATTACTACCTAGGTGTAATAGTATTATAAGAGATACAACTGATTTTTTAAGTAAACTTAATACATGGTATGGTCTAGCAAAAAATGAATATATATTGGTGACATTAGATGTGGAATCACTGTTCACAGTCATTCCGATAGACTATGGTGTTGAAGCCATAAGGAGACTATTACTAATGGATTCCACCAAGCAACCATGTGAAGTAGAAAAATTATGTTCACTTTTAGATCTAGTGTTGACTAAGAATTTATTTATATTTGATGGTATTCCTTATAAACAACTAACAGGAGTAGCAATGGGAACCTCGGTGGCGAATACATTTGCAAATCTTGTGCTATATTACTGGGAGAAAAAATATATATTAAGTAATAATAATGCACATAATATATATGTTAAAAGCTATGTCAGGTTTGTGGATGACTGCTTTTTTGTATGGGAAAGAACTGAGGAGAACCTGCTGCTATATTTATCCTATTTAAATAATACAACTAATTTTTTAAAGTTTAAAATGGATTATTCTAAACAAAGTATAGTGTTTTTAGATGTAAGATTGTATAAAAATAATGAAAAGTTGGAAACAAGGATCCATAAGAAAGAAGTTCACACAGTAAGATATTTGAAAAAAGCGAGTATGCACCCCCCACATATATTTAAGGGAATTGTTAAGTCACAGATGATTAGGGTGAGTAAATTAACAACTAATAATAAAGAATATGAAGTTGAAATAGCCAAAATGAAAGATGAATTTACAACCAATGGTTATAATGTGACTATTGTAAATAATATTATGGAAGAAGTAAATATAGGTAGACAAAATATATTTAAATCAGTATTCAACACATCTTTAACTCAAATTGAAGATTTAAACATAGTACAGAAGATAGGGCAAGAACAAAAAAGTAGATATGTTATGACATACAATGGGTATACATATCAAATTATTAATATTATTGAAAAAAACTGGCCAATATTGATGGCAATGCCAGAAATAGAAAAATTGGTAGGCCCTAAGCCTAGATTTGCATACAGAAATCACCAATCTATAAAAAACATATTATGCTATAAAGATTTTAGGGAAACACGTAGGCTAGAACAGGATCGGCTGGGTACTCACAAATGTCAGAATTGTAGTTGCTGTAAAGACATATTTAAATCAGACTATGTGTTTAAACATCCAACCACAAACAAGGAATATAAATTTTATGTAGCAGCAACATGTAACACAAATAGATTAGTGTATCTTGCTACCTGCACGCATTGTTATGCATTTTATATAGGGAAAACCACTAGGCGGTTAAAGGACTGTATTATAGAACATAGGTCAGAAATAAATAGGAAAGTACAAACAAATGCCCTATATAAGCATATTATGGAATTTGAGACCCATAATTTTAAATTTAGAGTGGTGGATATAGTTGAACAATGTTTAAGAGGGGGTGACATAAATAATGCCATAGAGCTTAAAGAATTAGACTGGATAATCAGACTACAGGCAGATTTAAATCCTGGTCTTAATAGTGCAGTAAGCATAAAACCTGTTTTAGTTAAAAAACAATTAGAAATAAAATAATATATTTGTTAAATGTATGTATATGTAATTTGCTTATTAGATGTTTAGTAAGTTATGTATTTTTAGAGTTTTTATGTATAGAAATACAAATTAGAAATCACATTTTATTTAAGTAATGATGTAATTGTTTTTAGGTATATTATTATAGGCTGGTTCTGATCATGTGCTTTTTAAATGACCCTCTATATAAAGAACACCTAGATGTGATTATATATGCTGATGAAGGGATGTGTGCCCGAAAGCTTCATTAAAACTACGTTCTTGGTGATTATTTGGTTGTTTTTTTTGAATATTTGGTAGTGAACTGTTTCCTGGACCACTGTAGTGACCCCATGCTGTGCCCTGGGAAGGAATATGGTGATTGAGTGGATGTGGACACCAGAGCAGCACCAAACGTACACCAAATTCAAACAAGTATCCTGCAGTATCATATCTGCTTTGTATATACATTCCAGCAAGACAAGTTAGATGTCTTAATCAAATAAAATACTTACTGTTAAACCAAGCAACCAGTCATGTGACTGCCTAGCCTCCATTCATGTAGCCAGATTATGAAACTCAATTCCTCCTAAACGCAGAGATAAATTTAACCTAAAATTTTTTCAATGAGAATTAAAAACATACATAACATCTTCTTGGATCTGCATTTGTAATGCTTAAAAGGAAATATTAAGTTATTTCTTTATTTAACATCTGTTTATTGGAAAAATCCGACTGGGACAGAGCCCATTTTCAGCACAGACCTGGGAAGAAATGCTCCAGACACATGTCTTTGGAATGTGGGTGGAAACCGGAGCACCCAGAGGAAACCCACACAAACACAAGGAGTACATGCTCCACACAGAAGGCACCCCCACTGACAATTGAACTGGAGAACCTCTTGCTGTGATGTAACAATGCTAATCACTGCAGCATTGCACTGTCTCTTATACAGGCACATAGCATTAACGTTGGCACTCACCCACCCTTACACCTATTTTTACTCCTCTGTCCAGTTTAACCTCTGTACCTCCCTCTCTTCACTTCTTTCTTCCTTTTGTCTCCTCATACTTCTCTTCAGTCTTCTGATTAACTGAAAAGCAAAAGCAATGATCTGATCTTGTTAATTCTTGTTCATTCCTTACGCATGGGTATCAGTTCCGAGCTCGGAACTGAGCCGGCCATTTTCCAAGCTCGGTCCAACTTCAAACTCTTGAGCTAAACTCTTATCCACAATCCCCCTCTCCCTGTTACCTCAGATTTCATTTTCTGCGTTGCTATCCGATTGTGTCAAACTACTTCTCTTGAGCTAAGTATAGTCAATTGCTGTTTAATTGCTTTACAAATTACTTTTCTCTCAGAAAAGTTCATATTTTAGTGTCTCTTACCCTATCGCATCTAGCATTCATAATTTCTTCAGGTTTTTCTGCTTTTTCTTACTACTTTTACCATGAGGTATTCTCTATTTACCATCATTGGTAATCTCTTTCCCTTTTCTCTCTCATACCTTCGGATACTCTCTTGTACCATTGTTGGTACTTTTCTATTAATTTGCTGTCATGGCGGATAAAAAAGGTAGTCCAGGGTTTAAGCCGTGTTCTGATTGTGGACGCAAACTGCCTACTTCTGATGCACACTCTTTGTGTGTTTATTGTTTGGGAGCTTCCCATTTATCTGTTGAACCACCCTGTTCTATTTGTGAGAACTTTTCTAAGAGAACATTGTTAGAAAGGAAAAACAAGCTGATACTGAAGAGACTTCTAAAATCTCCCTTTTCAGAGGCTATTTCTGGGTCAGAGGTCTCAACCCCTCCTAGAGCCCATAAGAAAATGGATGTTCCTACTAAGGCTAAATCTTTGCCTTTGTACCCGGTTGGGGACTCCCGCCAACCAAAACCTAAAAAGGCTAAAGTTTCAGCTCCAGAGCTCTCTCAGTCAGCCCCAGTGCTTTCGGTGCCTAGACCTTTAGCTCCATTAGTGATTTCGGCTCTGTCTTCTCCTGCAGCCTTCAATATATTGGCACCGAGGGGCTCCTCGGTTCAGACCATTATCACTGTATCGGCACCGACCGTTCAGTCGGTGCAGACCTTGACTGCGTCGGCTCCGAGATCTTTCTCGGAACCAATGCCTTTATTGTCGACTCCAGTTTTGTCGGTTCCAGCTTCAGCACTGACAACCACTTCAGCACCGATCCCTGTGTCGGTTTCAGTTTTGGCACTGACAACCACTTTGGCACCGATCCCTGTATCAGTGCAGACAATGACCTTGGCACCGATGACTTCTTCGGTGCAGACAACAGTAGTCCAGTCTCTCTCAGCACCATTGTCCTTGGTGCGGTCAGATGAGATGGGCACTGAGTCTGCCTCTTCTGTGGACAGGCCTGTTTCTCCCTCAGTCTCTGTGAGGTCCACTAGAAGACTTTCCGAACATGATGTGTTGCGTCTTGTGGACCAGTTACTCTTGGCCAGAGGTATCCCACCCCTCAGGAACTATCCTTCCTTAGGAGATGATCACCCATCTCCAAAGACCCCTTCATACTCTCCTCCTTCATTGCCTTTGAAGTCCATGGATATAGCACAATCTTCCCCTTCTGCAGTTCCCTTTATGGATCTCACTAAGGAACCACAGTTGCCTTTGTGGCAGGAAAGTTTTGCTATGACCCAGGATGTCAGCTGTGACATGCATAGCTTGCTGCTCCACAGCCATCCAGGGACTCTGGGTCGGCAGGCTGAGCCACTTAGGAGAGGGGTGACCCCTGTCCTAGTCATACACTCCTCTTTGGGTGAACCAGCCTTTCCAACTAATGGAGAAGGCTTTCACTGCTGCTGGCGATACTGGACTGTCTATACCTCTGACCTCCTCTGGTACACTGGTTTCACAAGTCACATCTAGCGGACTCCGGGTGCAAGGGCCACAGGACATATTCCCTCAGGAATCCCCCTTTCCGTTGTCTTCTCCAGCTTCTCCTGCTGAGGAGATTCACCGGAAAATTTCATGTAAGGGGGAAGCACATGGACTCCACAGAGGAGTCCCTCACCAAAGACACAGATTTTGATGAGGGGGTGGGATCCCCTCGGTCACCCTCTGAGGTATCCTTTGGTGATATCCTCAAAATCCTGAAACAGAGAGGTGACTAGCAGTCCTCTAATCTGACCTCTTTGGAATCTGTGTTCCTGCAGGCCTTTCATGCCCGGCCCCCTACCTCCTGGGTTACTCCACCTGCCGAAGAACTTGCCTGGCTCATCGTGCAGCATGCTTGGAAGGCTCCTGATACCATCAAAGCTATTCCCCTGAGACCAGATAAGCTCTTGTCCCCTACTGCTTCAGATCTCCATTGGTCCAAAGGTCTTCCTGTGGATGCTTTGATGGTGGCGGACGCAACAAAAAAGGATCTGGCAGAAGAAGAAAGCCAGACTGTCCATCCACCTAACAGAGAGTCTCAGACCCTAGACAGGATAGGGAAGTGCACATTTGCTTCAGCGACCTTTGCTATCAGGTCCCTGAATTATATGGCACATTTTACCAGGCTTCAAAGGGATCTGGTTTCTGAGATCTCTGAAACCTTGGCTGGTGCCGTGTCTGATGAGGTCCATGACAAAGTGGCCTCTCAGCTGGCCTCCATTGAATCTATATCTAACTTCTCTATGTGACTGATATCTCACACATCAGAAGGAGCAGCTAGAGCAGTGGGTTCAGCTGTGGTCTTGAGACAACATGTCTGGATGCGGTTGTGCAACTTCCCGGAACCCTTTAAGTCTTCTTTTCTTAATGCCGTCATTGAGGCCTCCTCATTGTTTGGGCATAAACTTAAAAGCACACTGGCCAGATGTGAACAGGATGGTAAGACCCTTTCTGCCGTAGGTGTCCATTATTCTTCCCCTCAACGTGCTTTTTCCCAAAATCAAAAGAGTGGGAAGATATGGTTCAAGAAATCTCAGGGTCCTTTCTGTGACACACAGGCCAAGTTCTCCCCCAGAGGCAGAGGAGGAAACTCACAGGGAAGATGCTCCTTTTGGGGCAGAGGGAGTCCACATAACCAGGGTCCCAGGGATTCTTTCCCTGGTCAATCCTACCAGCGCTCCTGAAGAGCAGCCCAACTCCTTTCCTCTGGAGGTGGTTGGCGGACGTTTCTCCTGGCTAACCATCACCACTGATTCCTGGGTACAAAGGATTATAACCAGAGGTTATCATATCCCCTTTGATCTTTGTCCCATCCCTTCAAAAAATCTTCCCGACATTCCACCCAGTCAAAGGGAAGAAGCAGCACTAGATATAGAAAAGCTGCTAAGAAAGAGAATCATCCAAATAGTCCCCCCAGACCAGATAGGATCCAGGTTCTACTCAAGACTATTTTTGGTGCCAAAGAAAACCGGGGACTGGAGACCAATATTGGTTCTCAGTGTATTGAACAAGTTTGTGAGAGTACAAATATTCCGGATGGTCACAATTTTGGAAAAAGACGATTGGATGTGCTCTATAGATTTTCAAGATGCGTACTACCACATAAAGGTGGACAGGCCATCAAGAAGATTTCTGTGCTTCCCTGCTGGAGCCTGTCACTACTAGTTCAGAGTACTGCCCTTTGGACTTTCTACAGCCCCCAGAGTGTTCACAAAGTACATGGCAGTTGTCACAGCTCACTTGTGACTTCAAGAATTCCAGGTGTTTCCATACCTAGACGACTGGCTCATTTCCGCCCCCACCAGACATCTACTGAAGCCATGGCATACTCTCCCCTCACTGCTCAAAGGCTAGGCATAACCATAAACTGGCAGAAAGCCAATCTCACCCCATCTCAGTCGACAGAATTCATAGGGGTTATCTTGGACACAAAAAACTCCAGAGCTGCTATCCCAGAGCACAGAATTCTAAGGATAAAGCAACAATTAATTCCAATCCTTTCAAAGGAAAAATCCATGGCTCACTCAGTTCTACAGCTGTTGGGTTCCATGGCAGCCTCCATCACCATTGTTCCCCTGGCCTGGTTTCACGTGAGGCTCCTACAATGGCTGCTGCTCATCCAATGGTATCCTTTTCAGCATCCTCTTTCAACCATGGTTCGAGTAACCCACAGGTGTAAACAGGATTTAAATTAGTGGATGACACACAATCTCTCACAATGGTCTCGCCCCTTCTCCCCCCAGCAACCCAAGGCCACAGTGACCATGGACGCCTCCCTGATGGGGTGGGAGGGCTATGTCAGGGACAGACAGACCAAGGCACTTGGTCCGAACTGGAGGCCCATCTGCATATAAATGTTCTAGATCTGAGGGCGGTGCTTCTGGCATTGTAAGCATTCCATCCCCTGCTGCCGTCTGGGACAATTGCGATTCAATCAGACAACATGGCGGTGGTCTGGTACATCAACAAGCAAGGTGGAACCAAATCTTAGCCCCTTTGTCGAGAGGCCATGAGGATATGGCAATGGGCGATGGCTACCAACCATTTTCTTCTAGCAACGCACATTCCCGGGAGTTCCAACGTGATAGCAGACAGACTCAGCAGGTGCACTCTTCAACCTCACAAGTGGTCCCTGAATCCCTTGATAGCGGCGGAGATCTTCCACCACTGGGGCCGTCCTTGCTGCGATCTCTTTGCATCCCCGACCAACTACAAATGCAGCAACTACTTCACCCTGATTCCCCCCCCGGGACAGTCACCCAGGTACGCTCTAGTCCATGATTGGCTCTCATTTCCACCCTTTCCCCTCATTCCCCAGTTTCTGAAGAAAGCCCGTCGGTTGAAGCGCAAGGTGATCCTCATAGCACCATATTGGCCTCGACAGATTTGGTTCCCCTTCCTTTGGCCTCACCTACTAGATCAACCATGGATTCTCCATCCAACCCCGGAGTTGATCTCACACCCACAGAACCTGATTCATCCCAACCTGAACAGCCTAAAGCTAATGGCTTGGCTACTCCAATTCCCTTGATTGCCAGGCAGAATGATCTTTCGATACCAGTACGTGATATTCTCATTGCTTCTCATAAGTGTTCCACTAGAATTACTTATCTGAGCAAGTGGAAAAGATTTACCTGTTGGCTGAAAGATAAACAAGTAGACCACTTTTCAGCACCATTGTTGATAATACTAGACTATCTGGCCGACCTGTTTCAATCGGGTCTATCGGCCTCTACCATTAGAGTTCATTTGGCTACAATTTCTAATTTTCATGAAGGTGTCCAAGATTCCTCTCTTATGTCCCATAAATTGTGCAAGACCTTCATAAAAGGTGTGAATCATCTGAAGCCACCTTTTAGAGAACCTATTCAACCATGGGATTTATCATTAGTTCTACAAGCTCTGACAATGTCACCTTTTGAACCAGCCTCTTCTTGCGACCTCAAGTATTTGTCATGGGACACCTTGTTTTTGGTTGCTATTACTTCTGCCAGACGTATTTCTGAACTTCAAGCTTTATGTATCGAGTCCATACTTGATTTTTCATAGAGATAGAGTGTCTCTGAGAACTAATCCGTCATTTCTGCCTAAAGTGATCTCTGAAATGTCCATTAATCAAGCCATTGAATTGCCAGTTTTCTTTCCCAATCATTCAAACAGAGGAGAGTATTGCCTACATACCCTAGATATACACAGGCAAATCCATTTTTACTTAAACAGGGCTAAACCCTTTCGTAAATCTGACCAGTTATTTTTGGCCTTATCTGGACCTAGATTAGATCTGCTGTTGCTAAGGTCACTTTAGCTAGATGGTTGAAGGACTGTGTGACCTTTATTTACACACAATGTAATATCTCGTTGCCTACTACCATGAAAGCTCATTCAACAAGGTCAGTGGCAACTTCTGCTGCCTTCCATGCCAGAGCTTCTTTACAAGACACCAGTGCAGCTGCAACTTGGGTTGCGCCTCATACCTTCATCAATCATTACAAATTGGATTTGGCCTCCAGGGGAAGAGCATCTTTCAGTTCTATGGTGCTCAGGAATGTCCTTCCATGAGACCCTCCCAGGAATAGAGGCAGCTGAGGACTCTGTCCCATGCATAAGGAATGAACGAGGATTAACAATATCAAATAAAGAAGTTATGTCTTACCATAACGTTCCATCTGTATTGTTGATCATCAGTCATTACGACCCTCCCTCCTTCCACCTCCTGTGGTTTCTAGTGGATCTCACCATCCAGTTCTCTTAGGTTATTTGACCAGAGGTAGCCTCTACCTTCTTTAACTTGCAAACTCAATCTGAGGTAACAGGGAGAGGGGGATTGTGGGTAAGAGTTTAGCTCGAGAGTTTGAAGCTGACACGAGCTTGGAAAATGGCCAGCTCGGTTCCGAGCTCGGAACCGATACCCATGCATAATGACTGAACAAGGATCAACAATACAGATGGAACGTTATGGTAAGACATAACTTCTTTTTCCACTGCATATATTTTTTGTAACTTGGATAAATGTTGAATAAATAGAATGTACTACTTTATATCAGTTTCTGCGGTTATTATCTATGATACAATCAGACTAAAACTTATTATATGTTTAAAACACTCACCTATAAATTGAGTATTTGTTGCTGCCTTTCTGCCTGGGAATCTACTGAAAATGGATTTTCAGCAAAGTTGGACTATCCTTGTTAACAATTATAAGTGTATAGAATAAACAAGTGAAGAAACAAACAAATCCATTAATACCTGTATGGTAGGCATTGGGATCAACAGACTTTTAAATCCAGAATGGGGTGCAGTTTTCTGCCACTATATTCTCTAGCTCTTTCGTTATACCTGGCTGATAAAATGAGATTTAAAATCTCCATTACATGATTCTGCAGTATCTAAAACAACTGCTTACGCCACCAATTGTATATCTACTTAATGGACAGCACTGAAGGTTCTGTCCCTGGTCATCACAAACGCATTGCTAAGATTAGAAATGAGCTGCTTTGGTAGAACCTCTGCATCAACAGCCTCTACAATGAAAAAAAAAACTCCTATCCCTCAGAAAAAAATGCCTTCGCTCCAAAAGTGACCTGTGGTGGATAAATAAAGAGCTAAGCAAATGAATGAGACCTGCAAAGATAATTACGACTTAAATGTATTAAACATTAAATATATGAAACGTTGTATATAATAAAACCTGTAACCTTGAGTAAGAGCTTTCAAGGACAGTTATGATATTATACTGGACACTGAATCGTGGTTTAGTAGTGGAAACATCACCCTTTCCATTCCAGATGATGATGGTCACCATCTGTATAGACTGGACAGAAGAGGTGGGAAGATTTCTATTTATGAAACCCAAAAATGCTTTTCTGAGGTATTGCTGCAGAGTAAGAATTGTGACCTGACTGTGATAAGAATTATACACAGTAACTTTAAGTGTAATTTTGCCCTGTTTTATTGATCCCCTGATCAATTGTTGTCATCAGATATTGGCACATCATTCATAGTTGCTTCTTAAGTGGTTTTAATTTAATTGCTGGCAATATAAATGCCCCAGTATAGATTGGAGCTTATCCACTTCTAACTCATTAATCAATAACAACATTATTGATGAAAGCATCTTATTCAATTACCAATGAATTGTTAAGTATCTACAAGGTAAGGCAACATCCTTCATGTAATCTGTCTCGGTGACGGATTGCAGGTAGCCGATGGTGATACAGAGCTGGAGCTTGGTATGTCTGACCACCTAAGCATTTCTTATGTGATAGCTTACCATGATCTTAAAGGTCATTTTGGTATTACAGTCCAAATGAGATTTTTATAAGGCTGATTATAATATCATTAATCAGGACATTAAGTTCTGGCACTAAACAAATATTATGATGGGCAAAAGCACTGAACCCAAATGGTAAACTTTTTATACTTTTATCCACCATCTAATTGATAGTGATGTTCCATTAGGTAATCATGCTAGAACTAGCAATAAATTCTCAATATGGTGGTCAGATGATTCTTTGCAGAGTAAGGTGCTCTATGACGGACCTATGGACAAAAGTTAAACTAGCACCAAGCCCAAAAAACAACACTGTGCAAATTCTTGCAGACTCCTCAGAAGATTAATTAAAATGTCCTGTGAACTAAGGCTGATTCATTACTTGACTCATAGTAACAAGACTTTGTTTAAACATTTTATGTGTTTTGGGAAAGATACTGTTTCCAATATGTGTTTAAAGTACAATGGATACCTTATTATTTAGCCAGGGGTCCTGACAATTTTTTTGCTGATAATTTCTTTGGTAGGGTAAAAAGACCCAAGGTTAGCTGCATCTTGGTGTTTCAGCAAGTCAGTGAGTGTTTGTCATTCATTCCAATTAATAACATCAGGAAAAAAATCTATCAAACTGAATTCTTCTACTACCTGCAATGGCTTGAATGTTTTTTTTCCAGCATAGTGTTAGTGGCTACTCATTCTATTTCCCCAGCCATTTGAGCATGGTAATGTCGCTGACATTTGGATGAAAGCTGTTGTGAGGTCCCCATCCCCAAAACACAAACAAGTTCATCAGCTGATGATTACAGGCCTATTAGTTGGACCTGTATTTTCAATAAAAGTTTTGTGAATTCTATCATCCTTTTAATTCAGGGAAATGGACCAGGTCTTGATATTTTTCAGCATGGTTTTACAGCTGGGTCCTCTTGTTTGACACATTTGCTAAGCTTTTATGTAGACATTTTCAGTTCCTTTGACGAGGGCCTTTCAATTGATGTGGTTTACTTGGATTTGGCCAAAGTTTTTGACTGCTATCTCACAAAGTCACTTTAAATGTGCTACAAGATCTTAAAATTAACTGTTATATGTTACAATGGGTGGATCACTGGCTGATTGTGAGGTTAAAGGTGATGGACATCTATCTTTATGAGTTTAGAAATATAAAAAAGGAGTAGCACGGGAGTCTGCTTTGGGACTTATATATTATTACTATTATTTAATATTAATTTTATTAGTAGCTGCGGTGGTGCAGCGGTTAGCGTTGTCACCTCACAGCAAGAGGTTCTCCCGTTTGATTCTCGGCTGGAGTGCCTTTTGTGTGGAGTCTGCATGCCCTCCCCACGGTCGAGTGACATTAAAGATATGCAGGTAGGTGCGAGCGTGAATGAGCATGCCTTCGTTGAAGGTTGGGCATCAGGCTGGCAACTCGACACCATAAAAATCCACTGCCAATCATGAGCAGACTGGAGTTCTGCTGTGACGACCCCTAACTGGGAAAAGCTGAAAGTCTAAGGAAAGACAGGATTTAATATTGATATTATTATTATTACTATGACCTGCTTCCCTAGGCATGATAATATCTAGCTAAGTAAGTCTGCTGTTGATACCAATGTGGGTGATATCATTTCTAAGGTACCTGTACCACTCCCTTCTAGGCTTTTGAATGCTGTTTAAAACTTTATACACCCGCATAGTGCCTTTTTTAGGCAATGCCAAATTGGCAAACCTACTGACACAGCAAAATCAAGTCAACTGAACCCAATGCCAAGAGCCTAAACAAATAACTACACTCCCCCCAAGCCCTCCACACCCTCGAGAACATAGACATCTGTGCAGTTACCAGGACTTGGTTTAAAGTGGCAGAGAGTACCCTGGCAGTACAAGGTTTCAGTCCCTTCCACAGTTTTAGACCAGCAGATACACAGACAAGGGCTAAAGGAGGAGGTTTTGCAGTATACATCAGAAACAATCATACCTCTAGTGTGGTCAAACAGGATGATGCATTGGAGGTCCTCAATGTGCAGATCACCAGAGACAAAATCCCGTTGCATATCCTAGCCAGCTATTGGTCATCCTCCATGTCCCATGAAGCTCCCATTCTAGGTACTTATCCCTTCTCATGGAAGACTTTAATTACCCGTCTATAGACTATGAATCCTGCACAACCTCAAATCTAAAGGCATAAGGATTTCTGGATTTCATAAATGTAAACACCCTTGAACAAATGGTGAGTATGCCCACCCACTAGAGGCTCCAATATAGTTGACCTCATGCTTACAAATATGGCAGAATGCTGCACCCTCCCACCAGTGTCTCATCCTCCCTGATAAGGTCCAACCATAAAGCTTTCTCATTCAAAATCAAAATCAGCTCTGTAATCCCATTAAAATAAGTAACAGTTTTGAACTATTCCAAGGCAAATTACCATTTATTAAGTGATGGATTGTCAAAATACAAAATTCAATGCCCCTCCAAACCCAGAGAGTACAGCAGCCTATGCTGAATTTCTCTCAGAAACTCTGTACTGCCAACTCAATGGTTGCAATGAGGCTTCTGTACCTACCAGAAGTAAGCTCAGGGCTAGTCCTAGAAACAAATCCCCCTGGTGGCATCCCAAGCTAAACAAGATATATAACAAAATGTATTTTTTAATTGGGAAAGTCCAACTTGGAACAAAGCCAGATTTCAGCAGAGGCCCAGGGAGAAATGCTCTAGATGCATATCTTTGTTATTTGGGAGGAAACTGGAGCACACGCACATGAATGCAGGGAGAAGATGCAGATTCTACACAGAAGGCACCCCAGCCAAGAATCGAACCAGAGAGCCTCTTGCTGTGAGGCAACAACACTACCGCTGCACCACTGTGCTATTCAGGAATACAAGGAAAAAATATGGCAAAAATCAAGAAGGGGAATTTCCATAAAAATAGAAACTCTCTCATCAAAGTAAATAAGAAATTAAGACGGCTAACTGAGTCAAGCAAAGCCAACTTTTAGGTTGAGATAGCCTCCCAGCTGAAAGATAACCATAAAGCCTTATACAGCTATGTCACAAACCTCAAGGTCAGTACACAATGATGTGTTGAACTTAATGTTAGTGCTGCCACATTCACTGAGCCTGTGGATGTACCAAACCTGTTAGTCAAAAATTCTGTTCCAACCTTATCCCCCGCACCCATCCATCCCTTAAAAATACCTTCAAACATAACCTTCCATCTATAACTAGGGAACATGTACTGGTTGTATTCACTAAACCCAAGAACATTTCCTCAGTGGGCTCTAATAACATTCCAGGATGCCTCCCTGAATTGTCTAAAATATGACTTATCAGGAACCTGGAGTCATTATTTAACTATAGTCTTAAAACAGGCTTTGTGCCAGTTGAATAGAGGATGCAACTGTCACCCCCCCTTCATAAGGGGACCTTTAACAGATCCTGGAATCTACAATCCCACTAATTTGATTAGTCTTGTTTGCAAAGCCATGGAAATAATTATCATGGAAATTAACAATAGGGAAATAGGAGATCTCCAAACACTGGATCCATCCCAGTTTGTCTTTGTCAAAAAAAGGTCATGCTTACTGAATCTGTTGAGCTTCTTTGAAAAAGTTACTAAGGTAATGGATGAGGGGAAAACAGTGCGTACTGCCTACCTAGATCTGGCTAAAGTGTTTGATACAATGTCTAACTTGGGCACTGTCAACAAACTAACAGAACTAAGTATAAACCCCTTTAGAATACACTGGATGGCTAGTTGGTTAATGGATAGGACCCAGGAGGTTAGAATCATTGAGGTCACCTCCACAAAAAGGCCAATCACCAGTGGAGTCCCCCAGGGCTCTGTGCTGGGCCCACTAATCTTTGGCATCTAGTTCTCTGATATCAAAGCCAATGTCAAAGCCTATGGCTGACCAAGTTCACAGATGACTGCAAAGTGGGAGAAGTCATTGACTCCCACCAAGATGAGAACATCCTTCAAGGTCTAATAAGACAAATGATTGGTACCAAAGCCATGGATTAAAACTCAATACCAAGAAATGCGTTATAGTACTTTTTGAGAAGTCTGCCATCCCAGGTAACTACATCATCAATAAAACACTCTTAAAACTTGATTCACTAGTCAGAGATCTGAGAACTCATGTAGATAGTAAATGGAATTCCCACAAAGGTTCTTTACAAAGCGCATGCAGGGAGTAAACACAATGAGCTATGCTGATCACCTCAAAGCCCTGACTCTTTACTCAGTATCATACAAATTTTTGAGAGGTGATCTTTGCCTGGCATACAAGGTGTCCCTGGACCATGTTTTGATGAACATTTTGCACATCCACAAAACAAACAGCATCAAAGCTACCGCATTAAAAAAATCTAAATGTTGCTTGTGGCATAAATAGGACATGTAAAGACAGATATGTTTCTCAGACAATTCCCATTCTCTGGAACAGGCTCATCATCCATGTGAAGCAGAGTTCCTCCCTGTCCCTTTTTAAGTGCAACTTGGACCAATGGATGGAGAATCAGAAATTCATCCCTGGTCTGGCTCCTATGTCTCTGATGGACAGAAGCAATCAGCAAATAACCACCTATATAAATCAAATTTGTGGGTCACATTTGAGTTGCACGGCTAGGCTTATAAGACCCCTAGTGGTCATTAGCCTTTTATATATCTGTAAACTACCAGCCCTAAAGTGAAAGAAGGAATACCCTTCCACTGCATGTCAGACATGTAGGGAGTACAGTACAATTCAAGAAGGTTTTGGGTGAGTGATTCTGTAACTATGCTTTTCTACCAAGTCTTCCTTATGGAAAGGTCAAAAATTGCCCCCTGCGATCTTTTGAGTTTGTAATCCAAACACTGAGCATTAAATATTGTGACTATAACCAATGATAAGTATAAAGCCTTCCTTAAAGATGTCAAATGCTCACTTCAGAAGCAATACCCAACACTGATCCAAGTTATCAAATGGTACCACCTTCTCTGTCCCTAAAGACTGCAAATATAACTGACACATTTATCTCAAACGTCTTCCCTCATCCATACTTCCCCCACAACATCCAGTTAGCACCTCACCTTGTACCTGCCTCAGAACAAACAGTAAAAGCCTGTTCCTCATTCAAACCCATCAATATTGTGGGTGTAGGCAACACACCACTCTCTTTCCTTGTTAGTGTGAAACACAGACTTATTGGCTCCCTTGTAAACCTATTCAAACATACTCTCTCCACTGGCTACCTAACTGAAGCTTGGATAACAGCAGCTGTTGTCACACTCACCCATGGGGATACAGCCACTGATCACAGAAACTACAGACCAATTACCCCTGATGGACTCTTGTAAATGAAGGGAATGTATTATCATGGAATTCATAAATTATGACACTGGCTGTTTATAATCCCTCATCCAATACCAATTTGCTCTATGAAGGGTATATCCGGTTTAGTTAGCAAGCACATTTGTCACTATCTTAAACAACCACATTATTGATAATTTTAACCAGCTAAATATAAGTCTCTATATAAATCAGTAGACAGTAAACAGGCTAGCAGACAGAACTTATTCAATTAAAGTTGGTGGCACGATTTCCTCAAAAAGACTCATCACCAAAGGACTCATCCAGAGCTCCATTCTGGAACCAGCACTATTTGATATGTACTTATGTATCTGTTATGACATTAAAAATGATCATAAGGTATCTAGCTAAGCAAAGTCTGTTGATAAATGCAAGCACAGGCTTGTCATAAACATTTCAGGTGATGCCCACATTTCCACAACATAGGAAATAGTTATTACCAACAACTGGAGTGAGCTGGCTGTGTTTCTAGTAAAATCCGGAATGATACATGGCCATTTGAGAATTATTCTTTTTAATATATCCTAGACTTGTGATATGGTTCAAGCGGACTTTTTTATTCCAAGTTTTGGAGGTAAGGGGTTTTGGGAGAACCTTGCTGATGGGGTGAGGAAGTCATACACCTCACGTTCCTTTAGGGTGTTAATTAATGGAGGACAGTGGGAAGCAGGCCAGATATCCAGAGGTGCTCGTCAGGGGTGTTCCTCCCCCCCAGGACTGTTTGTGTTGGTTTTGGAAGAGCTGGCAGTAAGAGTTAGGACCTATTTGAGGAATGCTTTCTTTGCTGATGCCTGCATTTTATCAAGCACTGATATATCTCATGTGATAATGGGTGTCTTGGCGAAATTCAGGGAGATTAGGGGGTGTCTGGCTTAATATGTAATATTCAAACTGTCTGGTTGAAATGTGGACAGGGAGATTTTAATTTAGGACCGTCCGGCATTGCCCATTCTCCGTGTCCTAAGTGTTTTCATCTGCTCTTGGGAGCCAGTTGGTCTGACATTATAAATATGAATTTCTAGCAGCTGATATCTAAGTGAAAAGAGTGTTACTTCAGCAAGTTGGTAGTATTTAAACTATTTCCAGTAAGATACAGGCTCTTAAGACAATGATAATGCAGCATGTTTTCCTTAGGAATTTGCCAGTACCAGACGAGCATCACAGCTTGCTCCAACTGCAAACAGTTATTAAACAGCACATTCTTGGTTAGTGAGCCATGGGGGTGACAACACAGGCCACATCTATTCCAACATGCTCTGGGGGGTGGTGGCTGCCACATTTGTCTAGCTATTTGGTAGCCTTTAATCTGGCCCAGTTGCTAAGACTTACTAACTCAGAATGGGAACCCAAAGTATCTCAGAGCAGTATAGCTGATAGTGTATTCTGTTTGCTGCAGTAAGAGTGGCTAATGATTTTATGCAAGGAAATCATGAGGGGTTTGTGATCTGGTATAATGTTTAAGGTGTTTACCTTAAAGACACAAGGAGCAGGGTTTGATTCTTGCATGGGATAATTGGCTAGACTTAAAATAGCCTGCAAGGAAAATTAGTCTAGTACTAACCTGTGAACCTTACGGAATTTACCTTGGAATCACAAAGTACAGGGTTTAATTCTCACCTTTGAAAGGGAAATTGGCTAAGCTTAAAATGGCCTACAAGTGTAGCTAGCCTAATACTTACCTATGAACTATTTGGTGATATGCGGTAGGGGCAGGGACCTTCCACAATAACTTGATATCATTCACTTGTACTAAAAATGCAGCTAGTGCATCTAGAGAGCTATGCAGAAAGAATGTAATACATAAGCAGGGTCAATTGTTTACTGATGAGTTACAGAAAAGGCCTAAGACCTTTCAGACATTGAGACTGGAGTATGGCTTACAAGAACAGGATTGGTTCATCTAAAAGCATGTCCTAACTATATATCAGAGTTCTGTTATGGAGGAAGCTGGATCATGGAGAAAAATTCTTTGGGTAAAATGGTCAAAGGTCAGCAAGGGAAGAGGAGTTATAATTTATAGGGTTATGTGGGGAAGCAAGAGCAATGGCAATATGAAGAAGAATAGAAAGCAGATGACCGGAGGAGCTGTGTTCACCAAGGCTGACTGATCTCAGGTCTGGGAAGCCCTGTCCAAACTGAATAGGTGGTCAAGGTATCAAAATCAGCAGATTGAACTAATTTTTCATGGGTGTCTGAACCTCAGCCAGCAGTTTAATTACATTTCCAGGAAGACCAGGAAGTGCCCCATATGCAGATCCATAGGTTCTGTGATTGCTGTAGGGTAATTGGCTATTGGGAATACCTATGTACCTTGTTAAAAGAGATATTTGAGGTTACTATACAATTTGATTGGAAATTTTGGATTTTTGGTCTAAGGTATCTGAAGCAACCTCAACAATGCTTGATTCATCATGAGGTGGGCTGGGTTTTGTCCAGTGCAGAAAGGTACTTTGTGCTAGGGAATGGAAGGCTAGAACATTAATGCCCCTAAACCAGGTTAGAAATTACCTGGGGAAGCACATCAATAATATCTTATAAACCTTTAGAGATTAACTACAAAAGGAAATTGCCATGTGCTTGGAGCTGTTTTTTTTCTTCTGAAATAAGAATCTATGATGATGTAACAGATTGTCACTATTAGTTGAGTGTATAGTGTGATGATACCTTGAATTGGGTGAGATGAACTTGTACATAGTGTATATAGTTGATATTTCTTTTTTTTCTCTCTTTACATATTTTTTCACTTTTAATATCATTTTGGTGCTTTCCTGTATTATATGTTGTATCTGTTCTGTATTAAATGCTAATAAGATTTAGAAAAAAATAATGTTATAAAAGAATGAAGTCTCTTGTGCTCATGAAGACAATAACTTGATTGATTAGTCTACCACACGTGTTTTCTTTGCAATAAAGGAGATAAGTCTTCTCTTTTGAACTATGTTCAAGAAACTATTTTTGACCTTATCAGTAGGGATATAAAGTTGCTGAGAAGAGATCAGAAATATTTATTAAAATCAATATTTTTACAGACCATTTAACAGATAGTCTGAATTGAACATTCCACCAGCAAAGATGTGGTCAATGGAGGGCGCAGAAAGATACTTAAGATGTATAAAAAGACATTTCTAGAAGCCATAATAGAAAGGCTGGTGTTGATGAATGGATGGGGTGACATACCCCCCCCCAGTTTTGCTTTATGTGAATGACATAATTCTCTTCAGAGATGATTCATGTCATAAAAACAAAGTAGAACATTTCCCTAAGCAACTCACTTATTGGCTTTTTAGCATAAAGTTCCTACTAAACACCTCAGAAACCAAGATAGTGATCCTTAGCAATAATCAAAAACTCTCTAAAGTTTCAGTTTCCTGCCATATAAAAGACCATAATAACACACAATTGATGTCACTTACTCCTTCAAATATGTAGGCCATTGATTTCACCAAAACTGAAATTCTCAACATCATATTTAGACAACCATAAATGAAATTGATCATTTAACTTTTTGTCTAGGAAAATCAATAATATCCTTACCTGCGTAGCTATTAGACTTGCTATTTTTAAATGAGTCCTACTAGTTCAACTTAAGTAATAGATGCTCCTTTAATGCCTTAGCCTTCAACAAAAGTGGAAAAACACTTCAGATCATCTTAGAGGAAATGTGTGAACTGATAACCTTTTCATCTCAAAGAGGCCACTGCTGTGTTGTATTCCTCTAAGCCAAATGTTTACCCATTAACAAAGGGCTGACAATCTAATAAATGGAATACTATTTATGCTCTTAAAAGCAAAAACATTTCCCATCTCTGTCACCTAAGCATAGTAGAAGAATCCTCACATTCAACCTTGCAGCATTGCAGCATACTCTCACCTTGCCCCCATATTGCAAGCCTCCCAAACAAATTTATGACACATAAGTCATTGCATCTCAGTCTTAGGACTTAAATGACTAGAATCATTATCTCATAACCCAAATTGTTTATCTTCCTACATTGATTTTTTCAGTCTGAATTTAAAGCACATCTCCTGAAAGAAATACAAGACAAGTGCTTTACTGTAGGTAGTGTCACTGCTACATCATCACCCACAACACCTTTCAGAATCTTGGATACTTGCCAACTTAAACGTTGCCTCTGGGTGCAATTCTGCAATCACTTGTGTTTATTGTAAGGATCGATAACAGAAGCACTCTATCTCCAAGGTTGTGATTATTTTACTCTATTGGTTTTTAGCTAAATGTCCATTCTAATATCAACCATGAACTTTCACTGGATACTTCTACACCACTTTTCTTTTTCTTCAGTATACTATAAATCTGGACTGATAATACAATCACTGTTATAGTTTTATTTGATTTGTTGTGTTTACCTTAGATCTTTCTGCAATGGTTTCTTGTTATAACACATCTTTCCTCATGACTCTGTATTTACCTTTATGCATGCAAAGTGCTTTAATGTACTACCGAATGTTTTTTTTACAACATCGGTGAGCTTGCCCAGTAAGCAAATAAGGATAAAATAAAATAAAATAAAAATACTTCTGATATGTTATTAATGATAGCTGTAAATATTAATTCTTGCTTTTTTAAAGAAATGTTTTAATAATTTAACTTATTTACATTACATACACAGAAAGGAAGAAATTGAGGTAATTCCACTGACCTCAGCAATTATCACCCAATTGCCATACTATCTCCCTTATCTAAAATACTAGAAAAAGAGTCATTGATACCCAACTAATGGACTACCTCCTCACACACAAGCTACTATCAAACATCCAACATGGCATCCGTCACTTTTACAGCACCACAATAGCACTACTATCCTTTACTAACACTGTTAACCACCATACAAACAATGGAGAATTTGTATCAGCCATATTTTTAGACTTATCCAAGGCCTTTGACATGGTCGATCAAACAAACTCATCAATATTCTCGCCTTTCTAAACCCAACATTTCCACCATTACATGGTTAGCAAGCTACCAAACAGGACAACTGCAAGCCATCCAATGGCAACACCAACTCTCTCCTCTTTTTCCAGTCTCCTTAGGGGTTCCACAAGGCTCACTCCTTGGACCACTACTGTTCTCTCTATCCATTAACCATCTCCGGACCTCAACACTACAAGACTCTATAGTTCAATATGCTGATGACTCCACCCTAATATGTGCTGCCCCCACACTGGAAGACCTCCACATCAAAACCCAAGACTCTTTTCTGTCAGTAGAAAATTGACTCACCAACTCTCAGCTAATTCTAAATCCCAAAAAAACTAAGCTCCTATTTTTTAGCCCAACCAGATTCTCCCTCATCTTCCCTGTTCTTCAATATCTACTCCAGGAACAAAACTATGATCACCCCAAGCTCTCACACTAAACTGCTTAGGGTAGAAATTGACAACAACCTGAAATTTGATATTCACATAGTCCAAACCATCAAAATGTCTTCTATATAGAAACAAACAATTTTTTACAAATTACACAAAAGTAACCAGTGCTCGCACACACCTCCTATCAACCATCCTTTATGCCTCCCCAGTATTAACCAACCTCCAGAAAGCAGACCTAAACCAACTGGAATCTTGTTATAAGAAAATAGTAAGACTTGCCACTGGAGCATCTCTAAAAAGGCTTAATTGGCTGAAATTCCCACAGCTTCTAGACTTTAATCAACTAACCTTTGCCTATAAAATTCTCCACCAACCTGATAAAACCCCCACTCTCCAAGAGTTCATTCAACCGTAAACCTCATCCCAATCTCTTTGCTCTGGTAACCAACACCTTCTAGATACTACCAAAGCCAATAATACAGCTGGGATAGCTCTGCTCTCTAACCATATTCCAAAAATGTGAAATAAGCTGCCAACCCCAATAACCTCTAACAGCCCTCTCTCACAATTCAAAAAGCTCCTCAAATCACACCTAGTAGATATCTGGCTATGTTCTTATAACTCCTCTGGCTATGCCACCTGATTTCACAAAAAGTCGTCTGCCCTCTTCTTTTAAATATTAGGAGATATTAACATCATCTATTAAACTTATAAACCTCTAACTCATTTTAATCACACTTGTAACAACTAGTACTATATGTGTATTACCCTCTCAATTAATATAACTGCAACCACAGCAATATGAACTATGTTCCCAAGAAATGCAATGTATGTCTTTTACTTTTGTCGTATATCCTATCAATATAGTATCACGTATATTTGTTATAAATACTGAAATGTCTGCAAGTGGAACTGTATATGTCTGTTAAAACTGCTGAATTATCTATAACTGGGACAATATACATACTGTTGTATGTTATTATCCTTGTATTCCTCAATGTTTGTTCAATTGCTGAAATGTCTGCAAGTGGAACTCTATGTATTCTAGTATAAGCGTTATTATCTTTGTCTCTGCAGCTTTTCTCCCTGGGCCTCTGCAGAAAAGGGACCTGTGTCCAGTTGGACTTTCTTGGTAAACAAATGTAAAAAAATAAAATAAATAAACATCACCTATTGTTATACAATGATAGTAATAAATTGAATCATCAAAATGAACACATTAAGAGTCTTGGTATTTCAATAGCAACATTTCAAGATTTTCCCAAGCACTAAAAGTATACATCTTATTCTGACTACTTCTTTTTTCAGTTTTGCATAGTATTACTATTAAATTTAAATTATAGGAAGTATATTATATTATAGGAAGTAACAAATATTGTATGTATAAATTTCCATATAAAAACTTCCCAGTACAAACTTGAAGAAGTTTGACTAACTTATTTAAGTAACAAAGTATTATTCTTACCAGCTATTCAGTATGATTATTAATAATCTTACTTACATCTTGATAGATTTTTATTCCTAAATATTTTAGTTCTTTTCCTTCCCAATTATATTTTATTTATCTTTAAAAGTACTATCTATTAATTGATTTAACATTAGACTTTCAGTTTTATTATTATTAAATTTCAGCAGTGATACTTCTTGAAACTTTTCAATGTCCTCATCTATTTCTTCAGTTGAATAGTTTAAATCTCCTATAGTTAGTAAAATATCATCTGCAAAATGGTGTATTTTAGAGTGACAATATCTGTAATTGAGAATCCCTCATTTTTTTCATTGCTTCTTTTTATTATTATCAAGGGTTCAATAATTAATGCAAATAGTAGAGGGGACAAGGGGCACCCTTGCTTTTTGCCTTTGTTTAAAGTGAATCATTGAGAAATGTAAGATACAATTTTAACATTTACTTTTGGGTTTCTATACAGTTCTTTTAATATTCCACTAAACTGTTCTGGACATGCAAATGCGTCTAAAGTTCTGAACAAGTAGTTCCAATCTACAGAGTCAAAAGCTTTCTTGATGTCTAGCTAATTAGGGCCAATTTCTTGTTCATTCCTTTCACAAAAATCCAAGATAGTTATTACCCTTTTTATATTATCACACATTAATCTATTGACCATAAATCCTATTGATCTTTATTAATTAATTTATCTACTATATCTCTTAGTCTTGTAGTAAAAATTAAAGTAAATATTTTATAGTCTACATTTAATAATGAAATACGTCTATATAAAGAAACTAACTTATTATCCTTTCATTGCTTATGTATAGGTGTGACTACAGAAACGTTCCATGAGGAAAGAGTTATTTTGTCACTTTGAATTATTCTGAAAATGTCAGTCGGTAATTCTACAACATTTAATGTAAGCAGACTATATAATTCTTTACTTTAAACCATCTAACCCTGGAGCTTTGTCACTTTTCCCTTTTTTTTAAAGCTTCTTTAACTGCTACCAGGGTAATAGTCTTATCCAACAGACATATTTGAGGGTCATTACGTTAATTAGTAACACTTTTTCTTTAAAACACTTGTCAATTTCGTGACCATTAGGATTATTATTTTTATTTTTATAAATATTCTCATGGATCTTTTCAAAAATATTAAGCATTTCTTCTGTGTCTGAAGTAAACATTAGTGTGAGGATTTCGGATATCATTGATTTGTGCCTTTTTGCTTAACATGTTACTTCTATTAGCTAATCTATGTAGATTATTTGAAGTCATCACATAACTGAGCAATTTTATTTTTCTAAAGCTATCTCCACTTTAGCTGTTAAAACTGTATAAATAGCTATGCAACTAAGCAAAAAAAAACCTAGTAAACAATGATAAGAAGCACTATTTCCCCCAGCAGCTAACCTCACACAAAAACAACCCCAAATAATTTTGGCATGCCATCTCTCAATTCCTGACCCCTGGGACCAAAAAAAACTCACCCCCTGCCACCAATAAAACCGCATTCAAATATCAGATGCTTTCAACATTCATTTTATAGACCGTATATTCGGTTTACTCAATCCTTCCAACAACTGCCCCCATGTACAATCCCTGCCCCTCCCCAACTAATACAAAAGACTCCTTCTCTTCTACTTTTCTCCCACAGGGCACAACTAAAATTGACCGACTTTTTCCTCTTGTTACTCTCCAACTTTTTCCCACTCATCACATATGTAGGTTATTCCTTAAACTAAAACCTTGCTCTCCTTCTGCTGACCACCTCCCACCCAAGTATTTGAAACATGCCTTTGATACTATAGCTTATCCAGTCAGTGCACACCCACCAATCCATCTCAGAATCCTACATCCCCACCCTATGTAAAAAATCCATAATAACCCCCTTACACAAAGGCAGGAAGTACAATAACATTATTAATTTTCATCCCATAACTATCCTATCTCCCCTTTCCAAACTGTTAGAAAAATGCATAGATAAACATCTACTTAATCATATTGTACAAAACAATTTACTTACCCCCCACTCAAAACAGTTTCAGACCATCACAAATGCACAACTACTGCATTAATCTACTTTACAGATACAGTCAACAAAGCTAAGGATGCCAGAGTACTAACATCAGTAATAATACTTCTTCACCTATCAAAAGCCTTCAATACCATTTCCCATCCAAAATTATTACAAAAAGTATCTTCCCTTAGACTCTCCCCCTCAACTCTACAATGGTTTAATAGCTGCCTAACAGGCAGACAACAATGCATAAAATGGCAGGGAACCCTATCCATCTATCTACCTAATAGTACAAGTGTGCCCCAGGGGTCTATTCTCAGACCATTACTCTTTAACATCTTTGTTAACACCCTGCACACTGCCTACCTCTGAATTTCCCTAATACAATATGCTGATAATTCTATTATCATCTCCTCCACCAACATAAAACATCTTCAGACATTAACCCAAACTGCCTTTACTTCCATAGAGACATGGCTAAATATTGCACAACTTCTTCTGAATTCAAACAAAACCAAACTCCTCGTTTTCACACGCAGAAATCTGTCAACAGACTTTAAATTCTTGTCTCTAAACAATACTCAAATAGAAGTTGATTCACAAGCCAAATACTAGGAGCAACCATAACGATAAGCTTTCTTTTGGTCAACATATCCACAATGCAATCAAATGACCTCACTGCAAATGGGGAATGCTCTACTGGCACAAAAACTACATGAACTGAACCAACAAAACCAACCTGGCCACTGTTTACTGACTCCTCTATCTACTCTATGGTGCTCTGATTCTGACTAACATCCAAACACCCTAAAAATCAAACTTGAATCATGATATAATTAAATTTCTAAATTTGCTATAAATGCACTCCACAACACACACCATTGCACAGCTCTCAGTGCCCTCAACTGGCTCAAATTTTCACTCCTCCAAGACCACTTAAAATTTAATATGGCACATAAAGTTCTGTATCAACCAGATAACTGCCCTGCCCTTAAACCATTCCTCCAAACATACATACCCATCAGGACTATCCAATCTGAAGACAAGCAACTAGTAACCCTACACAGGCTAAACAAAAACGCTGGACAATGTCTATACTCCTATACTGTCTCAAAACTCTCGAATGGCTTACCAGCCAACATCAGGGCTGTAACAAACCACAAGATTTTGAAATACATGCTAAAAAAACACATCATAGCTACAAACATATGCCCCTGCATGAAAACTACCTAGCTACCTGACTCTTACCTCCCTTTCCCCATGCTTCTAAACTTCTACACTGTCTCCCTTCCTTCTTCCCACAACCTCCCCACCTTTTATTTACCCTACTTAACCATATCTTGCTTTCTTCCCTCTCCCCCTCCAAAGGATATCGCAGCTAAATTTATTGCTAAATGTATTGATTTATTGTTATATGAATTGAACTTTATATATGACTGCAATTGCTAAGCTCCCCCTTTCCTCTCTGTAAATTAGTTGCTAGTCTTACTAGTCTTACTGCTGTACAATTCACTAACTAACTTTTCTTAAACCTCCTTTTCTAAAACTATGCCTACAGTCTACCTAACAATCTCTGCAGTTAATATCAAACTATATAAACTTTCATAATGCAAACCAACAGTCTACCTAAAAGATTGTAATAGATAAACCAATCATATCAACTTATATTTCTGGATTCCTTGTTGCAAAGATTACTGTGTAGATGAATAATAGCTGTTGGAATGTCAATAGGTCTTCTGTGTAAATTATTGTAAGCTACACTCCCTCTTGTAAATTTAATTTTCTATGTACTTTTTTTTAGTTGTCAATGTTAATTTGTGGAGCTTTTCTTCCTGGGCCTCCAGTTAAAGTGGTTTCCTGACCCAGTCGGACTTTCCTGGTTAACAAATGTCAAATAAGTAAGTAAGTAAATAAATAAATAATGAATAACTTTTGTCATTATTTTTAATGACTTTAGTATTATCTAATTTCTTTGTTTGTTGTTCACCCCTCCTTTTGAGTATTTCATCTTGTATTTTTAACAACTCTTTATTCCACTCTTTCATTTCATTACTAGCCTATCATCCCATTCTATCTTTAATATGCAATTTTGAGTAGTACCATACTATGACTTTACTAACTGACTGTTATCATTCAAAGATGAAAACGTCTGAATTTGTTCCTTAAGGTAATGCTTAAGTTCTGTTAATTTCATCATATATACTGGGATTCTATAAATAATCTAGAATTTCATTATATCCATTAATATACTAAAACTTAGTGCATTATGATCGGATAAAGGAAAATTACTAGCTTTAAAATAATTCAGTTTATTAAGTAAATTTATAGAGGCATAAATCCTATCAATTCTAGTTTGCATCCCATGCACATAAGAATAATGAATGAAGAACAATGAGTTATCTTCTGTTTTTACTAGTAAATCAATTAAATTATTATTATTAATTCATCTGCTTGGCACTTTAGCTGATACCAGTTTTCTAGCTTTCTTCTATTCACTTGTATCTTCCATATTAGATATGCAGTTAAAATCCACTGCTAAAATTAAATTACCCTTCCAATGACTTTGCAGTATATTTAAGTGATCTTTAGCCACTCTTACACATATTCAAGGGATCCAGTAAAAATTATCTAATGTGTAGAGTTTTCCATTATATTTCATTACTACAAATGTATACATTCCTTTGGAATTATTAATGGATTCCATGATCTTAGGCATTACAGTAGATTTTATCCAAAGTACAGCAGTTCCGTACCTCTTTTTGTTAAAAGAAACAGATGATAACATTTCATAAACTATGTTATTTAAATATTGTATATCTGTATCTATCAAGTGAGTCTCTTGCAAGAATATAATGCCTCCTCTATTTAATTTTAGTATCTCATTAATGATTTCCTTTTGCAGTGGTGGTGCTGCGGTAGCATTGTTGCCTCACAGTACGACATTGTCCTGTTCAATTCTCAGCTAGAGCGTCTTCTGTGTGGAGACATGTGTGAATGTGCGTACCTTCGTCGAAGTTTGTGCGTCAGAGCTGGCAACTCGGCACGTAAAAAAATCTACTGCCACTCATTAGCGAACCGGAGTTCCGCTGTGGCAACCCCTAACTGGGAAAAGCCGAAAGACACAACATCAATGATTTCCTTTTGTTGCCATTATTTAATCCATTTATATTACTGGATAATAGATTATAACTATACATATGTGTATTAAAAACATTTTTTTAAAAAATAATATGACACATTTATCCACAGTATTAATTTAATTATATGCAAGGATCTAATGCATTCCTCTAACACTATCTTAACATTCCACATGTTTTGAATTCTTCTTTTCTCCAACGTGAAATAATAACATTCGTAAATAACAAAAACTAAGAAAAGTGTACAACTATAACTGTATACATTGCTAATAAAATACAACCTACCATGGGTACCATAAATCTCAACTTGCTAACACAAAAAATCTGGACAAAGTCAAAAATAATTGGGGGAAAGGTCCAAAAATAGGGACAATTTTAAAGGATTGCTCTTATAAACTTAGAAAGTTGATAGGATAACAGAGCTTGCATTAGCATGCATTTTTTGAAGGATTTGAAGTTTGAAACTCAAATGTCTGTCATTATTTGGTAACTTTAATCCTCACTGATTTTCCAGAAATCCTCAAATTTTATGAGGAATGGAACAAATATATGATGCAAAAAATGTATATATTCTGTGAAAATATGGAAAGTTGAGAGATATGATGGATACTAAAGTTCCTAGTTCACCTGTCAAATAGACAAAGTACTACGCTATCTGTCTACCTAACAATACCAAAAATTTCATAAAAAAACCTAGCAAAAAGCTACCATGACTTGCAAATAATTAATATAATATTATGTATAAGTCAAAATAATATTAATATAGTTATATATTTTACCATTAAATGATTCTTCCATTACTGCATAAGAGTTTAATAATCCAGGTTAAATGATCCAACAAATAGTGTACTATATACTTATTTAAGTTACAGTTGTATAAATTATCCATTAAATATTCCTAATTTGCTATTTGCTCATTCAGCATTATTATAACTAGATCTCTAAATGAATAAGTAAAACAAAGTGTGACTTGAAGAGATCAAGAGATCTGTGAACTTACACATTAGAGTTAATCTTACCATATAATGCAAAAGGGAAATCAATGCACATGTATGTTTATCATGTTCAAAGATACACATATTTTATAGATCTAGCAAGAGCTCTGAATTATTTTTAAAGTACAAATGTATGCATCTCAAAGTTAACTCACTCTTAACATGGCAAATATTAGAATGTTTAAAAATTGTTTAGTGTATTAACCTGCTGCATAAAAATATGTAGTTCTGCTTAATGTGTAATGTGCTTAATTTAAATCTCATTCTACCTTCCTGAGTTCAAACATATTGAACAATTTACTTTCTATCAAATGGATATACTGATTCAGCAATGTAACACTAACATTTCAGCTTTGACTTATGAAATGAGTTATTTCAGGTAGTCTTAATAAATAATCAGCTCTTTATCAAATATTATAGTATGTATATATATTTCTTAATTTACTGATAGTACTCTTTTATTAATCTTACATATTAAATATTTAATACCTTGTGCATTTTCATATTATTCATAAGATGTTTACTCTTATTAATTCTAGTATTACAAGCAATCTTGACTATATAGAAAAGAATTATTCCTTGTTTAATTTGAATGTATGTTTTTAGCCATTGTGAACTGATAAGCTTCACTTCCTAACACCAAAATTTGATTACAGCATGTGAAAATGACATATCACAGCACACAGCAGCTGCAAATTTCATCTGTACATTTTTTATTCTTCTTAGCTTTTCTAAGATGTTCTAATCAATAACAAACATCTAACTTTACTTCTTTACATTAATATGTACAGTGAGAGTAAATAATACTACAACATAAGCTATTTTGCAGCATAATGTAAACAAATTATATGTGAGCAACAGCTCAATATAAAACAATAGTATAGTTTTGTTTTACAAATTCTTCACTTCTAAGAAAAGAAAAAAATATGTTATTTTGAGTAGATTTGAACGTTCGTTTTTGTTTTCACAAATATCAGTGATGAACTTGGATCTAGATTTTCTTTAAAGCAGCTCAAGGTGGGAAGAATCCAACATTCTGACACAATTGGAATATGCTTTTGCTCGAAAGTGTTAAGTGTTACTTTGCTTTATAAATGACCTGTGAAAGGAACAATGTTACACAATAACAAAGAAAACAAAATGACCAGCACTTTAACACTTTTAATAAGCATATTACTTACATTTAATGTATATTGAATCTTTCACTGTAAATGAGGTAAAACAGTAAAACTATTTATATTCCTCATAATGAAAAATTTTTTAGCTTAAAATATAAATACATATCTACGTATGTTTTGAAGCTTAAAGTCCACTAGCAACCGTTTATTTAAAGGGCAAATCTATTGTTTTGGAAAATAAAAGTTCTGCAATCAGAGAATAAAAGTCACTTGTTTTTAAGCTTTGTAATTTTAGAAACATTTTTCCAGGAATTCAGCTCACTCTGTCTCTTGAGGTATATACTGTTCCATTCTATTTCTTCAGTATTATTAATGATTTATTGCTGTTAACAAAACGGGGTGCCTCCTCCAACATGTTAAATATTTTGATTTCTTCAAAAAGAAATTACTTGATCTTTGCAGGAAACACCCAAGTTACTTTAATATTGTTCTTTTTAAGTTTCTTGATCAGTGGTAAATAGGATTATCTTTTATTCATTACATTACTGGAATAATCATTGTCAAATCTGACATATCCACCTATTTTAATAGATAGGTTGGACCATGCTCTTTTATATGTGATCTTTTTCTATGCTAGACATGAATTTAACTAGAACTGAATGTGGTGGTGAGTTTTCCTTCTTTGAAGGTGCTCTCAGGGGTCTATTTGCCCTTTCAGTTCCAAAAGATAAAGTTTCAGGTAGATGTAGTATTTTATGGAGCCAGGTTGTTAAGAATTTTATTTATATTGTCTCCCTCATACTTTTCATGTATACCATGAATTCTAATGTTATTATATTTTCTAAATCAACAATGCTTTGTATGATCCAGTTATTTTGTTTTAAATGAAATTGAGTCTGAGGTTCACCTTCAGTTATTCTTCTTTATGATCATTTTTAAAGTTTCTTCCATATTGCTGATTTGTGCACTTTGTTGTTTCATACCAATTTCTAAATGTTCCATGTTCTTTCTAGTGTCTTATTTGAAACTTTCTAGTTTGGTATCCAGTTTGTTTAATTTAAATAACATACATGACTATGTGCCTTTTTTAGTACAAGAATCCTAAGTACCATTTCTTGAGTGACTCATGTTGAAATCTCTTCTCTCTTAACCAAGTTCTTGAAATTCTGACAGAAAAAGTATAGCTTTTGAAGAACTTGAGATATTGCTAAATAAAATTAGCTACCACGCATCTCCAAATTTTAATTTTTTGATTATATTTTCTGTCAGAGAAAAGTTTTCAGTCACAGAGCTTTCACCATTTGCTGCTCTTAGTTAACCATCTTGGCCACACACCCTCTCGTAGGTGTTTTTTCATGATCTGTGTGTTATGGCTAGGAGGATAATGAGATGACCAAATGTACAGAGGCTTATGAATGAGTAATTGTTATTTACCCTGACAGTTGTATATCAACTAAATCAAACACACCCGATCTAATGTTTAGGGAAATCTATTTTATGGCTTCTTCAGCTTGCAGTTGTTCATATTTCCAAGGGCACATAGATGGATAATCTTCTTCTTCTTCCTTCGGCTTTTTCTGGTTAGGGGTTGCCACAGCGGATCACCTGTCCGCTCATGATTGGCAGTGGAGTTTTACAGTGTCGAGTTGCCAGCCCAGCGCCCAACCTTCCACAGAAGGCACACACACACACACTCACACCTAGGGCCAATTTTTAGAGTGTCCAATCCACCTGCAGCATGTCTTTGGGATGTGGGAAGAAACCGGAGCACCCGGAGGAAACCCACGTGACCACAGGGAGGACATGCAGACTCTGCACAGAAGGCACCCCAGCCGAGGATTGCATCGGAGAACCTCTTGTTGTGAGGCGACAATGCTAACCATTGCACCACTGTGGCTGCCCACATAGATGGATAATATGCACAATATTTCAGAAATTTGATGGTGTACATATCTAGCAGCTTTATTGTAACATGTTAGACCTAACCTCACTTGGTCAGGAATTGAGACTAAACAGACAATTCATTGCCAACAGATATCACTGAAGGTTTATATGACTTTAGTTTCACTTTGGTTTCATAGTGGCATCTGAGGGTTACAGCTTTATGCATGAGATGATGTGAGTACACTGATACCTATGTTAATATATTGATGTGCTACGTGTTTGGTCTTTTGCATGACAGTAAAGGTTTTACTTTAATAAGCTCTGATGAAGTGAAATAGATCTGAGAGATAAGAGAAGACTATTATCTGGCATAACTTGCTTTAACTTGGTGTCACATAATGCAAACCAGTCTCGATTGTAGTACTATTTTTATATGTGCAGTTCTTTTACTTTAATCCACATGTTTTGGACGATGACGTGTATTTTTCCTTCTCTCCATGGTTGCCACAAATAATGTAACATGAGGAGAATGGTACCGGGGTAGGGGCTTTTGTAGGTGTGCTAATATTGTTAAAGAATGACTGTAATATGTTGACCATGTACCTAACTCTCAGCATCCAAAATGTTGCACATTGTCCAGATTTTTGCCTCATATTTTTGGTGTGTTCCTCTTTAGATTTCTGTTTTTCTAGACAAATCAATGAGGATTCCAGTCACTTAATAATGACAGACATTTGAGTTTCAGACTTTATATCCTTCAGTAAACGCATGCCAATGAAAAACCTGCTGTTATATCCATTTTCTATGTTTATAAGAGCAATATTTAAAATTTGTCACTAGTTTTGGCCCTTTGCCCCCCCCCCCCCCCACATTATATTTGACTTTGTCCAGATTTCTTTGGAAAAGAAGTTGAGAGGTATGCCTCAGAACTGGTAATATTTATTGTTTCTAGGAAGTACTCCGCATTTTTTCAGTGACTAAATATGCATGGTGATATAATCTGTATAAAGAGAGGTAATATGGCGGTATGTTTAAGGTAAGATAACCAGGTGCATGGTTGGGATAGTTTAGATATGTTTAGTGGTTGTTATAAGGACAAGGTGTGACATATTCTTTTTAGAATTGGTAATACAGTGAAGTACAATTAGGGTTAAACTGTTAGCATTAATAGTATGGAGTAAGTTGATATTTGCAAATTTTAAGTGTGATTTTTGGCTATTTATTCCTTTTCTTTGTAAGGGAAATAGATTTAGAATGAGCATAATCAGTGTAGGTGGGCACATGAGGTGGGAGAGTGGTTATGATTATCTCTCCTTAGGTGATGAATCAGTTTTAAAAGGACAAACCATAGTCGCTAATTGCAACCGTAATTACTAGTGATAGGGGACTTCACACCAAAATGCCCACCTGGTCACAAAAGAGACTACAGAAATTATACAATAAGGTACAGTAAGAAGATGGGGACCTTAAAGGCTAACATTGCAGTGAGGAACATGTAATTGGAGCAGCTCATATCACTACAAACGTATCTCTGGTTTGCACTGAGTCCTTTCTTTATTTGTTTTTTTTTTTAATCTCATAATTTTTAAAAAAGCAATGAAGGAAATTCAGTATCCTGCAGAGATACTTGAATGCTCTAATACTGTTTTTCAGGATGATACATGCAGCACACTAACTGGGGTAGGGCAAAGAAAGATGACTGTCTGGGCAAAAGCTGTTCAGGGCTGTGACTGGCAGGTGCCAAAGAGGCATGAATGACAGACTAACAAAGCCCACTATATTTTTAGATAAATAGACAGGTGTGTGTGTGTGTGTGTGTGTGTGTGTGTGTGTGTGTGTGTGTGTGTGTGTGTGTGTGTATATATATATATATATATATTATATATATGCATATGTGTATATATATATATATATATATATATATATATACACACACATACACACACACAAACACACAAACACACACACACACGCACGCATGCACGCACACACACACACACACACACACACACACACACACACACACACATATGTATATATATGCATATGTATATATATATATAGTGAGTGCATTTATATATATATATATATATATATATATATATATATATATATATATATATATATATATCTATATATATATATATATCTATACATATATAGGATCTGTACAGATCCCCGAAGACAAAATCACCGAAACTAATTTCGGTTTGGCATACTTACGCGTAAGTGCTTTTCACCAAAGAAGCACTTTCGCGTTAAGTATGCCTGTTTGCGAGACTGCAATATGGTGTGATAAGGGAACATTCCCTTTTCCTCACTGTGAAGTCTCAGAGTGAGAATATTAAAGTAGGGGGGTGTGGGGGGTGCAGGGGGCCCCCTACATAAACGTAGATTTCTTTCTTTTTTTTTTTAAATATATTAACAAAAGCGCTTTTTCAGAGAAAAAGCTTTCATTAATATATGTTCAGTGATTATGGATTCGGGACTTTGGACATTCGTGCATAACTCCTATATCCATGTATAGATATATATATATATATATATATATATATATATATATATATACAATGTGTGTGTGTGTATCTATATATATATATATATATATATATATATATATATATATATAATGTGTGTAATAGATAGATGTGTATGTATATATATATATATATATATATATATATATATACATATATATAGTCATTTGTCAAAGGTAATTTCGACAGATGAAAAAAATGTAAAAAACATTCACTGAAACTATCTTCTGTGAACAAATCAATGACTTTTTTTTTGGGGGGGGGGATCACCTTGCATCCCCATGTGGTGGAACTCCCTCCGCACCTTGGACTTACTCCCAGTAGAAAGAAATATAGTCAATAAGACTTTCCAATAAATAAACATAGATAGGTGGTCATACTGTAAAAAAACAGAGAAACGTTTGGGATGACAATTAAATCTGTCTAAAAATATTATACTTAATTCATTTTTTTAAAAGAAGACGTGGATTTTACTGAGGAAAGTAACATGCATGCTACTATGATTCTTGCATGACACATTGAAAGAGAAGGTAATTCTATCTCACGGATTCCTAAACGCATGACAGGGTGTTCTCATCAACTCTTGTGCTGTCAGCCAGCTCTTATTTATCTTATCAATTTAAGAAAATGTCACAAATCTATGTCATGTGTGCTATGTCTACATGTCAGTCTGCAACAGTATCTTTCTCTGATTATCCACCATTGTTTTCATTGTATAACATTGTATAAACTAGACACAGTAAATGTAGACTACATTTGCTTTAGGCAAAAAAAGGTAAACATAGTTACACTGTCAATCATCATAAAACTACTCCCACACAGTGTAATTACCTTTAAGCATATAAGCTATCTGTAAAGTAGTGCTGTTGAAATATAAGTATGTCTAATAGACCAAGGAAATGAAAACAGTCTGGGTAAAATGTAAGCTCATTGTTCTCATCGGCTGTGTTTTTTAAATGGGGTGGGATTCTGATTAAAGCAAACTTCGCTAGAGATTTGAATTGCTCACAGTATTTCAACACTAAAGGTAGTACTGAGACGAATGCCCACTGAATCACATTGTATATAAGTAAGGGGAAACACTTACCTGCAGTTCATCCTTAAATAAATATCTACCTCATTCCTTGTGCATTTATCACTTGCCTAGACCCACCCATGATATGACTCTCAGTGTTCTGCTGTGAGCCATGAATGTTATGAAGATTTGGTGGTCCCGGCATACAGACTTTTACCCAGCATCACTGAGGTCTGCTGGCACATTTATGTATATGCACACTGATACTGATGTCTTTTATACATAAATACTATATATATATATATATATATATATATATATATATATATATATATATATATATACATATATATATATAAATATGATAGATATAGATACAGATATAGATATAGATATATAGATAGATAGATACAGATAGATATAGATATATAGCTAGATATACATATATTAAGATATATATATATATATATATATATATATAGAGAGAGAGAGAGAGAGACAGTAATAGGTATAGGTGAAGATATACCTTTACTTTTATTTTTGTAGTCAGTAAAATACAAAGCACAAGTGTCTGTTTTCAGAGGGCCACCAGACAGCACTGTATGATTAAAAGATTTAATCAGAGTTATGCAGCTTACAAGATGAAAATGAGGGGAATCAAACCCAGGACAACAGCATGAATCTCATCAGCTGCTCATAGTCTTACCTCTGTGTAATGCACTGCTATGTATACAGCAACACTGAACAAGCAACCAAACCCTCACCCACAAAATATAAGTCATCATTATCATTCAAGCTAAACCTTTTGAGCACTGATTTTTAGAGCCATACAACTTATCAGTCTGTATCCTTTGTGGTCAGCTTTAATTGTCCACTGTATGACACATAATTTGAAATGGTATTGCTTCCAACTAAAATAAACTTTAGATACCAGTGCAGTGGCATAGAGGCATAAATCCTTAACAATGCCCGGGGGACCTAGATTTGATTAGCAGCTTGGGTTTCTGAGGTATGGTCAGGGAGAGATGGGCATGCCCATCATGGGGGGGGGTCATTTAAGAGCTCCCTGAAGGGAATCATGGTCAGTAAAGAGAGTGTAGCCCTCAGCTGAGGGGAGAAACAAGTGTAGGACATTAAATAAAAAAAAAATCCCACCAGAAAGAAGTAGTCACCAGCATAACCCTCCCCCTCAAGCTGCCATTAAGATCCACACTGACCAGAGCACTGAGATGGAGAAAGTCCAGAGATGGGAGGAGGAGCTGTTAGACCCAGTAATGGATAACAGCGCTGGGAAGGCATGAAAGTATGAAGCAAAAATGGAGGAGAAATGAACGGAAATGAAAGCAAAATTATCACCTGGTTATCTAACTACACCATCCCACTGAAAAACTGTACAGCCACTTAAATGAGCAGAGAGTTTTAGTACATGAGACAGCAGTCAGAAAAGATATCAGAAACAACCAAATGCAAACATATTAGTGGCAGTTCCAAATCAGGAGAGCTAAACCTTTATTCATGTTATTTAATGGAAGTTTCTCCAAATATATAAATTCTGAAATGATGATCAGTCTCATCTCCTTGAATGGAAAATCTGTTTTATTCTGGTTACAGATGTGAGTTAATGAAATTCACACATTTTTTTGGAGTGAATTACAATTTTCTTCTTCTGAAATATACTGTTCATATGCTATGCAACAGTAGCTAGGTTGGTTCTTTCCTTCACCAGGCACTCCCTTAGCTAAAAAAATGCATATGTGAGTGATACTTCTGAATGCTGCTATTGTATTTTCACATCTACCTTTTCTGAGAAAATAAATGATCTTCAAAGAAACATTCAGACAGATGACTGAAGCAGTCACAAGTTTAATCAATGCAATTTTCAGAGGTAGTTGTGGGAGTTGCTGATCTTAAAAATAACAGTACTGCTGACGCTGGGAACATACAACAAGAGAGCGTTTACTTAAGAGCTACTTAGGAATAAACAAATCAGTAGAAGGTTTTCGTAATTAGGGAATTAGAAACTTTTTATTGTCTTTGCAGGATTGTAATGATTCACCGTCTATGCATTAAAATCACTGCAGAAATGCAGACACTGGCGGCTGAAAAAGACAATTGATGCACTGACTTTGTATGTTGAACCCTATTGTGCCCCTCAGTGTTTTGTTTAGGTTTCATTTTTTTCAGATACTGTTCCCTCTACTTTTGAATCCTGTTTTCATGCTCCCACACCCAGTCGAGGATGATTTTCACAAATTCAGAAGCTGAGAGTAACGGCCTGGTAATGCAGTCTTTGTTAGCAGAAGTTACATTCTTCCTAAATACCGATATGTTTTGTGCAGATATGAATGACAGAAAATGTTCCTGCTTTTGTGTTCTTCATGTTTTTGCTACAATTTACTACAAATGAAGACTGTGCAGTAAGTCCATTTAAATAAATGGTAACCATACTTTTCAAGTGTACCTCATTAAGAGGAACATACCTCATTTAGGGTCTTAAAAAGTTCATGTTCCTCAAAGTTCCTCAATGTTCCACATTGAAAGATTCTGTCACACACTCATTGTTAGGAATTTTCTTAAGTGAAATCCATAGTAAATAGAAATGAATCATATTAATTCATTAAAAGTTCTTCTTTATAAGTAAAACCAGCATATTTTAACCATCTTACGGCCTTCCT
Organism: Protopterus annectens; assembly: GCF_019279795.1. Lineage (NCBI taxonomy): Eukaryota > Metazoa > Chordata > Ceratodontiformes > Protopteridae > Protopterus > Protopterus annectens. The sequence goes on from NC_056726.1 coordinate 1,552,122,110, forward strand.
AGTTGAAGTTGTTAGTAAGCCATTAGTATGTGTTCCACATTTTGCCCATTTGTCCCACATTATGAGGGCTAGTGCTCCTCATTTTGGAGATGGAAGGTTGAGAGCTATGATGGTAACACTTCACTCTTCACATTTCTTACCTAAAATATTGAGAAGCCCAGTTTAGCCTTTTCATTCAAAGAGTGATTGCAATAACCCCATAACTTATCAAATGTAATCACACCATAACGTACCATAATCATGGAAAATTGTATGAAAACTTTAGTCTGCAGTTATACAGCCATGCAAATTTATTTTCTCATGCAAGGTGTCAGTACATTTTGATCATGCCATCAAAAAAAAAAACAAATAATCTTAAAATTATATTTTGCTATGGTTAATGTACTGACTTTTTCATTCAGTATAGACCATGAATCAATCTTTCTCTCTCTCTCTCTGTCTCAACCTCTCTCTCTCTCTCTCTCTATATATATATATATACACACACACACACACACACACACACACACACACACACGTATACAAAGACAGATAGTGTTTCAGTAGTAAGTTATATTATTATATACAGCCACAGGCAAATGAAGACATTTTTACTATAACACAGACACATTCTAATGTACACACACACAAAATCAAGTTATACATACATTTATTGCAAAATTACTACTGATATGGTGAGAGACTGACTTCAGGATAAGATGCACTTACATTTTAACTAACCCCTAATTTTTGGATATCAGCTTAATCCTAACTTGGCTAGAACTAAATCCTTTAAGGCTTCTGCTTTTTTTAATTGCTGTTTTTGGAAAAGTAGCACTGTGGTTTAGATGTATAGGATTTGGCATGATTCAGATAATTTACACTTGCATGTTTTGCAGGTCTGAGTATGAGCTTTTTTTCCTGCCACGTACTCCGGTATCATATCTGCAACAAGTAGCTGTCTTTAAAGTATACTCACTTATTGTACAAATACTGGGTAAAATATTTAAAGTATACTCACTTATTGTACAAATACTGGGTAAAATAAGACTGTGTGCTTGTTAGCTGTTTCCCACAGGTAAAGTTGTCTTATATCTGTTTTGAAACTCTCTTTCTCCCATTTTTTTCTCATTTGCCACGATAGCCTCTTGTTTTTATTTTTAGAAAGCATGGTAAATAAATGCTAATGCAATGTATGGCTAATCCTTGCTAGTAAATTTCAGTCAATAAGATACAAGTATTCATGCGTTACTATTTCTGTGCAAAGATATAGACAATTCTTCATGGCTTATATTTTTTCATGCAGTTGGACCCAGGAATAGCTGTAACAGTATGACTTGGTTTGTAGCATGTAACAGATATAGTAATGAAATGCTCAGACATAAGGAAGGATTATAATTACTTGCTATTAAAAACCCATGGCCAAACTGAAGGCCCACAGGTTATATAATATATATTATACCATGATCTGATTGGCCATTTTCCATTAGTATAATCCCTCGTTTTTTTTTAAAAGTCGCTGGTATAATTTTTAAAATATTAGACAGAGCAAAAAAGCAACGGAGATCTCCGCTGCTTATTTTATGTTAAACCCATTTAACATAGCGAACAAGTGTAAAAGGAAGGAAGAAGAGAGAGATCTCCGTTTTTTTTAGCTTAAATGAGTTTAACATATATGTTAAACTCATTTAACATAGCGAGACATTGAAAAAAAAACGAGATCTTGATGTACTGCGCGGGCGCGGTACATCAATGCCAGACATCTGCGGAAGGGCAGTAAACAGGCATTATACTATGCCATTATTTAAGAAAAGTAACAGTTTCTTTTCTTAAATAATGTCATAGTATAATAGTAATAACTCTTCTGGTGAATTTACCCACGGTTGGCTTTGTTTGGTTGCTATAATAATTTAGTCATAACAAGGTTGGGGGTTGGCATAATGGTTAAGGTGTTTACCTTTCAAACTCAAAATATAGGGTTTGATTCCTACCTTTGAGGAAATTGGCTAGGCTTAAAATGGCCCACAAGGTCAGCTAGCCTGTTTCTTACCTATGGGCATATAACATGGAAAAAAGGCAGTTTTAGGGTAGTGCCCAGCATCAGAAATGTGCCCTGTTCCCCACTTTAGTGTGATCTCGGACTTGATATATATAGTTGGGGGTTTGGGGGAGACAGACCCCCCCCCCCCACCTGGGTGGATTTTAAAAATTGTGCTTTGCGTGATGGTCGGAATGCTGGACCACTTGTTACTTTCTCTGGGAAAGTAAATTGTTGAACTGAACATTTGTGGAAGTGAACGTTCACTGTATATCATTCGATGCACAAAGGTTCATGGGCATAAACCTTTGATAAAATGATATAGAGCAGAGTCTGCATGTCGTCCCTGTGTTTGCAAGGGTTTCCTCTGGGTGCTTGGTTTCCTCCCACATTCCAAAGACACCCAGTAGTAGGCGGATAGGTGTAAGTGTGTGTACGAGTGTGTGGCATAAAAGATCAGCCATGGTAGGGCTAGCCACTGGGCAGTGTAAAACATGGCTCTAGATGATTGTCACTATTGAAGTGAAACCCCGACCCTATGTTCAGAAATGGGAAAATGGGGTTGTGGATGGATGGGATGTGTGTGTGTGTGTGTGTGTGTGTGTGTGTGTGTGTGTGTGTGTGTGTGTGTGTGTGTGCGTGTGTGTGTGTGCGTGTAGTGTAGTGTACCAGTAAGTCCAAGACCAATAAAAACCCTATTATTTATTTATTTATTTATTATTCACTTATTGGCATTTGTTTGCCAGGAAAGTCTGTCTGTATAACTGCATTCATTTTCAGTGGAGGCCTGGGAAGAAAAGCTCAACAAATATAAACACAGAAGATGTCTACAGATAGATGAAAACTGACATCACATAACAATATACTTAAAATACGAATATTAGCGCAAATATGACATGTAGAATAATATGCATAAACCATCAGTAAAACAAGATAAATAGAATACTGAACCATGTCGATATGTTATAAATGAGTGAGTTTATTACTCACTCATAAATTAAATGTCGGAGTGGAACTTTTAAGTGGTGGATAAGGAAGAGGAGAAGACAGAAGAGAGGATGGAAATAAGTATTTGTTAGATGTGATAAGTGGAACAGACATGGGAGACTGGAGAATAAAGAGGGAATGTGAGATTAGAACAAAATAATTGTAAGAGTAAGAGAAATAAAACAAAGAAAAGAAGAGATAGAGGTGTTACTTATAAGAGGAGGCAGAGATTAAATCATTAGCCAGAACAGCAGCATGTGCAAAGGCAGGAGTCTGAGAGGAATTATTTTAGCTGCAGCTTAAATGAATGAATATTATGTTCTGCCCTGATTGCTGCAGGGATCATATTCCAGAGGGTCTATATTACAACGTCAAAGTAAAACAAGTTAGAACATTGTAATATTGAACCCTAAAGCCTGAAAATTGTGGTGTAGGGGGTGTTGGGGGTGTGGGGGGGGTGAAGGCCCCCACATTAGTTTAAGTTTAAGCTTAATTTTTTATGGAACTCGCTGTTCTGTGTTTTCGGTTTTGTTGGGTTTCTGACTTTAGGGTTCGATATTACAACAATCAAACTTTTGTTAGTTCAACGTTGTGATAGAGACCCTATTCCAGACTTTTGCAACACAGTGTGGGCAAAGGCTTTGACTACATTTTTTTGCAAGGATTATAGATGTCAAGTAGATTTTTGTTAGAAGATCGAAGATAATGATTTGTCAGGAAGTGGTGGAGAATTGCACTGATTGCTGGCCAGGATATTGGGATTAAATATAATTATGTGTGTTAGGACAAGTTGGGTATAATTTAACTGGTGGGATCATTGCAGCCAATTCAGAGTTTTTAATTCAGAAGTGATGTGCTCTGTGACTTGCATTAACTGTGAATCTAGCTACCTAAATGTAACACTGGTCTAGTTTTGATTTTAATGTGGCCTGAAGGTTAGTCAAGATGGGAGAACCATATAATATGGAGGGGGTAGGGGTGTAGTGGCAAAGGCGAATCTGGTGAATGCAGTAAGTAAATGTTTAGCTATATAGAGCATTCTTACTTTTTTGTGAGCTTTTTTATACTGCCATGTTTATGCAGGACATATTTGAGGTTGGTATCTATTGTAAGCCCCAGCAGTTTTGCATGGGCACTGCTTCAATTGGCATATTGTGTAGAGATATGATTTTAAAGTTATTTTTCTCATGGGTAAGTGGTTTAGGGAAATAAAAGTAGTTTGATTCTCTTTGCATTAAGAGGGAATTGCTGGTTACAAGCTAGGTTTCAATAGATTTAAATGCACATTGCGTAATCTTTTCTAAGTTTTCTAGATTTTCTGAGAGATAGATAAGGGTGAAAACATCTGCATACTCTACAAGGGATGCTTGTCGTATAGTAATAGGAAGACTGTTTTTAACAAATATGGGAGGGGTGGTATAATGGTAAAGGTCTTTACCTCACAGTACAAAGTATGAGGTTTGATTCTGAACTCTGGATGTTTGCTAGACTTCTAATATTCTGCAGGCTAACAGCCTATTAATTACATGTGAACCTAAGATATTAAATAAAAGAGGACAGAGGTTAGAATCTTGAGGGGTACCCATACTGACAGGAATATAAGGAAAAAGGACAGAATTCCATTTGACAGCCTGGTCGCACTCTGACAAATAATTACTAAACCACTGAAGATAAGGTTGTGAGATACCCATTACGGACAACTGTAGCAGAGGTTTTTATAAGATACAGTGTCAAAAGCTTTTAACAAGTCCATGAAGAAGGAAGGAAGGAAGATATGAGTTAACCTGTATCCCTGGATTTATTTATGTTGTCTGAGAAAGTTAGGAGTGCAGTTGTTGTGCTATGAGCAGGCATAAAACCATGCTGACTATTGGTTAGGAGTTGTCCCTTTAAGAGATGCTGTTGAAGTTGTTTATGGACACAGTTTTCCAATATTTTTGAGAAGGGAGATAAGATGGCAATGAGTTGGGTATTAGCTATCTCAGCTGAAGTGCCACCTTGATGGATAAGGATAATATGACATTTTTTTTCCAGATGATAGGAATATAGGATTCCTCTTTTTATAAGGATGGAAACTGAATATGCAATGGCATTAGCAGTAATTTTGAGGTTTTCTGCTGGAAGATTATTGGCAGAGGGTGAGCAGGGTTTAACTGCGGACAATATATATATATTTTTTTATGAAAGAGTAGTGACTGTTTTTAGTGTGAGGGTGGGGTATTTATTTATTTATTTACATACCAGGATAGACTGACTGGGTTTGCAAAAACAAACCCCTTTTCAGTGGTGACTCGGGGAGAACAGCTCCAAACATCAACATGAAAAAGACAACATACACAAAAGAGAGAAAAATACAACAATTTTTGTAATGGTATAGCATAATACAGAGTAAGGTTATTAACAAAAGCAGGAGATAATGCCACAGATTTATGACTGCTTTGTGTTTTTCACAATTACATATACAAAACATATTTAGAGCTGATCAGTTTTATAAATCAGTCATATTTATATACAGTTGCATAGCAATATTAGAGCACACTAGGGATTGTTGATGCAATGCAGTATAAACCATAAATAATAGTAATAGACAGGAGTTCTTGGATAATAGATTGTGTAGAAAGTAGGTAAGGAGAGAAGAGTCTATGTCTACAGGAATTACAGCAAGTAGATGGAAAGATTAAGGAAGAACAGACTGCAAAGCAGAGCTGCACAGGAGAGAACAGAAGGACTAGACTAAAGTAATCAGAGAGCATTTTGAGTATGAAATATGAGTACGTGTCGAGAAAGAAGAAGAAGAAATAGAATGATGACAGTTTTTAATAAATATCTGTATAGTTTCCTTTATGTTATGTTTTTCCAGTACATCGGAATCAGTTTTTCTGGGTTATCCTTCCAGTCCTGACCATTTCCATCTTTGAAACTTGCTAGACCATATCACCTCGCCAACTGAAAATTATGAAAATATAAACTCTTTTTTTATAACGTTTAGGCACTTATTTCCAAAATAACATATATAGGAGCATGTAATCCACCTCTTACATATATAATTTCATTAGATTTCACATGTCATCTACCTTTTTTCAAAATCACTTGCTTTTGGGTAGGTCAAAGTGGTAGGTAGTCTGAACAGGGAAGGTGTAACATGTCTAGCCCTGGCATCAGTCTTGAACTCTTGCTGAATGATCGTCAGGTATTCCTAGGCAATCTAAGAGCCATAATCCATCTAAGATACCTTCTTTCTAGCTAAAGGCTTCTTTCTACAAGACCATGCCTGGTGTATCTCCCATCAGAGGCACCCAGAGGGCATCTTCCCAAGATGTCCAAAAAATCTCAGATGACTTCTTTCAACATGGGGCAACAGTAGAGGTACTCTGAGATTCTCCAAAATTGCCATGCTCCTAACTCTGTAATTTACACCTTGTATCCATGATCTCATCCTATCAGCCACTCTCTAAAGCTCATGACCTTATGTAAGGATGGGGACATAGACTGACCAGTAAACTGACAGCTTCATCTTATGACTCAGTAATTGTTTCACTTCTGAACAACACTGCTGCCTCCATATCTATGCTTACAATTAATCCATTGTAGCTACAGTCATGAGTAAGACCACAGGAGCACTTAACTCCTCCTCCTCCTGGTGTATCTGCTTCATCCCTTCCACTGCAAAGAAAAATCTATTCGTCTTAGGGTAAAAAAACACAACCTCTAATTTGAAGATATGATTCACTGCCAGGTCTAAATTCTTCAGTGCATGCCAAAGAACACATTACTTGAAGCAGAAAGATAAACATTACCTGCATATAGTAAAGATGCCACTGTTACATACCTCAACTGGATATTTTTCAGGCCTATGATGCGTTGATATCCTGTCCATGAAAATCACAAACATAAAGGAAGACAAGCAAAAACCTTAGTAGTCTCCTACACTGACTATGAATCCGTTTGGTTTGATATCAAGAATATGAATGCAGCACTCAGTCCTAGTGCTTAGGAACTAAATGGCACATATCGTTTATAAATCCATCTGTCCTTAAATAACATCTGTAAATGACTGTGGATTCCCATAGTATCAGAACATTTCCATGGGGTATTCTAGCATACACAGTCATATACCTTCCACAAAATGCATGTTGAAATTATTCATAAACTGCCATGACCCCTGTAATATCTGTGTCATGATCACGACAGACTCTGTGTTGCTTTTGTTGAATCAGAGGCTATACTTTTAGATTAAATAATTTCTCTTAAAAGATAATTACTTTCCCAGGAAACAAATGTTAAATAAAATAAAAATTCCAAAAAGTTTTATTAACAGTTTTTCAAACGTCTTCCATATTTCTCTGCCTCTACCTTGTTTCCCTATACCACAATTAAAATCAGCCCATGCAAGTTAAGAAATAGGATCATTTTCTAAAATAACTCTTGTCAAAACCTATCAATAGAAGGGTGCAACCTTCCTTCAAAAATTCTCAGCAAATGGATTTTTAATTTCTTTTACAATCTATCCTTTAACTTTTATATCAGACCTTCCTTCCTTATTAACACAGTCATCTTAAACATTCTTCACATCCAAATGTCTATTCCAGTTTCCATCCTATTCTTGTTTCAGACACTCCTTCTTTCTTATTCACTTAAATAAACTCATGTCCTGTAAATATTATTCTGTTTCTGTTTTAGTAGCTATTTTTCTACTATTTCATTTCTGAACTCATTCTTTAAACGTACATTTAGTGAAAATGTTTAAACTCCCTTCTTCTATAATCATATATTTTTAGCTACTTGTCTTGTTTAAGATTTTAATTGCTCCCAAAATGGATTCTCAGTTCCAGTAGCTCAAGTGGAATTACCTTTGCCTTTACTGCTCAAAGATTAGAATGCTGTCAGTTCTGTTCCCACATCAGATAATTAGATTAATTTTCCAGCAATGATTCTGCAGTGCAGGATAGGGGTGCTAAACTCCTGAGTGTGTTGTCCTGAAGATGAGACATTAACCTGAGGCTCTATCTAGCTGTCAGCAACTAAGGTGGCTGTAAAACATCCAACAACACTTAGCAACAGGAATGGGGGTTGGTATATTTATATGCATCTTTCATTATCTGCACTTTTTACATTATTTGCACATTCATATTCATGGCATATATCTTGTTATTTCTAAAATGTACAGAAAAAAGCAATTATGTCCATTTTCTTTACTTCAAGAAAAAGAAAACACAAAAATGTATTTTTCTAAACCATCAACTATTTTTTAACTCTGTTTCCATAATTTCTTCAACAAATGAGGTTTGGTAACGAACCAATTTGTCCAGGGACATCTTCAGGTGACGGTTAGTAGTAGGAAGTAAGAGGATGGGGGGGTGAAAGGGTTAAATGGGAGCGAGGGATGATTGGGAGGAAATGAAGTAAGAGTAGGGAGGGGCTTAAGGGGTTTAGGTTAATGTAACTGGGTAAGGAATCAGATTTTGGCATGAACTTGCTATATGGCAAGGTTACTTCCAGGATGACCTGTGAGTACTGTGGTGGACAGGTGGGCCTTGGGTTAAGGGTGATAAATGGAGAGGAGGTGGGTAATATTGGTATTTTTGGGGGGGAGGTTCTCTGAGTAGTTGAAGAAGGATTTCAGGCTTTGTGTATTTTGCATGGACTTTGACTGGTTTGCTCGGGGCCGGGAGACCATTATGATGTTTAAGAATGTTACACAGATGCACAAGGTAATTTTTAATAGGACTGTTTTTCTCCTGGTTTATTTAGACATTTTAGTCCTTAAATTAGTGATGATTTTCAGCTGCATGCCCATAACATTATGTAAGGTTGGCTCCTCGCTCACTTTGATCATGGGGATATGATTTAGGCTACATGCCCACAGAATTACGTAAGGTGGCTCCTCTCTCACTTTGATCGTTGGTTGTAGTGATTTAGGTTATATGCCCACTGCATTATGTAGGGCTGTGGTTATCAGTGAACGTTTAATGGTTCTGTACCTCCCAGGTTCTTTTAAAAAGTATTGTTCCTTACTACAGCAGAAGTTGAGAGGATTTTCTTCCTGCTGCAGACGTTGTCGGTAGGGACCCGTGATTCCATCTCCTATTTATTTCTTTTATTTATTTTCTGGTGAGGTTCTCAGCTCATTAGTGGTGGTGGCTTTTGTTGCTTTCAGTCGGGTTCAGGATTCTCTGGTGGGGTTAGTCTACCATGCTCAGTTTGAGGTATTTTCCCTCAGTAAAGCTGCAAATGGTTTTCTCGGGCTGTGAGCAAGTCAGTGTGACTGGTGTTGCCACACATGCATGGTGGTAGTGACAGTCAGAGGATTGTGGCTGTCATATCTCTCAACTGTACAGATTTCTGTAGAATGTCAAGGCATACCTCTCAACGTCTTGGAGCAAGAAATCTGGACAGGGTCTGGCATAGTGAGGGATGGAGGTCCAAAGATAGGGATAGATTGTGAATAGTGCTCTGATGGGCTTACAGAGTTGCTCAAATAACAGGGTTTGACTTAACATCCATTTTCTGAAAGAAATGAGGTCTGAAACTGGAATGTATGGCATTGTTTGCTGACTTCAATCTTCAGATCATCATGATGATTTGCCTGAGTCAGGGATTTTGTTGGGGACAGACGAGGGGTATGAAGTAAAAAGCTGAACAGTTGAGAGGTATGTGTGCTGGTTTAACTCGTGTTTTTGGTTAGTTCCTCATAGAGTTTGTGGTTTTCTCAGGATTGCTGTTGAGAAAGGATGGGCATTTGAGTTCAGACTTTAAATTGTGCAGATTACTCATTGCTGGGTGGGTTGCCTTCCTGTTTCTCTATCATCTTTCCAGACTTAGGAGGCAACATTTAGGTCTGTTCTTATTTTATTGGCTTGCACTAAGGGAGTCGGGATATACAGTAGGTGGTTGAGAGTGAAGACTTCTCGGTTATGATGGGTTGGTGGATGTGAGTGACCTATGCCTTCTCATCATGGATGTAGAAGAAAATAATAATAATAATAATAATAATAATAATAATAATAACAACAATAATAATAATAATAATAGTAATAATAATAATAATAGTAATAATAAAAATAATAATAATAATAATGATATAAAAAAAGGGAAAAAGGGTGTGGATGGATATTTGCATGTGAGTGGGGGGCCATCTTTCGATGCCTGTTGTGTGCTGTCTTTTGGAAGGTTTTGTGCCTTTTACATGCTGGCATCCTGCCCCCTTGGTCTGCTAAAGATTTGACATGAGGAATGTGGACAACGTTTCTCCTTGCTCATTGGTGATATCCCCTTGCTAGTTTTGGTATTGTTGAAGGTGTGTTTTGCATGTTGCACTCACACATGCATACACTGGTGCCAACACCTTCATGGGGGGGGGGTTCTTTCCCCTGCTGGGTTGGGTGCTACTGCTGTCCCTGACAGGGAACCTGTGGTCTCTTTCATGCTTTTCTGTTAAAATTCTTGGAGCATGGAGCTGTCTGCCTTTACATGCTGGTATCCCACCCCCTTGGGCTGCTATAGTTTTTGACATGAGGTATGTGGACACTTGCTTTCTGGTGTAGTTAAACATGGGTGTGTATTTTTTTTTCTTTAGTTGGTATTTGGGACGACTTTTTCTGTGGGTGTTGTGGGGAAGGAGGTGCTCAGTTTTGGGTGTCGAATGTTTAAGTTCTCAGCAGATGTGGCACAGTGGAGAGCGGTGGAGTTTGATCCAGTTATGGTGATCCAAACAGAATGTGGGTGTTTTATTTTTTTCCCATGTAGCAAGTTGACCATGAAGACTGGCTGTCAGTCGTGCACACGTTCTGTGACACTAACAGCCTTGGGGGAGGGTGACGGCAAGGTTTTGGCTTACCATACCGAGTACAAATTTTATTCTGAAAATTGCGGGGTGGGAATATTAATTGCTCCATTTTAGCTTGTCATACCTGTATGAAATTCAAAAAAAAATATATATATATATATATATATATATATATATATATATATATATATATATCGACTGTCTTTTATCTAATTTACATTTCAATGAAATGTAAAGCCGCAAATGCATTTACACGAAAGTGCGTTTCAACGAAAACACACTTTCATGTAAATGCATGAAAAAAACAAAAAAAAAACACTTAAAACACTTTTATGCAGGGGGGCAAGCCCCCCTGCACCCCCCATGTGGGGGTTGTGCCCCCCACACCCCCCTACTTTAATATTCTCACTCCAAGACCACACTACAGTGGGGAAAAGGGAATGTTCCCTCATCCCTACTGTACTACGATCTGAACAACAGTCCGCTTAGTTGTAACATCAACACTAAACATTATACAACTAAGTTAACATGCAAACCACATGTTTTTCTTCATTTAACTAAGTTATTTTTGTTTTACCTACTTATTTACGTGGAAGTGCAATTTCGATAAAATGCATTTTTGAGTAAATCCACTCGTGAATTTCGTGTTTTGGTGAAATGGAAATTCACCAAAATCAAGTAGATCCATATATATATATATATATATATATATATATATATATATATATATATATATATATATATGCACACACACACACACACACACACACACACACACACACACACACACACACACGCACACACACGCACACACACGCACACACACGCGCACACACACACACACACACACACACAAGTTCAGTTTTGAAGTTTGTGCTGATGCCGGATCTCCTTTGTCATCTTCTTGAAATTGCCTGTGGTTGTGAGTGTTGCTACTACATGAACACTTCTCATTTAATATTTGGTAATGTTATGGGATAGCATTAGGTAAATCCTCCTCATTAACACACATGCCATCCTATGCTCTGTAATCTGCCATATTGGCAGAAATATGGGCTGGTTAATTTCCTTTACCCTGAGTATTGTCTAATGGCCCACTAACAAATTTAACAATGAAGCTCATATGATTGTTAAATTGTGACTTTATTTATAAAATAGACCTTTTAATGGAATAATGGTTCAGTTCTATTTTTCAATGATATTAGTTAACTTGTTGATGGAATGTGTGGCAGACCCCCCCCCCTTTTTTCTCTGAAGTAGAGCTTTGGGGAATGTGGATTTTGGAGACCTCAGACGGGAGGGCTTGCTTGGGATGTGGTGCACTTGAGAGGGATAGTTAGGTTATGGAGGTATTTTACTCTTTGTTTCACCATCATAAGTTATTGCAGAGTACATATTGCTGTTACATATGCTTGTAGAACAAAGCTCAGTGGAGAAGCTGTCAAGGTTGCACTTTCTAACACCTTCTAATGGATGAATATGTAGTTTTGATTAAACTTTTAATTTGGGTTACAGTGATGTGTAGGGATATTCTTGTAGTGCTTGCTTACAGAAATGTTCCCAAGATTGTTTTTAGGAGTTAAGTTAACTTGGCCCATGAAGAGCGGTACAGATTTTGTATAGAAATTGCAAAGTGACCCAGGTATGGTGATATTTGCATTATCCCTCGTACGCAGTGTTGACTTGTAACATACTCGGGTTGGTAGCTTACTTTACGTGTTGCACTCTAACAGGCGTAATTTAAATGCATAGGTTCAATTATTTTCCTTGTGGCATAATAGCATGTTTCCTTTTTTTTTTTTTTTTTTGTTTAAATGTACCTTTGCTGGCAGGGAAAGGATTTGATGGGGGCTACGGTGGTGGTAGGTTACTGAGGTCAGGGGAAGCTAGGTAGTGTAGTTTCTGTCCAGTTGATGAACAAGGTAGACCCTTGGCAGTGCATGTCATTAAGAAGTTTTGGTTTATGTGTGTGCAGAGGATTTACAGTTTTCTTTTCTTTTGCAGATGGGGAAGAGTAGAGCGGGCAGCAGTCGATGGCCTGAATGAAGGGAATTGCCAAGGTGATGGATTCTGCTTGGGTGGATGTTTCTGCAGCTGGAGTGGTGCATCATGAGTTTGCACCACATTATTAGAGGTTCATCAAGGCACATCAGAGTCATTGTGGTTTGAGAGTAGCATGGGGACAAGTGAGGATGACATACATAAGGGGCAGAGTGAGGCAGATTTGAGGATTATTTATGATGACTTTGGGGTTGTCCACACGTGTGGTGCAGTCATAGCTTGAGGTTGGGTTGCATGTTGTGGGCATGGTAGTTGAGTTTGTGTCCCTGTAGCAAGGCTATGCAGATAGGTTTCTTTGTGATCTGTACTCCATTTTTTTTTAGTTTAGTAATATTCTCCACTGGATTTGGCAGCAGCAGGTGGGATTTGATATCTAGGTCCAGGGTTTGACAGAGCATTGTCAGATGTGTGGGAACGTGTGAGGAAATGTTTTCTTTGGTGAAATAGAAGTCTGAAGGTTCAAGCAATGCATTGTTTTGAGGGTTGCTAGGGGGCGTAGGCCATGGTTTGTCTGATTTACCAGAGGCCAAGGTAATACGGGCTGGGGATTTAGAAGGGGTGAAGTTTAAGAAGAGCGGCAGATAAGAATGTCATGGAGCTCATCAGGGCTACTGACTTTTACATATTTGAGGGGAATGGTTTTCGCTGGCAGGATGGCAGGATGTGTGGAGGAGGGATGTACATGATGGAAGGATGTTGGGGCGGATGTTACTATTTGGAGTTCAGTTGTCTGGAGTTGAAGGTTTAGTAGCAGTTGTGGGAAATGGTTAATTTTCATTTGGACACCAGGGCCGTGGTATGAGTTCCTGGTGTTGTCTGTGAGGTTTTTGATAGGTAAATATGGTAGGACATTGCAAGATTTTGTTAAAGTGACTTTAAGCTTGGGAACATGGTAAGGCAGTTTAGTTGGTCAGGGTGGATTTACCTCCAATTAGTATAGTTGCACAGGTGACAGGGTTGTGTGATTTTATAAGTCTGGAACAGTGAGTCATATATTTGAAGTGTTGGGTTAGGTTTGATAATGTGAAGACTGGCAGATTAGGGTGACTGACCAGATGAGTTTTGTTAGGGTTGGCATTGGTAAATAGAGATCTGTTGAGTTATGAGCTGGGAGGAAGTGCCTGTATGGATGAGTGGCTTCATGCATGCATGCATGTACTGAATTCCATTAACAGGGTGGGGAATTGGTCAGCAAATGCTATGGTGGTCATTGAATGTTTTGCTTTCCAATAGGTACAGTAGTGAATTATTAAATTGATCTGCATAAAGAGAAAAGCTCTTTTGGTTATTTTATATTCCTTGGGGCTGCAAAAGGAAGCTGCAGTTAGGCAAGATGGCATGTAGTGGGATTGCCTTGTTTTGGATGAATTTGGGCTTTTAATGTTTTGGTGGTAAACTTGCCAGGTAATGACCTGGGAATAATTACAAAGCCCATTGTGGTGCCTTTTAGAGCATTTCAGAGGGATGGCCTTTTGGCAGATGAAGAGGGAGGTTGATGGGGATTTCAGTTTAATATGGCAGTGGTATGGTTTGTGGTGTTTGTGCTGCCAAAATGCCATGATGGTTGTTTAAATGTCATATTGGCTATAATGGGTAGTTGTTGGGATGGCAGAATTGCTATTAAAATGAGTTTTGAATAGAAATCTCATTTGGTCATTATATTCATTGGGTGGAAAAATGGGGCTGCAGTCTGGTATGATGGTATGCAATTGCCTCTGCGTGGTTTCAAGTGGCATTGGGTTTAGTGTTCTGGTTGACCAGTTGGCTGGTGATGACCTGGGAATCATTATGAAGCTGCTATTGGCAGCTAGGTAAGTGAGTGTTTAGATAATACACAGCAGTTATCCTAGGTTGAGGTTAGGGTTTGTCACTTTAGCAGTGAAGAGGGATTAGTAGTTTACTTTCAGTTATTTAGGCAGCTCTCTACTTTGGCTATTTATGTGACTGGGCTTTGGGAGGTGATAACACAGATCCAGTTGGTTAGAAAGGATGGGGTACATTGAATGATGTTTGACTTAATGCCTTTTAATGGACGGGGGGGAACAACCTGGTCAGGCTGGTACGAGGAGAAGAGGGGCAGGCTTGCCCACTTCTCTTCCCCCTCTGGTGTTAGATGTTGAATTTAATGAGCTGGGAAAGGAAAGTGAGCAGCTGGGACTCTGCTTGATATGTAAAGTAATTGAGCAGAGGTCAGAGGTAAGTTGCTTATTTGGTTGTGTGTGCAATTCAATAAATATCAACAAAAATCCGCAAGTTGGTTGTAAACCAGTCCTCAGTACACCAGCAAACAAAGTCCAGGAAAAGAGGTACTGGAAGCACTCCAAGACTTTTATTAAAGTCGCAGAACTATCTTCCTCACCCTTTTCTACTATATGCTTAGTAAGTGCGTTAGTGGTGACTTTGTGTTTAATTTCACTAAGATGACCAGCTATACGTTCTCTGAATGTTCTGTTTGTCATTTCTACATAATAACATTCACACAGTACACACTTGGCCATATAAACTAAGTTGCTTGTATTGCAATTCCCATAAGCACGTAGAATAAAATCTTTTCCTGTTACTGGATGCTTTATTGATTTATCTGTATATAGATGCTTACAATAAACACAATTATTGCATCTATAAGTACCATGCTTATTTCCTATGCCATTAAAAAAATGTTTTGGCTGTTCTTTATAACATAATGTTTGCTTCAACATACATGTATAACCAAACAACGGGGGGTTTTCACTATATCACCTAGTCCTTAAACATCTCGTAAAATTGCCCACTGCTTACGAATTATGTTTTTAACTGCTTCACTGTTCCTACTATATGTTAACAAACATCTTGTCTTGTTTGTTTTAAATTGAGCACTTGTATCAGACTGGTATGTCTCACTAAAATAGGGCTGCACCTCTCCTTTAAGCTTGACTGCTTAACTTTTCTTCGTGCACTGTATACATCTCTTTTAGAGTACCCTCTATCTATAAAATCTGTACCCACGCAATCTAACTGACAATCTAATCTATCTTCAGTGGTATTTAATTTTTCCACCCCTTGCATCTGGTTTCTCACAATATTGTTAAACATAAGGGGGGGGTGCATACTGTTACAATGTAAATAGTTATTATGCTTAACTTCTTTCTCATACATCTCTGCCTCTATTTCTTCATTCTCATGTTTGTACAATAAAACATCTAAAATGCAATCTGATGACTTGAAACTTCATACTTAAATTTTAGAAATAAGATACTATTATTTATATATGTATAGAAGTTACAAAAATTCTCTTGACTACCTCCCAAATTATAAAAAGGTCATCTACAAAATGCTTATAAAATTTAATATGTTGTCTAAAGCTATTAAGTACAGATAACACATATCTCTCTTCTCACATGTACATCATGATGTTAGCATATGTATTTGCAACGGGAGTACTCATTGCTACTCCTTTCATTTGGTGATAAAACTTGATGTAAAAAAATAAAAAAAAATTTAGTTAATACTAACGTCAATAAATCACATATCAACTTGATTTTTTCTGTACTATAATTAGAAAACTTTCTAAAAACAGTTTCACACTGTTCACTCCATATAATATCATATCCATTATTATATTTTTAAATCTTTTTCCATTAATATTCCTTTTTAAAACTTCCCCACAACAGTTAATTTTTTACATTCTAAAAAACAGTGTTTTACTGCTTCTTCCCCATTACAATCCCCACACTTAATTTCTTCCAGTACATTATATTTCATGTTAGTTTTAACTGGTAACCGACAGAATTAATTATTCACGGGAAATCCCCTGCTTTGTAAAAATTCTCAAACATTTTCTAACTATTCTTTATAGCATTTCTTAATTTTTTTTAATTTCTTCCAATAATAAGCTGTATAATATTTCTCCATAATATCGATATGTCATAATTTTCTGGTTTTATCAGTCTCATTAATGTTCACCTTCCATCATTTTATTTTATTCTCATATTTGTTTCCTTCCATCTTTTCTTCTTTATCACTTTCTCCAGTCTTCATATTTCCATACATCTTCACACATTGCAGATAACATTTTCGCATCATTTGGAACTTTTTCTTTCTTTTTCACCTGTATTACCCAGAACACAATGCATAGATGCCAGGTGCACCACAGGATTTTTTTAGAGTCGAACCTCATTATTTTTTTTTACCGTATCCCCCCCTTCTTTTGACTGGATTCATTCTTGGTCCCCAAATAAAAGTCTCCATTTTAACTGGAAACATGTGCACCCCCAGAAATATGCTAGTTTTCCTAATATGTAAATATTTAATCTATACACCGTTTTGTTAAATAATAGATTAAACTTTTCATAGATTTATAGATTCATACATTGTTAGTAGGCTAATGATCCAGGGGGGTCTTTCTAAGACAAGCCAAATGTTCCCAAAAGAATAATGATGCCCTGCATGCAGACAGGACATTGAGGGCCAGGCATTTATAAAATACCTCTGTCCATAAGGGACATGGGTGCCAGGCCTGGTGTAAATGTTCTACTCCCCAGTCACTGGTCTAGGTTATGCTTAACCTGGGTAATAGACAAACTCAGCTTCACATGGACAGGAGGGGCAGTCTGAGGGACACATGTCTATCTCTCCAGCATGTTCTGTTTAGGTCACAGACAAAATTCAGGTCCCTAGACTTTGTATTTCTGGTACTGTTTGACTTGTGAATATGCAGGAGATGCATAAGTGTGGGGTTTGCAGATGCCTTGCAAGCCAGGCATAGAATATTCCTCAGCAATCTTTAGGAAACTGAGTAGATGGAAATGGTTTTAAGGTACTCTGCAGAAGGCAGGTTTGTTATGCCTTGTTTTCTTTTCATAAGAAACCTCTGGGGTCATTCTAGTTGCAGCATATGCCTGGTCAGGTACATACTGAAAGGAGCATTGTACTCCGTGATTGGCCTGATGAGGGTGGAGTACAGTGGGATAATGACCACTTGGACGTAGATGCAATGCCCTTACTTATAAGCTGTACAACATAAAATGATTTCCTCACCACTGTGGCCACAAGGTAGTCGAATGTAAGGCTGCTGTTTATGTGCATACTCAGATCCCTGACCACTGAGTTGACTCTTAGGTGTGTATTATCAACATGGTAATTAACCAGCATGGTTGGCTTCTCAAGGGGTACAATTATGCATATCTTAGCATTGAGTCTAAGACCATACCTTTGGTTCCATTTGTTAGTCAGAGATAGGCCTTCTTGAAGAACGTTGGTGTCTGCAGGAGAAGTGATGATAACCCCCATCTTGCAATCATCTGCAAACTTAGTCAGCCATCAACCTTCTGCAGATGCCACAAATGAGCAGGCCCAGTACTGAGCCCTTGGAGACTCTATTAGTTACTGGCCTCTTGGTAGAGGTGGCTTCACCTATTTTGACCTCCTGGTTCCTATCAGTGAGCCATTTGGCCATCCAGCAGATTGTAAAAGGGTTTATAGTTAAATTAGTGAGCGTGTCTATAATGCCTGAGGGATTCATTTTGCATCATGATAACATTTTTTATTTCATCCAACATTATTTTGCATTGTTCTTTTACATTTCATACTCTCCAAATTTAGCTCCTAATATACATATTGCCTTCTTAGTCTGATATTTTCTTAATTTCATCAAACAATTTACTTTTTGCCTTTTAACTATAACCCAACTTTCTTTAATAATTTCTCCACTTGAACCACAACTTCACATATCCATATCTTATTTTTAGCTACAGTCACTAAACAATCTGCATATGACAGGCAAATTAGTATTATATCTCCTTTTCACATTTCCCAGGTTTTTTTTTTATTTCACACATACATGTTTGATTTATTGCATTCATTACAAGTATAGACACATATTTCATGGGCATCCTTCTTTTCTCTCATCAATCTGTTTACCATAACTTTCACCAATGAAATTTCATAACATAATTTTATAATATTCATGTTTTCTCTTTTTCCATATGTGTTGAGAATCTTCAGTTTTGATTTATGACTAATCTTGTCAAATGCCTTTGCCATATAATGCCATGAGTCTTACTTCCTTATTTTGTTTCAAAATCATTCCTGTTACTTCATGTGCTATTATTTATATTTCCCTTATTTTTCCTCTCCTTTTGATACCAAAAACCTATCTCCTATAAGTTAATTTGTTGCCTTCTGCAGTCTTTTTGTATTATTTTCATAAAGATGTTAGAATCTGTATCTCCCAGTGTCAATAGGTCTCCAATTTTTACCTCTTCTGTCATTGTTTTTCCATGTAAACTTGATTACACCACTACAAATCCCTTCATCTGTTATTCCTTTCTCTCTGTCCATTCCTTTAATATTTTCATATCATTGCGTTCTCATTTTCTCTCGTTATGATATCCATAACCTAAGCCATATATAACTGGTTCTGATTCCTCCCTTTCTTTTCTTATTTTATTTCCTCCATTTCTCAGATAGCAATCTCCTTTTCTAAAGAATTCTTAACATTTGCATATATTTTTATAGTCCCGTTTCTTCTTATATTATTTTGTTTTTATGTATTCTAATAAACGTTTCCATAATTGCCATTAATTCTCTCTGCCTATGTCTAATATTTATTTTTTCATCAAACATCGTATCCCTTTATCCTTATTTTTACTTCTTTTCCCACAAATTGCAAAAATATTTTTTTTTCCTTTTAAACAATCTTTGTCTAACCACATATTTTCAACTGTTTCTCATTAGTTCATAGGTCTACAGGTAAGTACTCGACTACCTGCCCTTGCTGGCCATTTTAAGCCTATCCAATTTCCCTTTGTTTGAATCAACCTCTCCCGTTTGGCTGCAGATCGTCCTATTCTCTATTTTGTTTTATATAGGTCTCCTTCTATTTCTATTATTCTGTCACCACATTGTTCTATTTCTTTTCTGAGTCTTGTTACGATTTCATTATATACGTTCACTCTTTTTTTCTACAGTTAATCTTTTCTTGTATTTTTCTTTGTAAGCACTCTACCAATCTGTCCAGATTTTATATTGCACTCTCGCTGCCATATGCTTTTCCTATGAAACCTTATGTTCCCTTTTCATGACATCTGTTTTAGCAATCTTTCCAGTCAATGTTTCCAGCCTTTTCTCTTCTTTTATTACTTGTCTGTTTTTTCCTCTTCTAGCCCATATTGCTTTGTGATCACCTCAAATGTTCTATGATCTAAAAACTCAGATATTTCTACCCCACCTGTCATATCTTTTGTATATTTTGAATATACCACATACTATATTTCAGTTCTCAAAGCTCCTCTTTTATATATCCATTCTCTGTTATTCCTATTTTCTACCATATGTATTTTTTAATTTATCTTATTACTTTAATATCTTGTGATATTTTTCCATTCCCCTTTGAAAACTGTAGGTAAAATCTCCCACCATAATACATGACATATTTAATGCTACAAAATATTTAAATTCCTCCAGCATATTTTTCCTCTCCATTATATCAGTATATGCATAAACTACAATTACCCTTACTTATCTTGTCCTTTTCCTTAAATCATATACCTCTATACTTTCCAGGTTCTACTACTGTCACATTCCGATATTCGCATCTCTTCACGCTAAAAAAATCTCATTCTTGAATTTACATCACTCCCCACTGATGACATCATCTTTTTACCTCATGTTGCCTCAATTCTTTTCCTTTTTTCTTTTTTCACAAATCTCATATATAATAAATATACAGTACCCAAGCTTATTTTTATACCATGCAGTCACTAACATACCTCTAATATCATTTTGAATGCTGTTGGCATTTATTGGTAAAATTCTCTTTCCTGTTTTAGTGCATTTCTTAATTCCATTTTTTTTTTATTTTCCTTCTCTGCACCAACCACATTTGGTTTATTGTATAACTTAATGTAAAATTATTGCCTTAGAACAGCCATACTTGCTTTGTGCAATATATCCTGTCTGTATTCACTGCTGGATTGTACAGCTGTTAACAGTCAGGGGCTGCATGTTAATGCTGATAATGTATGCAATGTAATCAATTTTACTTTTTATCTGTATACCTTGCATGCTTTGAGCTTCACATTCTGTAACCTTTGCACTAATTCTGCCTTATTTAATTTTATTTTTCAGTTGCATGGGTTTCTTTCATGTGTGACCCCCACCTCCCCACTTGGGATTAACTACAATACACATTTTCCACTTCATCCACTGAAGCTGACTATTGTAATTAAATAAAGCTCCAGGAAGCAAGAACCTGACACCCTACAGCTTTTCTGTTGTAATAGGTGAATTGCAACTTAGTTTTTGTTAGGTTTTAAGGTTTAAAAGTTATATGCACAACATCAGTGAAGGGTTTCAGCCAGTTGACACTAGATTGGGCCAATACCTTGAATCAGCCTTACACACACACACACACACACACACACACACACACACACACACACACACACACACACACACACACACACACACACACACACACACACACACACACACACACACACACACACACAGTCCCAAGCCTTTACTGTTTACATTAGTAAATTTTGCTTTTACTTTCAGCATTTTCTCTAGACTAATCACAACTCTCTCTAAAACTGCCAAACAGCCCTGTTTATGTGCCTGCAGTGTAAATTAAAGTATTTCAGAGCTACTTCAATTAAGCTTTTGTTAGATACTGATATTTTAAGCTCAGTACTCACCTTTAAACTGATATTTCTTTCAGGTCTTCTCCCTGTGGGGCTGAACCTGCTCCATTCGCTACGCTCACTCCGCTCCCCTCCCTGTCCCCATCCCCACCCTCCCCCATAACATCAATCTTATACCTAGCCTGACCCCTCCCATACTTTTCTTCCACCTATCCAATAACTCCCTAATTATTCCCCTGTCATACCTCCTCTTTATTGTACTCTACCTCCCCACCCATTTCTAAATAAGCCCATATAGTACTCCATCCTCTAAACTACTTCTATCCTGCTCATATTCTTTATCACACAGCACTCAACCACCATGTCCATCACAACTGTTACTTTGATCTTGATTCTCTCACTTATACTCCCTCTCCTAACAATAATCACAACTTTCCAGGCACCCAACATACCTCCTGCACATACCTGTACAACCTGCACCCATAACCCACAATTATCAAGTTACTCAGACATCCACCCTAGCTTATTCACAGCTAATACCTCTGTACTACACAAAGTGAAAATTCTACCTCTCCAAAGACACTCCTCTTATCATACCACCAGCAGAAACTACACCATTTTTAGGAAAAATCTGAGAAGTATAACCTACACAATTTGCCAAAGCACTATTACCCAGTATGGTGATGTACAACCCAACCCAGGGCCAGCGCCCCTCAGCTCCAGCAAACTTAGAAAATATCTTATGCTATCAACCATAAATCTCCAAAGCCTTAGGAACAAGATACCTGAACTCCATGCCTGGATTTCTAAGTACAACCCAGATATTATAGCAGCTACTGAAACCTGGTTGAAATCATATATAAAATACACTGAATTTCTCCCCCCAGGCTACTCATGCCTAAGAGTTGATCGACCCAACAAGAGAGGAGGAGGAGTAGCAATACTTTTCCCTAGCAATTACACATTAATCCCCCACTCAAAACCAACACCCAACTTCTCCCCAGCCGAAGTACTAATCTCTATATTAAAACTTAACAACCATAAAAACATTTGCATAATTGCTCTTTATATTCCCCTAGGAAACAACATACCAATATTAGAAAACATACTTGCCTGGACTTCCCAAAATATAGATAATGAAACCATCATTCTAGGTGATGTAAATATCGACTGGCTAGATATAGGCCACAACAACCCTTAAAAAAACTTAAATCTTTACAACTTCTTCCAACTAATTGAAGACATCACTAGACCTCACAAAAATTACAACTGGGGCTCTACAATAGACTGGATATTAGTGTCCCACCCTTTCAATGTTATCAGTGCAGGCATACTACCTAATAGCATTAGTGACCTCCACCCAGCATATATCATAAGCAAAACTACTCCATCCACAGACGAACACCAATGCAAATCTACCAGAAATTTTACATTTCATTCATCCATATTTAATGAAACCTTAACTAAAGTAAACTGGAAACCCCTCAAATCCCTACCACTTAATGAGGCTGTTGAATTCTTTAACTCAACATTTCTAGACATCCTAAATAGGCAAGCACCCACCTGCCAAAAATGAATAAAACATAACCATGCATGCTGGCTCTCAAAAGCCACCAAAGAAGTAATGCCCACAAGGGATAAAAATCTGGAAATCATGGCAGAAAAACAAAGACCTCTCAACTCTACTTCATTACAAGCAACTCTGTAACCAGGCAAAACATCTAATAACCACTGATAAAAAAGAACACTACTTCCACCTACAAAGCCAACATAAAAATAATCCCCAAAAATTCTGGCCCTCCATCAGCTATCTATTACACCCAGGCTGTCAAAGCAATCCATCCGCTGACCCACAAACAACTCCCATTGAACTTGCTACCCTCTTCAATTCCTACTTCACTGACACCATAGCTAACCTAACCGCCACCTTTCCTACAGTTAACAGCACCACCACCAAGACAGCTGATGCCCAAATCATCCCAGAAAACAAGCCTACCCTTAACCCTAACCTAAAATTCTCCCCCATACCCACCAACACAATAAAAAAAAACTTTTACTTAAGCTAAAACCCTGTACTCTGGCCCCCTGTCAATCTACCTCCACACTTCCTGCAGCTAGCAGCAAACTCTATAGCTTATCCCATCAGCATACTCATTAATAGATCAATTAAAGAATCCCTTGTCCCAGACATCTGGAAAAAAAAGCATTTATTCTCCCCTTACACAAAGGTGGCACCAACACAGACACCACAAACGTTCGACCCATAGCAGTTCTCTCACCCCTCTCTAAAATACTGGAAAAATGCATCCATGCCCAACTCCTCAACCACCTGCATGAAAATAAAATTGTATCACCCACTCATCATGGTTTCAGACCAGGACACTGCACCACTACCACCCTCCTATCCTTCCTTGATACAGTTAACTGGGCATGGGATTCTGGTAAAATAATTGCTTCACTTTTCCTTGACCTCTCCAAAGCTTTTGCTACCATTTCCTACACTATCCCACTCTCTACACTATCCACTCTCTACATTTCTCTCCCTACCCTACAATGGTTCAACAGCTATCTCTCCAATAGGCAGCAATCCACCAAATGGCAACAGTCTTACTCTCCCTTCCTCAATACTTCCACAGGGGTACCCCAAGGCTCCACACTTGGTCCTCTCTTATTTAGCATCTTTATTAACAACTTTCACACCACTCTCCCACAATGCTCAGTAAGTTTTTCTTCTAACGTTCCTTTTCTGTGTAAGGATAGTCAAACCAAACATGTACAAATCCATTGTATTTTCTATATTTAAGCCTTTTTGGGGGTATGTCCCATTTCCCCACATTGAACGCATCTTCTTCTGTTATACTCTTGCACCAAGTGATTCCCTCCTCACAGGAAAAAACATGCTTTACATTGACCCTAATATCTCACTTTTCCCTTTTTCCCATTCAGAGTGACAGAATTTGAAATATGCTGTATTTTCTCCGCAATTCCATCCAGTGTCACCCTTACCTCCCCACTCCCTTCCAAACATTTCTGTCATCATACATTTTTTTAATTTTATGCACCTTTTTACAAACAGTCAGAAAAAGTCTTTAACTCTAGATATCCAAAACTGCTCATTTATTTTCGTCCTTAAGTCTAGTCCCAAGTTCAGAAACATTACTCCTTCCATGGTGCAAATGAGCTCTTTTTCTGTACTTCATTCATAACATTTTCAAGTAAAGTAAAAGTTTCAAAAGTAACTACAAGAAAGTTTTATTTTCTTAAGTGTGTTAATGCTCTTATATCAAGCAGCTTAAACCCCAGAGTTAAAATAATACTGTCCATAACTTCAGACCTGTTAATAATGTCATTGCTATTTGTTTTCTGTCTTATCTTCTCTTCTGATTTTGTTGTTCTTGTAGCTGTTCATGTTTGTTCAGTTAAAGTCACAGTGTCTTTCTTTCCTTTGCCATTTCAGCTTTTTATTACTGCTCCCAACAACCCCCTGTTGCAAGAAAAAAAAAACCTGCTACTCCACTAGTGAGGAATACTCCCAAACTGCTGTCTGAAGCTTCAGGTAATCTAAGTGCTTTTCTTTATTCATCTGGCAGCATCTTGTCTGTTACTTCTCCCAGGACACCATCCACCATAGTACTCCAACTTATTTCTTCATCAGCATCTGCCTCATCTTTAGAAGCACAGAAGTTTCTAGGCATCGTTACTCTGCCTCTGTAACAATAATCGCCTTTCTTACAGACTTTGTGATACTTCAGTATTTCAGTATTCTGAAGCACTCTACTCTGACACTTTCTCCTTTCCTCTTCCATATTAGAGTTATCAAGGCACTAGTGCCAGTCCTCTGGTGTTATCGAGTGCTCCGAAAAAAAGGAGGGAAAGTTGCCAAGTGCCCTGAGCAAATTTCCCCCAGTCAGTATGAATACCACCTCAGGTGTCCCCTGAAAAAAAGCCACTGACCTAGTGAGATTAACCCAGTCAACAAAGTGTTAATTACTAAAATAAACAGTGTGGCCACCACTTACAGTCCTAATTTCAGCCAGTTACAATGTACATTTAGTTACTGTTGTTGTCATTTCAAACCTGTTGCTGCTTACTTTCCATGTAGTAAGTGTTAGCTTATGACACACAAGGTAAGCCTTTAATTATTAAGCTCTGCCAGTTGTGCCTGCCAGCCATATCATTGATCTTAATTACAATAATTAGGTTGCAATACAGTGCAGCATATGTTCTCAAACTCAAAGTGCATGACCCACTAAACTCACATAAATTGTGATAGAGTTGTCTGTGAATGTGTTAAATATGGCCAGAAAGGATATGTTAATGTGCATAGTGGACTTTATTCATTTCATGCCAGACATATGTTAGCGTGAGTTAACATGTTCCATGGTAGTAGTTGCTCTAATTATTGAGTGCTTTTGACATGCTTAATTCTTATGTAGGTGAGGTTACTTTCCTTATTATTATTTAACAAAGGACTAGTTACGAATAACAACTGGAAAGGTCACAGAAATACCTCACTAAAAGAATCGCAGGCCTAAAGCAGATGCCCTATGCTGACCACCTTAAAAAACTCCAGCTATACTCTGTTGCATATCATCTACTCTGAGGCGATCTCTGCTTAACATACAAGGCCATGTCAAACCCAGAACTGTTGGACATGCTACACTTAAAGAAATCCCAATCCCTTAGAGCTGCATGCTCCAAGGATCTAAACCTTGTCATCACAATAAACAAAACATGCTGGAGGGATAGGTTCCTGACTCAGAGACTCCCCAGACTCTGGAATAGACTGCCCATACATGTCAAGCAGAGCGCCTATTTGGCCCTCTTCAAAAGGAACCTTGATGATTGGATGGGAGAAAGGAAATTCACCCCGGGGATCACTTCAGTCACCCTGCTAGACAGGGGTCCAGGGAAGTAAATAGTGTGGGATGAAATAGCCAAGGAATTGTTATGGCTAAGCTTGTATAGGCCCTAGGACCAATAGCCTAGTACCAACCTATGAACCTATCAACCTATGATATGTAGGCTTTTATGAACTCTGCTCACTAAGACTTTTCTTCTTGTCCTTCTGATCAACTTATACTTCTATTTTTCCCTTTCCTACAGTCTGTCTTAAACTTTCTACTGCTTTTCTATATGTGGTGCTCCTTCACCTGGAGTTGGAAGACTGCTTTATCTTCCAGTCCCCTGAAATGTGCCCTTGTCCAGAAAAAGCTCAAGTGTGCTAATGTATGTCCCTCATCCAATGTACTGCATTTCTTAAGAAGCTATTTTTCTGTTCCAAATGACTGTTAAGGATATAAGTGGTGCATACACGAGCTGATCGCTAACGCTAGTCCTTCCCACCCCAATGCTCAATACATTTTGTATTCTACATTGATGAGTAGTTTTAAATATTTTTCCCCTTCCCCAAGGATACCAAGCCATTAGCAGACTCTAAATAGTGCTGATATAACATCTTGTTTTTCTAAACATTTTCCCGGCAATTTACGGACTGCAGTGCAGCTGTAACATTAGTTTTAGCCATTACACTGCTGTAATCCATGCTTATAGATTGTTTATTTTTCCTTACCTTGTTTCTGCAGTTTGGTGCAACCTGCTCTGTTTGCTCTACCCTACCCCCAAAATTCCCACCACCCTCACTACTCCTACATTCATACCCACATAGACTCCAGCCACAATCAATGTCAACCAAACACCAACACACTATATTACCCCCCAACAATATAACTGAACACTACACTAGATAATGTAAGCCACCACCTTATAGCAGTTTGCCACCCACAGAAATTTAAGCATCCCTTAAACCCTATTACTTAATACCATTTGATATTTTTTTTAAACGTCACTATTTACTTCATCCAACATGCTACTTTTTTCTGTCCAACCTCATTACTAATAATCCTTTGCTTCACTGCAACACTGTGTGACAAAACAGCCACACACAGTTATACACCAGCAACATCCACACCAACCTACCTTACAAACAAAACTACTGCTCTCACATATCTCCTCACTTATTTCATTATACCCTCCCATATATCTCTAGCCACGAATAGAAATTACTATATCCTTCAAATCCCATTTTATACCCTTAACTCACCCCCCAGTACAAAATATGACTCATAGTACACACATCTTCATGCTATTACACAGTGGAGATGTACACCCAAATTCAGGGACAAACACAAAAGTTAACAAAAATGACACAAAAAAACTAAATTAATTACTTTAAAGCTAAGAAGTATATGCAAGAAGATAACCCCTCTGCATGCCTGGATAGAACAAAACAAACCAGAAATACCAGCCCTAACAGAAACTTGGCTACACCCCAACATAAAAGATACAGAAATTACTCCTCCCAACTATATAATTTATAGGCCAGATAGACAAAAAAGAAAGGCTGAGGGTTGGCCCTTCTATATCCTTCCATATTCAGCATTAATCCCTACTCAAAGATGATACCTATCTTTTCCAACGCTGAGATCCTAAAAGCCTCCCTGAACCTCAGCAATGCAAAAAGAATCTGTATCATTGTCTTTTACATCCCACCTGGAAGCAACATACCTGTCCTGGAAGATATACTATCTTGGACATCACAAAACATCAAACAAAAAACAGTCATCCTAGGTGACATGAATATCAACTGGCATTCTATCACAACAGGCTCTCCCATCATAGTATTAACCTGCATGGCTTTATACAAGTGATCACAAGCCCAACACAATATAATAAAGGCTTCACTTGCCATTCTACATTGGATTGGATTCTAGTATCTCACCAACAAACATCTCCTCCCCAGGCACACTCTCAATCTCACTTAGTGACCATCTTCCCACATATGCCATCAGAGCCACTTCCCACCTTCCAAAAACACACTCACTGAAATTGGTTAGAAACACAACTAAACTTATTCAACAAATAATTAATGATTTGCTCCATAAAATAAACTGGACAGCCATAAAGCTACTATCTCTCAATGATGCTGTCCAATATTTCAATACTACCTTCCTGAACATGCTTGATAGTCTTCCTCCATGCAGACAAAAAGGATAAGAAAAATCCAACCCCATTGATAACCAAAGACTGTACTAACATGAAACAGAGAGATCTAGCCTGGAACACACGGAAACAAAATAAAACTCAACAAAATCTCCACTCATTCAAAAGACTCCCCAATAGTGTAACCAAACAAGTGCACAAAAGCAAAAAATCCTACTGCTTACACCTTCAGCTGCAACACAAATGCAACCACAAAAATTGTAGCACTCAGTATCAACCCTTTTCAATCCAGGTACAAAGAGCACTCCCCTTCATCCAGTGCACGTATCACTAATAACATAATGATTTAATATCACTTCATAAAATCCATAGCTGACGGACAGACTACTAACACTAACACAAGACCTCTCCCCACTTAATCTCTTACTCTGACACCAATAATTCCTCACCATCTAACTTAGACCACACCTGCAACAACACACATAACCATTGCAAAGGTAACCAAGCTTCTTTCTCCTTTCAGCCTATAGCCACTCAACAATAAAAAAATTACTGCTCAAATTAAAACTCTGCTCCACATTCACAGATAATCTCCCACCACAATACCTAAAACTAGCCACTGACTCAGTCATTTATCTAGTCATTATCCTCATAAATAGATCTCTCTCTGAATCTATAGCCCCCAACATATGAAACTATTGCATATAATACCAATACATAAAGGAGGGTACTCTACTGAAATAAAATAATTTCACCCCATATCCTATATCCAAAATTCTTGAAAGGTGTGCCAACAAACTGTTAATGGAATACCTACTGCAGAACAACTTGCTTTCTCAAACTCAGCACGGCTTCTGGCCTGTTCACAGCACATCTACAGCTCTGCTTTCCTTTATGGACACCATAAATAGGGCCAGAGATGAAGGATACCTTGTATCCTCAGTGTTTCTGAACTTTTCTAAAGCCTTTGACATGGTCTCACACCCCTTACTCCTTCCTACCCTGTACAACCTATGTTTCGCCCCGCCACACTACAGTGTTTCAAAGCTATCTACAAGGCCAGAAGCAAGCCATTAAATAGTCAGACCAACTTTCCCCCTTTCTCCATAATCTCACAAGAGTCCGTCAAGACTCCATCTTAGGACTCCTACTGTTTAATATATTCAGCAATAGCTTACATGCCACCTCTTACTAGAAACACTGATTCAGTATGCAGATGATTCCACCTTAATCTGCACCTCTCGCATTCTCCCAGAACTACTCGATAATATTTACAATTCATACATTCACAAATGCCCAACTTTTCTGAATCCCCAAAAAAAAAGCTTATAGTCTTTCACCCCAAAAATACCACCCTCAGTTATAACCAGTTTAACATCCCCTTGGCAGACAACATTATCATTCAAAGAGTACAAGAAAAACGATTACTAGGTGTGATTATCGATAAACTCACCTTTGACCTTTATATCCAACAAAACATAAAGAAAACCAACAAGAAACTATGTGGCTTCTACAGAAATAGGTAATTCCTTACCACATCAACCAAGGCTACCCTAGCAAAAACATTTGTTCTCCCATCACTATTTTATGGTTCTTGTGTACTCACCAATCTGCAAAACTCTACCAAGATAAAAATGGAACAATGCTATAACAAAGTCGCAAAGTTCACCACCAACTCCAAATACCATACACACCACTCTAAGCCACTATGAGAACTAAATTGCCTTGAACTCTATAACCCACTAACATATATCCTACTAACTACTATATACAACCAAATCTACAAACCTACTGCTTGTCCTGTCATAAATAAGCTTGTAAAACACTACATACCAAGCAGACCACTCAGATCAGAACACAAAAAACTATTAGAAATCTCTAAACCTTGCAAATGACAAGGTCAATCTGTATACTCATACTCAGTTTCTAATATATGGAATTCTCTCCCACAAAACACCAGGCTAACCCCAAGCCTGCCACTCATTAAACCCTCTTTAAAAGCGCACCTGAATAAGACTTGGCTCTGCAAATAGGTTCATATGTTCATAGGATGATACTAGGCTCTTGGCCCTGAGGTCCTTATAAGTCTAGCCAAGAATTTCACCCATGTTCCCACAAAGTCAGCACCTGTTTTCCCTGTCCAGCAGGGACAAAGGTGGGATCCCAGGGGTATATTTTCTGTTTCCCATCCAGTCATCCAGGTTCTTCTTAAAGAGGGTTAGTGAGGTACTCTGGCATGGAGAGGAAGTCTATTCCACAGATGGGGGAGTCATTGGGACACAAATCTATCCCACCAACAAGTTCTATTAATGTCACAGACCAGGTTAAGACCTTGCGTGTGGGTTGCATGAGTGGAGTTTGACTTAACGATATGCAGCAACTCCATCAAGGCTGAGTCTGAGACAGCCTTGTATGCCAGACACAGGTCACCTCTGAGCAGTCTGTATGAGATTGAGTAGAGGGACAGGGCTTTTAGCCTATCTGTATAGGGTAGGTGTTTGAGATCCTGGATTTTCCTGGTCAGAAACGTCTGTGGTATCTCCAACTGCTTCATGTGCTTGGCAAGGTACATGCCGAATGGGGCATTGTACTTGATAATGGGTCTGATAAGGGAGGAGTACAGGGATGTTATGACCTCCTTGTTCCTGGATGAAATACCCTTACTTATGATGTGGGCCATGTAGAAAACCTTCTGTATAACAGAGGCAACATGGGGGTCAAAAGTCAGGTTGCCATTAACCTGGATGCCCAAGTCCCTCACAACTGAGTGTGTGCTTATGATATTGTTATTAATGTGATAATTAGTGGGGACACCATTTTCCCAAAGGGGAATAATAAAGTATTTCTTGGCATACAGTTTGAGACCATGCTTCTGACACCAGCCATTAGTTTGGTTAAGGCCCTCTTGGAGGATGTGCACATCACTAGGGGAATTTATGACAGTGCCCTCCTTGCAGTCATCTGCAAACTTCGGCAGCCACAGACCACTGGTTTTGGCTTGCACATCAGAAAAGTATATCCTAAACAGTAGAGGCCCCAAGACCGATCCTAGGGGTGCACCACTTTTTACAGGTCTACTACTAGAGGTGGCTCCCCCTATTTTGACTGAGTGGGTTCTATCAGTGAGCCAGTTAGCTACCCATCTAGTAACATATGGGTTAATGCCTAGCTGGGATAGTTTGTCTTATGCCCGAGTGGGGAATAGTGTCGAAGGCTTTGGCTAGGTCAAGGTAGGTGGTGTGCACTGTCTTTCCCTCATCCATGGCTTTGGTGACTGTTTTGAAGAAGGTGACCAAGTTTAACAGGCATGATCTCCTTTTGACAATGCCAAACTATGTGGGATCAAGCGTTTGGAGATTGCCTATGTCCTTGATTATAAGGTCCATGATAATGTGTTCCATGGCCTTGCAGATCAGGCTACTTAGGCTGATTGGCCTATAACTGCCTGTGTTGGTGGACGTGCCACTTTTGTGCAGAGGGATGACAGTGGTTGTCCTCCATTCTGCTGAGATGAAACCGGTGTACAGGCTTTGGTGGAATAGAGTGCCTAGAGGTGCTGAGAGCTCTTGCCTGAGTTCATATAGGACACAGCCAGGGATGTTATCAGGTCCCCCTTTGAGTGGTTATGAATAACCTGCTCCTTGGTGATGACGAGAGGGTAGCAGGTGCTGGGGATGTCCTGATTTACTGATGGGGTGGGCAGGGGGTGAAGTTTTCACTAAACTTGTCTGCCAGCAGGTTGGCTATATCTATGGCATTTGTGTATGTGGTATTTTTGACCACTAATTCAGAGCAGATTTGGGAGTTACCTTTGAGATTGTGGATGTATGTGAAGAAGGCCTTCTGATTGTCCTTAGGGGATGTTGCCAATTTTGACTTGAAGTTAGCCTTAGAGAATTTCACAGTGACCTTATTTGCTTGTTCAGACAAAGGAGAGATTGCTTCCAACTTGGCACCTGCTCCTTCTTGGTTCCTTTTATTATAGAGTCCATTTATTGCTGCTGTCCACCAGACAGGTTTAATCTTCCTTGAAGAAGATGATTTGGTCCTATCGGGTATTGCTGAGTCCATGCAGCTATAAAGGTGCTCATATAGTTTTTTGGTGTAGGCTTGGACATTAGTGCTTTATTCAACTGAAGGGATGGTGCCTGTGAAGGTGCTTATACCTGCTCGCAGGAGGTTGTAGTCAGCTTTGGAAATGTTTTTTCCTTTGACCCTAGCAAGGGGGTGGGATCAGGAGAGATGGTGACTTCTAAAGTGATTGCTTTCTGGTCAGATCTTACCAAGGAGGATGACACTGTAGGGGTGCTACAGTGGCTACTCATGTTAGTTAGTACCAGGTCCAGGATATTTTCACCTCTTGTGGGGATGTCAACCAGCTGATCCAATGCATTGGCATTGACAAAGTCGAGAAATCTCTGGGCATTCATGTTTGAGCTAGAAAAGATTTTCCACTCTATGGTTGAGTAGTTAAGGTCACCCAGGATCAGGACAGAGGGTTGAATCTTGATGGATTCAAGTAAGTCCATATAGGTATAGTGGGCCTCCTGAGTTATGGTTGGGGGGCTGTAGATAGCTATGATTTGAATAGGTGTTTTGTCAATAGTTAACTGCACCAGGAGTGTCTCCTGTGCGTCATACTGTTTGACCAGCCTGGAGGTGTGTACGTCTTTGATAAATATTGAAATTCCACCTCCTTTACCTTTGTAGCCATCTGTTTAGGGTCAGAAAGTATGGTAGGACAAGTAACCTGGTAAGGCTGGGGTACTCTCCGCAGCTTTGAACCAGGTTTCAGTGACTGCACAAATGTCAGCATTTTCTAGGGCAAGGAATGCTTCCAATTAGTGCAGTTTCATGTTAAGACTCCTAGAGTTTAACAGCATGACCTTTAAATTTCATTTAGAAGAATTTTTCACGTTAGTAAATTTCTCCTCATGACTTTGCCTAAAAAAGGCACTATGGAGGAAGCAAGAGCCTTTGCCAGAAGCCTGAAGCCCAGGGGAGACAGATGAAGGCCATCTCTGGCAAAGCATTGTGGTCTGTCTAGCACATCCTCCCAGGTTGTCAGGTAGTAGATCCCCTTGGAATGATACCAGAAACAAAGCCAATTGTTAAAGTCATACAAAGTACATCTCAAGTCATTCACACCAACATGGACTATGACAGAGTCGTAACAGTAACTGTTGTTGAGAGACTTGAGTGCGTGCATGATATAGCAGATTCTAGCACCTGACAAGCAACTTACCGTGACTTTCCCCTTGTCTAGCCTGGTAAGGCGCACATCTCTGTGTCTCATGATAGAGTCTCCTATGACTAGTATGTTGGGTTTGTGGTTGGGCCTTAGAGGCTGTGAGACACAGGCATTTCTACTATGTGTGGTGCTTGGTGCAGTGGGTTGTAATGTGCGTGTGTGCTTTTGCCTCAGAGGTCTCTTTTGTTTAGGTATGTTTTTGTTGAGAACCTCTACATATGTAGGAATGTACTGTACAAGTGTCGGTGTTGTTAATGGTGTGGTGTTTGTGGTGTTTGTGCAGAGAACCTTCTCGGTGCCATATGTACTGGCTTGTGATTGAGACAGCAAAGATTCTAGGTTCTTAATGTAATTGCATCTGTCACATATTGTGCTCCTAGATGGTAGAAGATAAGGGTTGTCGTTGTACATGAGGCAGTTTCTACACTGTCTCAGGGTGCCCATATCAACAAGACTAGCAGGATAAACCACAGGAAATTGTCTGTCCATGGTTGTCAGAATCTGTGGAAGAGAGGTAAAGGATGGTAGAGTGAGTACTGTCAGAATAGAGTACCTATAGGTGTGAGTAGGGCTGGATAAAATCATAGTAGTTGCAAGGGAGGGCATCAGTTTCACAGGAGTGCTGGTAAGGGGAAAGAATGCAACTGAGATACCACACAATGGGTTAAAACAGCAAACAGCAGTGCACAATGAGCAAACAAGCACAACACCCTGCAAACACAGGGTATAAATACCAGATAAGATGGAAAAATATAGAAGCTTGAATTACTACCCGTCCTGCTAGACCCTGCTCTTATAACCAATCACTCATGCTAGAAAAAGTCAGGCAATCCTGTTACTCTCACTAATAGCGAACACAAGACACTACCAGCAGAAGATGGCTGCCAGAAACACAAGAAACTCAACAAGCAAAACAACGAGGCCTGGATAACAGCAGGCCTCTATCCAGACTATGCTATCTGACTAGAACACAGAAACCTCACAAAAAATGCACAGAAATGCATAGAAACAGCACTCACAAACAGAAAATACAACTCAGTTTGAAAAAGCAGTTTACAGTTAAATAATTCAATAAAAATACAATTACTTTAATGAAACACTATTTAGCAATGAAAATACAGTTAAAACAGTATAAACAATAAAAAAATGCAGTGAAACAGTAAAAAAAATATTTATAACAGTGTAAAATGTAGTAAATTCACTGTATAGCACAACTATAGACGTTACATATTTAACTCCAGGTTAATCCCCCTTTACCACTGCTTCCTCTACCCACCCCCTTTATTCTCTTTCAGTCTTCTCTCTACCCCCGTATATCTTTGAAGCCTAAAATCTTTATGGTACTTCTCCCCTTCTCCAAGTAAAGATGTCTGCATGATCTTGTATAGTCTAGTGTAAGCCTGTTCTCATGATTAATATGCTGCAAAGTACAGTAACTATTTTCTTTTCAAGTAATCTACTATCAATACATAGTAAATGTTTTAGAAGTTAATCAAAACATTAAACAGCAAAGACACCTTTGCTCACAACTTTAACCTGTCTGCAATGTATTATGTAAAGTGTTAAACACTTTTTATTGTAAAAATTGTAATTGATCTGTTTCATATGTAGCTAAATGTCTAAATACATAGCTTTTCCCTCCTGGCCTCCACTGAAAACGGGTTCTGTGACTCAGTCAGGCTATCCCGGTTAAAAAATGTCAAATAAAATAAAATAAAATAAATACTTGAATTCTGGTACTTCTTATTGCCACTATCTGACTCATCTGTGTCTTTATTCATAAAAGGATGATGTCTTTCCCAATTAATTAGTCACAATAGGTAGCACTATGTATTTTTGTTGTTTGCTTCTTAATCCAAAAGTCTGTAATAAATGCGTTCATAGAAAAAGTCTGTATTATTATCCCTTTCCTATACATGCAATATTGTGCTTTATGGCTGAAAGATAAATTGATTGTAAATTTGACTTAGAAGATGTATCTGGTGTGCTGTGTACTGGAGTTTATAATAACCAATATGTATAATTGTACTTACATATATAAAGTGTATTTTTTGTTGGTAGGATTATAGACTCTCACACTTAGACAGATTAGCTGACTAAATCTGTACATTTTGCATACAGATATCTTGAATTATTTATACTTCTTTTTTTCCTGGTTAATTTTATGTTCTCTACTCTAATGACTTAGTGGCAAGAGGCTATAGCAGTTTGCATTGCTGTCACACAATACTTAGCTATGGTTATCTAGTTTGTTAAACTGTTGATGTGACTTATGTGTGAAGTTTGCATATTCTCCTTATATCTGTGTGAGTCTTTACAAGATAGCTTGTTTCCTTCCACTTTCCAAAGATATGCTAATAGGCTAATGGAACAACTCTTTGGCAACTAAACCCCCCATCATACAAAATGAGGAAGTACTCTGCTTTAACCCAGTGGAAGTCCAAAATACTCTAATCAGAGTAAATCCCAGAAAAGCAGTTGGCTCTGACAACATTCAAGGGTGAGTGCTCAGAGACTGCTCTGCTCAACTGTCAACAGTATCTGCAGACATTCTCAACATATCTCTGAGCCA
The DNA here is from genome assembly GCF_019279795.1 of Protopterus annectens. Lineage (NCBI taxonomy): Eukaryota > Metazoa > Chordata > Ceratodontiformes > Protopteridae > Protopterus > Protopterus annectens. The sequence continues at coordinate 1,552,158,410 of NC_056726.1, forward strand.
GGCCCAAATACCAAGATGCTTCAAGAATGCTACTATAATACCCCTACCAACGAAATTACAGCCAGCCAGCCTAAATGACTACCGTCCAGTTGCTCTGACCTCGATGGTGATGAAATGCTGCAAGAAGCTGATCAAGGGCCACCTATCTGCAATTCTCCCAGGCCTCCACTGAAAACAGTCTCTGCTTGGCCCAGTGGAATTTCCCAGTAAACAAATGCCAGTAAATAAATAAATACATACATCACTAAACCTGCTCCAATTTGCCTACTGCTCTTCATGAATCCTTGTCATGTCTTGACAACAAAAACTATTATGAAAGAAAGCTATTCATCAGTTTTAGCTCAGCCTTTAATACGGTCATCCCTCAACACCTGATTGAGAAGCTTGTCCAGCTGAGTGTCAAAACCCACTTATGCAACTGAATCCTGGACTTTCTCATTGATAGACCACAAAAAGTATGTGTGGGCAACAACATTTCAAGGAGCTTAACATTGAGCATGGCAGTCCCTCATGGATGTGTCCTGAGTCCTCTTCTGTTTACCTTACTAACTCATGATTACATCACCAGACATAATTCGAACAAGATCATCAAGTTCACAGATGACATCACTGTAGTGGGTCTTATCAGGAGTGGCGCCGAGACTGCTTACAGAGATGAGGTGAACCACCTCATTAACTGGTGCTATATTAATAACCTGGCCCTAAACATAAATAAAACCAAGGAGTTAGTAATGGACTTCAGAAAGAATCGGGACTCACATCACCCACTCATAATTAAAGGGGAAACAGTGGAGAGAGTAAGTAGCAGTAAATTTCTGGGTATGTATATTTCTGAGGACTTAGCATGGTCAACAAATACTAACCACATTGTGAAGAAAACACATCAATGCCTGCACTTCTTGTGGAAGCTGAATAAAGCTAGTCTCCCTTCCTCTGTCCTCAAAACCTTCTATAGGGTTACCATTGAAAGCATCTTGACTAGTAATCTCACAGTCTGGTTCAGGAACAGCAAAGCCTCATACCGAAAGGGCCTACAGTAGGCGGTGATGGTAGCGGAGAAGATCGATGGATCCCCACTTCCATTTTTGCAGGCCCTATATGAAGCACAATATTTTGGCAGAGCCAGAAAAATAATCAGAGACCACACATACCATGCATATGGACTGTTCTAATGCTTATCTTAAGGAAGACAATACTGTAGCATGCTTGGTAAGTTGTCCAGGTTTAGCAGGAGCTTCTTCCCGCATGCTATCAGACTGTCGAACTCTACAACATACCAATAGCTGGTGACCGGAACAATCAGTAGTACAGCTGTCTTCCTGTGCAATACGTACATCAAGCTGCTTTAATAGTGCACTCAGTAGTGACTGAACATTCTGTGCTATATACTTGTGCTGTTCAGTATATTCTGTATACTCTGTGCAATAATTGCTTTTCCATATGTGCAATAATTGATGAAGGCTGCTACTAGTGCTATAGAGGGATCTCAGACCTTGTCAGCCTTGTTTAGTATATGTATATCTTACTGTACTGTTATATGTCTTTGTTACTCTCTGCAGTTGTATGTGATATATGCACTTGGTACCAGTGTTATAGGGGTATCTCAGACCTTGTCAGCCTTGTTTAGTATATGTGTATGTTACTGTACTGTTATATGTCCTTGTTACTCTCTGTAGTTGTATGTGATATAGGCACTTGGTACCAGTGTTATAGGGCTATCTCAGACCTTGTCAGTCTTGTTTAGTGTATGTATATGTTACTGTACTGTTATATGTCCTTGTTACTCTCTGTAGTTGTATGTGATATATGCACTTGGTACCAGTGTTATAGGGGTATCTCAGACCTTGTCAGCCTTGTTTAGTATATGTGTATGTTACTGTACTGTTATATGTCCTTGTTACTGTCTGTAGTTGTATGTGATATATGCACTTGGTACCAGTGTTATAGGAGGATCTTTGACCTTGTCAGTCTTGCTTAGTGTATGTGTATGTTACTGTACTGTTATATGTCCTTGTTACTCTCTGTAGTTGTATGTGATATATGCACTTGGTACCAGTGCTATAGGGGTATCTCAGACCTTGTCAGCCTTGTTTAGTATATGTGTATGTTACTGTACTGTTATATGTCCTTGTTACTCTCTGTAGCTGTATGTGATATATGCACTTGTTACCAGTGTTATAGGGGTATCTCAGACCTTGTCAGTCTTGTTTAGTATATGTGTATGTTACTGTACTGTTATATGTCCTTGTTACTCTCTGTAGTTGTATGAGATATATGCACTTGGTACCAGTGTTTTAGGGGTATCTCAGACCTTGTCAGCCTTGTTTAGTATATGTGTATGTTACTGTACTGTTATATGTCCTTGTTACTCTCTGTAGCTGTATGTGATATATGCACTTGTTACCAGTGTTATAGGGGTATCTCAGACCTTGTCAGTCTTGTTTAGTATATGTGTATGTTACTGTACTGTTATATGTCCTTGTTACTCTCTGTAGCTGTATGTGATATATGCACTTGTTACCAGTGTTATAGGGGTATCTCAGACCTTGTCAGTCTTGTTTAGTATATGTGTATGTTACTGTACTGTTATATGTCCTTGTTACTCTCTGTAGTTGTATGTGATATATGCACTTGGTAACAGTGTTATAGAGGTATCTCAGATGTTGTCAGTTTTGTTTAGTATATGTGTACATTACTGTACTATTATATGTCCTTGTTACTCTCTGCAGTTGTATGTGATATATTCACTTGGTACCAGTGTTATAGGGGTATCTCAGACCTTGTCAGTCTTGTTTAGTGTATGTATATGTTACTGTACTGTAATATGTCCTTGTTACTCTCTGCAGTTGTATGTGATATATGCACTTGGTACCAGTGTTATAGGGGTATCTCAGACCTTGTCAGCCTTGTTTAGTATATGTGTATGTTACTGTACTGTTATAGCCCTTGTTATTCTCTGTAGTTGTATGTGATATATGCACTTGGTACCAGTGTTATAGAGGTATCTCAGATGTTGTCAGTCTTGTTTAGTGTATGTATATGTTACTGTACTGTAATATGTCCTTGTTACTCTCTGCAGTTGTATGTGATATATGCACTTGGTACCAGTGTTATAGGGGTATCTCAGACCTTGTCAGCCTTGTTTAGTATATGTGTATGTTACTGTACTGTTATATGTCCTTGTTACTCTCTGTAGTTGTATGTGATATATGCACTTGGTACCAGTGTTATAGGGGTATCTCAGACCTTGTCAGTCTTGTTTAGTGTATGTATATGTTACTGTACTGTTATATGTCCTTGTTACTCTCTGTAGCTGTATGTGATATATGCACTTGCTATCAGTGTTATAGAGGTATCTCAGATGTTGTCAGTTTTGTTTAGTATATGTGTATGTTACTGTACTGTTATATGTCCTTGTTACTCTCTGTAGTTGTATGTGATATATGCACTTGGTACCAGTGTTATAGAGGTATCTCAGATGTTGTCAGTCTTGTTTAGTATATGTGTATGTTACTGTACTGTTATATGTCCTTGTTACTCTCTGCAGTTGTATGTGATATATGCACTTGGTACCAGTGTTATAGGGGTATCTCAGACCTTGTCAGTCTTGTTTAGTATATGTATATGTTACTGTACTGTTATATGTCCTTGTTACTCTCTGTAGTTGTATGTGATATATGCACTTGGTACCAGTGTTATAGAGGTATCTCAGACCTTGTCAATCTTGTTTAGTATATGTATATGTTACTGTACTGTTATATGTCCTTGTTACTCTCTGTAGTTGTATGTGATATATGCACTTGGTACCAGTGTTATAGGGGTATCTCAGACCTTGTCAGTCTTGTTTAGTATATGTATATGTTACTGTACTGTTATATGTCCTTGTTACTCTCTGTAGTTGTATGTGATATATGCACTTGGTACCAGTGTTATAGGGGTATCTCAGACCTTGTCATTCTTGTTTAGTATATGTGTATGTTACTGTGCTGTTATATGTCCTTGTTACTCTCAGTAGTTGTATGTGATATATGCACTTGGTACCAGTGTTATAGAGGTATCTCAGACCTTGTCAGTCTTGTTTAGTATATGTGTATGTTACTGTACTGTTATATGTCCTTGTTACTCTCTGTAGTTGTATGTGATATATGCACTTGGTACCAGTGTTATAGGGGTATCTCAGACCTTGTCAGTCTTGTTTAGTATATGTGTATGTTACTGTACTGTTATATGTCTTTGTTACTCTCTGCAGTTGTATGTGATATATGCACTTGGTACCAGTGTTATAGAGGTATCTCAGATGTTGTCAGTTTTGTTTAGTATATGTGTACATTACTGTACTGTTATATGTCCTTGTTACTCTCTGTAGTTGTATGTGATATATGCACTTGGTACCAGTGTTATAGGGGTATCTCAGACCTTGTCAGTCTTGTTTAGTATATGTGTATGTTACTGTACTGTTATATGTCCTTGTTACTCTCTGCAGTTGTATGTGATATATGCACTTGGTACCAGTGTTATAGAGGTATCTCAGATGTTGTCAGTCTTGTTTAGTATATGTGTATGTTACTGTACTGTTATATGTCCTTGTTACTCTCTGTAGTTGTATGTGATATATGCACTTGGTACCAGTGTTATAGGGGTATCTCAGACCTTGTCAGTCTTGTTTAGTATATGTGTATGTTACTGTACTGTTATATGTCCTTGTTACTCTCTGTAGTTGTATGTGATATATGCACTTGGTACCAGTGTTATAGAGGTATCTCAGACCTTGTCAGTCTTGTTTAGTATATGTATATGTTACTGTACTGTTATATGTCCTTGTTACTCTCTGTAGTTGTATGTGATATATGCACTTGGTACCAGTGTTATAGAGGTATCTCAGACCTTGTCAGTCTTGTTTAGTATATGTGTATGTTACTGTACTGTTATATGTCCTTGTTACTCTCTGTAGTTGTATGTGATATATGCACTTGGTACCAGTGTTATAGAGGTATCTCAGACCTTGTCAGTCTTGTTTAGTATATGTATATGTTACTGTACTGTTATATGTCCTTGTTACTCTCTGTAGTTGTATGTGATATATGCACTTGGTACCAGTGTTATAGAGGTATCTCAGACCTTCTCAGTCTTGTTTAGTATATGTGTATGTTACTGTACTGTTATATGTCCTTGTTACTCTCTGCAGTTGTATGTGATATATGCACTTGGTACCAGTGTTATAGGGGTATCTCAGACCTTGTCAGTCTTGTTTAGTATATGTGTATGTTACTGTACTGTTATATGTCCTTGTTACTCTCTGTAGTTGTATGTGATATATGCACTTGGTACCAGTGTTATAGAGGTATCTCAGACCTTGTCAGTCTTGTTTAGTATATGTGTATGTTACTGTACTGTTATATGTCCTTGTTACTCTCTGTAGTTGTATGTGATATATGCACTTGGTACCAGTGTTATAGGGTATCTCAGACCTTGTCAGTCTTGTTTAGTATATGTGTATGTTACTGTACTGTTATATGTCCTTGTTACTCTCTGTAGTTGTATGTGATATATGCACTTGGTACCAGTGTTATAGGGGTATCTCAGACCTTGTCAGTCTTGTTTAGTATATGTATATGTTACTGTACTGTTATATGTCCTTGTTACTCTCTGTAGTTGTATGTGATATATGCACTTGGTACCAGTGTTATAGGGGTATCTCAGACCTTGTCAGTCTTGTTTAGTATATGTATATGTTACTGTACTGTTATATGTCCTTGTTACTCTCTGTAGTTGTATGTGATATATGCACTTGGTACCAGTGTTATAGAGGTATCTCAGACCTTGTCAGTCTTGTTTAGTATATGTATATGTTACTGTACTGTTATATGTCCTTGTTACTCTCTGTAGTTGTATGTGATATATGCACTTGGTACCAGTGTTATAGGGGTATATCAGATGTTGTCAGCCTTGTTTAGTATATGTGTATGTATATGTTACTGTACTGTTATATGTCCTTGTTACTCTCTGTAGTTGCATGTGATATATGCACTTGGTACCAGTGTTATAGGGGTATCTCAGACCTTGTCAGTCTTGTTTAGTATATGTGTATGTTACTGTACTGTTATATGTCCTTGTTACTCTCTGTAGTTGTATGTGATATATGCACTTGGTACCAGTGTTATAGGGGTATCTCAGACCTTGTCAGTCTTGTTTAGTATATGTGTATGTTACTGTACTGTTATATGTCCTTGTTACTCTCTGTAGTTGTATGTGATATATGCACTTGGTACCAGTGTCATAGGGTATCTCAGACCTTGTCAGTCTTGTTTAGTATATGTGTATGTTACTGTACTGTTATATGTCCTTGTTACTCTCTGTAGTTGTATGTGATATATGCACTTGGTACCAGTGTTATAAGGGTATCTCAGACCTTGTCAGTCTTGTTTAGTATATGTGTATGTTACTGTACTGTTATATGTCCTTGTTACTCTCTGTAGTTGTATGTGATATATGCACTTGGTACCAGTGTTATAGGGGTATCTCAGACCTTGTCAGTCTTGTTTAGTATATGTGTATGTTACTGTACTGTTATATGTCCTTGTTACTCTCTGTAGTTGTATGTGATATATGCACTTGGTACCAGTGTTATAGGGGTATCTCAGACCTTGTCAGTCTTGTTTAGTATATGTGTATGTTACTGTACTGTTATATGTCCTTGTTACTCTCTGTAGTTATATGTAATATATGCACTTGGTACCAGTGTTATAGGGGTATCTCAGACCTTGTCAGTCTTGTTTAGTATATGTGTATGTTACTGTACTGTTATATGTCCTTGTTACTCTCTGTATTGATATGTGATATATGCACTTGGTACCAGTGTTATAAAGGGATCTCAGACCTTGTCAGTCTTGTTTAGTATATGTGTATGTTACTGTACTGTTATATTTCTTTGTTACTCTCTGCAGATGTATGTGATATATGCAAACTGGAACTGAAGCAACATAATTTTGTTTAACTTACACTCTGTGTGGGTCTGAATGACAATAAAGTTTACTTTGACTTTGACTAATGATCATCCTCCACACTGTCAATGTGCGTGTGTTTGTGGGATGGGGTATTTCCTAGGAATGAATTATATTCAGGACTGCTTTTTGGTATTAAGCTTGTTGTTTTCTGAGAGAGGTTCAGCCTTGTAAATATAGGGTTAAGTCTGTTTGCATTTACAGAGTCAAGTGCACTGTATATCACAATACTCCATGTTTTAACTTAAACTCAGTCAATAATTTATTGAAGTAAAATGGTATTTCAGTGACAGTACATACATACTTGCATTCCCTTTTGTGCACTATGTAGTTTTCAAAGTCCTGTCACTGGTTCTTCACTCACTAGCATGTGTGAGATAAACTCTTGCTTGGAGTCAGGCAATAAGCCAGGACTTGAAACTGATTAATTGCATATCAATCACTATCCCATATTTCACATACTCTGCTGTCGAGATTTATTACGTCATCTAAGTTAATGTCTTTAGTCAGGCCTGGATATTATATCCGCTGTTCAGAGTTTCTCCTGTAAGAAATAATTTAATCACTTCTTCAAATTCAGCATAACACTGAGTTTCTTTTATCTTCCCCACTGATATCACAGAGACACACAGAATTTTCTTTTTTTAGTAATATGGTCCTTGCAGGACCATCATGCTGGAATTTCTAGAATTTTCCATGGACTACTTCTTATTGAGGTTTCAGAAACTCAGTTTCACTATAGGTTCTGATTCTGATAACCGTACTTAAGAACAGTTCTGCAACTGTCTGTCCTGTAGTACAACTTCAAATCTGTTCAATACAGCAACATAAAAAGCTAATATTATATTTTCAGTTTCCAAAATATTATTTCACAGTTTCTTCATTCCAATCTTCAGAGTTTGTTATGCACCTTCTAGGTGGCCCAGTGCACTCTGCAACTAATGCTTTATTCCATTTTAGTAAAAAATGGCAAATGCTTCTGATGTAAAATGCTTTCCTTGTTAGTCGTGAAATGTTCAGGTGAGTAATATGCTACGTTTCCTTACATTACTAAGTAAAGCCAGATGTGTAGTTTCAGGTACAAACTCTACTTTATCCACATTAAATATACATTCTCAACTATTATGAATCAATTTTTCATAAATGGTCCAGTGAAATCAGTATGAAATTTATTTCCATTATCTACCTAAAACTTTCCATGGGTATAAATGGGGGTTTTCCTAAGACTCATGTATTCCATCTTAGTTGGTAAATATCTTTAATTCATATTGCTGATATCATCTTCAAACTTTGGGCAACAGAATATTTTTCAAGCAAGTATGTTTGAAGTTCATAGGTTTGTTGAACAAGCCCAATGCTGACTATCTATAAAGGAGCCTAATGCCCAGTATCACAAGTAAGAATGTTTGGGTTCTCATATCATACCTACTCAGATCATGCCGACTGAGGACAAAATCATTCACACTGCCTACCTTGACCTGGCCAAATATTTGACACAATACCCCACTCGGGCATTGTTGATAAACTCAAGAGGTTAGGTACAAACCTATATGTCAACTGGTGGATAGCCTACTAGCTCACAGATAGGACCAAGGAAACTAAAATTGGGGAGTCCACCTCTACAAAGAAGCTAGTCACAAGTGGAGTCCATCATGGATCAGTCCTTGCACCACTCCTTTTTGGTATTTACTTCTCAGAAGTCAAGGCCAATGTCAGTGATCTCTGGCTGACTAAATTTGCAGATGATTGCAAATTAGGAGCTGTCATTGAATCTCACACTGACAAAAATGTTCTCCAGGAGGGGCTGAAACAGACAAACAACTGGTGTCACAGCCATGGACTAAAACTAAATGCCAATAAATGCATAACAGTATCCTTTGGGAAGTCATTCATTCCTGGTAACTATTATATTGACAACACAACCCTTAGAGTTGACCCAGTAGTCATGGACTTAGGGACACACATAGATAGTAATCTAGCCTTTGACCAACATGTCTACATACTATGTTGCACAACATATAAACAAAGGTATGGCATTTAAGTCCAAGGAAATCATTGTTCCACTGTATTCAACATTCAACAGACCTATCATTGAGTACAATGTCTCCTTTTGTATGTACCTAATCAGGCATATCCAGCAATTGGAATATCCACAGATGTTCAAAACAGAAGAAAACAGCTTCAGAGCACCAAGTTGTAAAAAAGTTTAATAACTATCATATACCAAAACAAGCTTTCAGACAAGGTCCTTCATCAGTGTTACAATATTGTTTTCACATGTGTACAATTTATATCATACAAGAATTATCACGACACAACCAACCTATCAAAAAAAATAATCAATAGTCATTAAGATTTAAAATGCATATATATTCATTCTCATAAAGAAAAAGCAAAATAAAATAATAAATAAATAAATAATATATATATATATATATATATATATATATATATTTCTGTTTCTATCAAGATTTGATACATTGCTGTCTATGCTTTAAAATTGGTTTAAGGGAAACTTGCTCGTTAATTCCTGGTGGAGAATCTGCATGAAGATGAATAATGCAGTCATATTCCTTTGTTTCCAACTTAGTAGTAATATTACCCCTTTTCAGACTGGGTTCCATAACATCTATAACCTTAAATAAAAAAGCTATGTGTAGATCCATTGTCATTTATATCCTCAGCCAATGCATTTGTCAATATACTTCTCCTGATGTCCGATTTATGCTCAGTAATTCTGTTCTAAAGTTTTCGGGTAGATTTTCCTGCATAAAATGATGTACACAATTTACATGTGGCTAAATAAACTACTAATGCTGTATTGCATGTTGCCAAACATTTAAAGTAAAACTGTTTCTTAGTTACAGGATGGATAAAGATGTTAGAGGAGCATATATCAGAATAACAGGAACAGTTAATGCATGAAAATGTACCTTTCCTTTTAGAGGTAGAGGATGTTTTCTTATTTAAGGAAAAATCCTTCTAGCATAAACGCTGTTTAAGATTGCTACAATTCTTATATGTGAAAAGGGGTCTCTCCGGTACAATAAGGTTCAGACCAGGTAAAGCTCTTAATATACCCCAATTCCTTCTTATACTATCCTCAAATGGCTTACTGCTCCTACTATATGTCATAGTATATCAAACGCCCAGATGCATCACTATTTTGTTCCCTATTAAATCTATAACCATCATTTAAGAAATATGGTTGAACTTCATTCCCTCTTTTTCCCATCACATCCTCTCTAAGACTAGTTAGTTTAGTTACATCATACTCCCTCTCATTAAATTCATGAGTCATATCCATCATCTGCTTAGTATATATACTATCGTCAGTATTAAGCCTATTAGCTCTCATATATTTTCTCTTTACAACCCCTTTAAAAACAAGCCCAGCATGCATACTCTTCCTATGCAAGTATTTATTAGCATGTACATCTTTTTTACATATACTGGTAGTTATATGTTGCCCTTCCAGTTGAATTGTAACATCCAAGTAGTTTATATCCATCCTGGAGGATCTCATTTCAAAACTCAAGAAGGTAGTTGTTTGATTCAAAAAACTTACAAAGTGTTTGAGTGTGTCTTCATTACCATGCCACACAATGAAGACATCATCTACAAAATGTTTGCAGAAAAGAATCATCATCTTATTTTGGCTGTTCCAATTAAGGGTCACCACAGCGATTATCTGTTTCTATTTCTTCCTGTCCTTTGCATCTTGCTCTGTCACATCAACCACCTGCATGTCCTCTCTCACCACATCCATAAACCTTATCTTAGGCCTTCCTCTTTTCCTGTTACCTGGTAGCTTCATCCTTAGCATCTTTTTCCCAATATACTCAGCATCCCTCCTGAGCACATGTCAAAAACCAACGTAATCTTGCCTCTCTGGTTTTGTCTCCAAACCTTTCAACCTGGGCTGTCCCTCTAATATACTTATTCCTGATCCTGTTCACCCTCATCACACCCACAACAAATCTTAACATCTTTACCTCTGCCACATCCACCTCTAACTCCTGCCTTTTTGTCAATGCCACTGTCTCCAACCCATATAACATAGCTGGTTTCATTACCCACTTGTAGACCTTCCCTTTCACTCTTAGTGGTACTCGTCTGTCACAAATCACTCCTGACACTCTTCTCCACCCACTCCATCCTGAAAGAATATTAGATTTATATATATTCTTATTTCCAGAAAAAAAACATCCTCCTAATGACCAAGGGCAAGGTTAGCATATGTACTGGCTACTGGACTACCCATAGCTACACCCAATTGTTGATGATAAATTTGTTTATTAAAAAGAAACACATTATTCTCAAGAGTTATTTCCAATAGTTCACAAAACGTTTCAACCAGTCTGGCTGTACAATTGCTATATTTACATAAGGTCTGTTTTATACTATTTACCCCATACTCATTGGGAATGCAGGTAAATAAAAACGTGATATCCAAGTTAACAAAAAGAATATCCATCTCAGTATTCCCTTCACACCATTGAAACAATAAGTTAGGAAAATGACCAGTGTCCTTAATAAAACCCTGTACAAAACAGGAAATCTTTCAAAGTATCCTGAAAATAGACTGAAATTGGTTCTGTGATCCAGCCCCTGCCCAAAACAATTGGCCTCATAGGAGGTTTCAACAAAGATTTATAAATTTTGGGCAATCCATATAGGACTGGGATGGTAGGACTAGGTACTGTTAAGAAGTTAAAAATATCTATTGTTATGTCATTATTGATTTGTAACTCATAAATATTAATATTAACTTTGCTAATAATCTTATTAACACCAGCATCCTGTATGGGTTTAAATGTCTGTACATCTATTAACAACTCATCCATGGCACTGATGTAATCAGTGGAATTCATAATCACTATACAGCCACCTTTGTCCGCTTCCTTGATTATAATATCGTTGTTTAGCTGTAGTTCATGCAATGCTTGAATTTCATGTGCAGATATATTATACATTTTTAAAAATACATTGTCACTATATAACTCACGTATCTGTTTAGCACATGTATCATGGAAAGCTGTAAGGATGGGATCATTAATAGATATAAAGGTACTTGGTCTTTTGAGACCTACTGGAGCATCACCTAGATTTCCTTTAAAAATCAATTTCAAACTCAAATTACGAACAAACATTTCCAATTCAGTTAAAGCATCTATAATACTACTGATGTTTGAAGGGATACATTTTATACCACGCTCAAGCAATGAAATGGCTGCTGGCACAAGCTCCATATCAGATAAATTCACTATAGAACCATTTCCTAAGCATACTGTTTTATCAGCAGCTGGCATATCATTCATAATCATAGTTTCATCAGGGCATACTTCTAAATTATTAGAAAGATCATCATTTTCATCTACATGAAGAGCTAAAATTTCAGGAAATGCATCATTATCTAAAGCCAAACCATTATTCACAATCTGTTCATTAGTATGAACAACATCATCATGTAAGCACGTTGAAACTAAAGTAACTTTATCAGTACTTAAGATATTATTCATATCAAAACATAGTTCTAAGTTGGTAATTGCACCTTTATCAGAATTCATACTACCGTTCGTAATGAAACTCATTTGTGAGCCAGTTATGTTAACTTCAGTATGCTCGCATGAAGTTGTTGATACCAATAGTGAATTCATTATGAACAATAGTATGAATTCCGATAAAGGTGCAATTACCGAAATATCAGCTTTCCATTTTGATGCGACCTGTGGTTCCTTTAATAATGTAGAACTATGTTTTGATGAAACTATAACTATGAATAATATCTTAAGTACTGATAAAGTTACTTTACTTTCAACGTGCTTACATGATGATGTTGTTCATACTAATGAACAGGTTGTGAATAATGGTTTGGCTTTAGATAATGATGCATTTCCTGAAATGTTAGCTCTTCATGTAGATGAAAATGATGATCTTTCTAATAATTTAGAAGTATGCCCTGATGAAATTATGATTATGATTATGAATGATATGCCAGCTGCTGATAAAACAGTATGCTTAGGAAATGGTTCTATAGTGAATTTATCTGATATGGAGCTTGTGCCAGCAGCCATTTCATTGCTTCAGCGTGGTATAAAATGTATCCCTTCAAACATCAGTAGTATTATAGATGCTTTAACTGAAATGGAAATGTGAGTTCGTAATTTGAGTTTGAAATTGATTTTTAAAGGAAATCTAGGTGATGCTCCAGTAGGTCTCAAAAGACCAAGTACCTTTATACCTATTAATGATCCCATCCTTACAGCTTTCCATGATACATGTGATAAACAGATACGCGAGTTATATAGTGACAATGTATTTTTAAAAATGTATAATTTATCTGTACATGAAATGCAAGCATTGCATGAACTACAGCTAAACAAAGATATTATAATCAAAGAAGTGGACAAAGGTGGCTGTATAGTGATTATGAATTCTACTGATTACATCAGTGCCATGGATGAGTTGTTAATAGATGTACAGACATTTAAAACCATACAGGATGCTGATGTTAATAAGATTATTAGCAAAGTTAATATTAATATTTATGAGTTACAAATCAATAATGACATAACAATAGATATTTTTAACTTCTTAACAGTACTTAGTCCTACCATCCCAGTCCTATATGGATTGCCCAAAATTCATAAATTTTTGTTGAAACCTCCTATGAAGCCAATTGTTTCAGGCAGGGGCTGGATCACAGAACCAATTTCAGTCTATTTGCAGGATACTTTGAAAGATTTCCTTTGTTTTGTACAGAGTTGTTTTATTAAGGACATTGGTCATTTTCTTAACTTATTGTATCAATGGTATGAAGGGAATACTGAGACGGATATTATTTTTGCTACCTTGGATATCAAGTCTTTATTTACCTGCATTCCCAATGAGTATGGGGTAAATAGTATAATACAGACTTGTGTAAATATGGCAATTTTACAGCCAGACAGGTTGAAACTTTTTCTGAACTATTGGAAATAACTCTTGAGAATATTGTGTTTCTTTTTAATAAACAAATGTATCATTAACAATTAGATGTAGCTATGGGTAGTCCAGTAGCCAATACATATGCTAACTTTACCCTTGGTCATTGGGAGGATGTTTTTGTTTTTGATGGAAATAAGAATATATATAAATCTAATATTCTTTTCTACAAACATTTTGTAGATGATGTCTTCATTATGTGGCATGGTAATGAAGACGCACTCAAAGACTTTGTAAGTTTTTTGAATCAAGCAACTACCTTCTTGAGATTTGAAATGATATCCTCCAGGATGGATATAAACTACTTGGATGTTAGAATTCAACTGGAAGGGCAACATATAACTACCAGTATATGTAAAAAAGATGTACATGCTAATAAATACTTGCATAGGAAGAGTTTGCATGCTGGGCTTGTTTTTAAAGGGGTTGTAAAGAGAAAATATATGAGAGCTAATAGGCTTAATACTGATGATAGTATATATACTAAGCAGATGGTGGATATGACTCATGAATATAATGAGAGGGGGTATGACGTAACTCAACTAACTAGTCTTAGAGAGGATGTGATGGGAAAAAGAGGGAATGAAGTTCAACCATATTTCTCAAATGACGGTTATAGATTTAATAGGGAATGAAATAGCGATGCATCTGGGCATTTGAGATATACTATGACATATAGTAGGAGCAGTAAGCCAACTGAGGATATTATAAGAAGGAATTGGGGTATATTAAGAGCTTTACCTGGTCTGAACCATATTGTACTGGATAGACCCCTTTTCACATATAAGAATTGTAGCAATCTTAAACAGTGTTTATGCTAGAAGGATTTTTCCTTAAATAAGAAAACATCCTCTACCTCTAATAGGAAAGGTACATTTTCATGCATTAACTGTTCCTGTTGTTCTGATATATGCTCCTCTAACATCTTTATCCATCCTGTAACTAAGAAACAGTTTTACTTTAAATGTTTGGCAACATGCAATACAGCATTAGTAGTTTATTTAGCCACATGTAAATTATGTACATCATTTTATGCAGGAAAATCTACCCGAAAATGTAAGAACAGAATTACTGAGCATAAATCGGACATCAGGAGAGGTATATTGACAAATGTATTGGCTGAGCATATAAATGACAATGGATCTACACATAGCTTTTTGTTTAGGGTTATAGATGTTATGGAACCCAGTCTGAGAAGGGGTAATATTACTACTAAGTTGGAAACAAAGGAATATGACTGGATTATTCATCTTCATGCAGATTCTCCACCAGGAATTAACAAACAAGTTTCCCTTAAACCAGTTTTAAAGCATAGACAGCAATGTATAAAATCTTGATAGTAACAGAAATATATATATATTTTTTTATTTATTTCTCATTTTATTTTGTTTTTTCTTTATGAGAATGAATATATATGTATGTGATTTTAAATCTTAACGACTATTGATTATTTATTTTGATAGGTTGGTTGTGTTATGTTATAACTCTTGTATGATATAAATTGTATACATGTGAAAACAATATTGTAACACTGATGAAGGACCTTGTCTGAAAGCTTTGTCTTGGTATATGATAGTTATTAAACTTTTTACAACTTGGTGCTGTGAAGCTGTTTTCTTCTCTTTTGGATATTTGCTGGTTTACAAGCTTCACTTTATCACAGTGGTGTTGTTTTTTCTGAATGTCCACAGAGGTTCCTCATGAAAAGAATACAAGGTGTAAGTAAAATGTCCTATGCAGACTGCCTCAAGGCCCTATCCCTGTATTTTGTCTCCTACAGGCTTTTGAGGGGAGATCTACGCCTGGCATACAGGGCATTCTTAGACCCCACTTTGATGGACCTCCTGCATATCCACAAAACAAACAGCACCAAAAGTACCCATTCTAAAAACTTAAACCTTGCCTGTGATATAAATAGGACCTGCTGGAGAGATAGGTATGTATCCCAGAGACTGTCCCATCTATGGAACAGGCTCCCCATCCATGTGAAGCAGAGCTCCTCCCTAACCCAATTCAAGTGCAACTTGGACAATTGAATCCGAAACTGGAAATTCGTCTCTGGTTTGGCACGTATGTCTCTAATGGACATAGGTAACCTGTCAATGGTTCATCTCTCAGGCCCATGCTTATACTTATCAAAGGTTTCAGAACTTTCAGAGTTTGAGATACATGGCTAGGCTTAAAAAGGCTCTTGTGGTCATTAGCCTAGTAAACACATATGAACCTACAAGCCCATATAGTTATTCACAGTGATAGATTAAGTACACCTTGGGCCCTGTGTACTTTTTACAATTCAGGAACCCTACACACACATAGATGTTCATCTGTATGAATTCACCTCCTTGACATAAGAACATTCAAACTTCAGTGACCACATATACATCAAATGTCTGACTGTGATAAAAGTGTCCACAATAGAGTATTTCAACTTGCTTTACAAAAATGCACAATAGTCCTCAAAGCCATCCTATTCACAGACAGCCCTCCTAGCCCTATTGTTGACCATGCACACCTCAAATGGTAAATAAAATAATCATTGAAATAATATATTTCAAGTTTGTGTCACACAGCCACATAGTTGCCCAAGTATTCCAGTTTATTTCACTTAAATGAATACTAGTCCTACAAAGCAAGACTGTTTAAATTGAGCAAACAAGACAGCAAGTTCCTTCCTCTCTCTCTCTCTCTCTCTCTATATATATATATATATATATATATATATATATATATATATGCACACACACACACACACACACACACACACACACACACACACACACACACACACACACACACACATATCTAAACTTCTTGGTGCAAAAATCAGGGCCAAGCCTAAAAACTAATGATACATAAAAGCTCCAAATCAAGGGCAGATTTTAAATATAGCTCTTAAATACTTAGGTTTTGCATTGACATGCATTTTCTAAGGATATGAAGTCAGAGGTTGGGAGGGCGGCCTAATGCTTAAGGTGTTTGCCTTACAAACACACGGTACAGGGTTTGAATCTCACAGGGGATAACTGGCTAGGCTTAAAAAAAATGGCTCGCAAGGGCAGTTAGCCTAGTACTAGCCTATAAACCTATGAACATTAAACATCGGAAATCATTTAGCAACTGAAATTCTCAATAATTTGCAAAAATATAAACTTTTATGTTGAATAAATCAAAAATTTGAGGCAGTCAAGGACTTTTTGTGAAATCACAGACAGATTCAACTTTGTTTCACACAATTGGCAAAGAATAACTATTCCAATGTATTTCATGTTCTCTAGTCCTTTAATACCAGAGTTTAAGTGAGCAAATGACAAGATGGTAAGTTATTTTTACACACATTCACTATCCTCCACCCTCATTTAATGACTACAGTCCTTAATAATTTGACAAAAAGCATACATTTTATAAAGCACAGACCAAAATATAAGACATACTAAGAGAAATTATGGGAAATCAGGAAGAGTTTCAACTTTGTTTCTTGCAGAGTCATCAAACAGTAAATAATCCACTGTATTTCATAAAGTTGCACATAACTGCAGTCAAGTCAGAGTTTAAAATAATCAAATCATAAATTGGTAAGGTCCTTTCATCCACAGCTGCCCAGCCTGCCCATCCATTTAGTGGCTGCAATTCTCAACAATTTGCCAGAAAACCAAAAATTTTATGAGGCACAGACCAAAACAAGAAGTAAAGTCATGAATAGTTTGCAAAATCAGGTACAGTTTTTAACGTTGCTTTGCAAAGAAACATATGCCAGAAGGTAGTGAAGTTAGAATTTAAACTGATTATATAGTAAGATGATTCCATCCAAAAGTTAAAATGATCATATAACAAGAGGATACGCTGCTTTCATCAACAGCACCCCCACCCCAGTTTAGAGGATGAAATTCTCAATTATTTGTGAGAAAATGAATACAGGAGGCAAAGTCAGGGGCAATTTTTAAAATCATGGACAGTTTTAATTTTTTTACACCCAATCAGTGCAGTCTGAGCTTAAAATGAGCAGAATGCCACTATCAGCATCATACTTAGATACTTGCAAGGATAATATATATATATATATATATATATATATATATATATATATATGTATGTATATGTGTTTGTGTATGCGTGTGTTTGCGTGTGTGTGTGTGTGTGTGTGTGTGTGTGTGTGTGTGTGCGTGTGTGTGTGTGCGCATGCACGCATTTACGTACAGCCAATTGCAGACCCAGGTTTTTATAGCTGTATTAGCATTTTGATCCTTGAGTTTATATATGATTTACTCATGGGGTATACTGTTCAGTGAGTTTCAAGGTAATTTGCATGGACAGAAAAATCTTCATCCTAGATGACAGTTACACTCCTGAAAAAATATATATATGTAAGTATACAAGATCTACTTTTGACAAGACCATACTGGGTTAAGTGATTGAGATTTCCCATGTCTGCTGGAGTAAGGAGCACCATGATTCTTCCCATAATGCTATTTAACATGCTTGTGAGGCTGATCCCTCTGCATTATTAGGGTGTGTGGAAAGACACCCCCCATTTTGTATTGAGACTAGGATAGCCTGCTCCCAGATATGAAATAGGTAGTTGTTAGTACTCTATTAAGAATGTGCATAAAGGGGGTATACTAGGATATTACTCATTGCAGCAATTAGGCTTCTGGTATCTTATCTAGTTGCATGGGATTTGTGTTCCTGAAATAATGGTTACTTGATGTGACCATTTTGGATATATGGTCGAGTGAGATACTGTTGCAGGAAAGAAAGGTAGGTGGGAGTGTAGATGGGATTCCGTTTAGCAGACTGTAATATGCTGCAAATCTATATAATAGTGTTTTACCTGGATCTATATCACTTTATCAAATTGCTATTCAGTGAATAGCAATTGATTGAACCTCTGTTTATCGAATCTGCTATCCATTGAATGGCTTTTTAAGCAAAATTTTAACTAAGGAAAACAAACAGTAGGCCACCCAAGCCACCATAAAAAAAAAAAAAAACATAAAATTTAAAACATACCAAGGTGGGGCGCTACAAAGCCCCACACCCCTCACACCTCACCTAACTAAATATACCAACTCCAACTCCAAGATCAGTGGGAAAAAGGGCAAATTCAAGATGGGGGCCTACCACTGGTTTCGATAAATAGCGGCTTCGATAAATAAAGGTTTGATTAATTGCTATTTGCTGAATAGCAATTCAATAAAGTGATAAAGACCCATTCTAGCTGTGTCTATACTGGCTCTGTTAGAATAATACCAACACTATATCCTATTAATGAATTCTAGTACTGGCTCTGTTAGAATAATACCAACACTATATTCCATTAATGAATTCTAGTACTGGCTCTGTTAGAATAATACCAATACAATAGCCTGTTAATGAATTCTATTACTGTGTCTGTTAGAATAATACCAACACTATATCCTATTAATGAATTCTAGTACTGGCTCTGTTAGAATAATACCAACATTATATCCCATTAATGAATTCTATTACTGGGTCTGTTAGAATAATACCAACACTATATCCCATTAATGAATTCTAGTACTGGCTCTGTTAGAATAATACTGACACTATATCCCATTAATGAATTCTAGTACTGACTCTGTTAGAATAATACCAACACTATATCCCATTAATGAATTGTATTACTGGGTCTGTTAGAATAATACCAACACTATATCCCATTAAGGAATTCTAGTACTGGCTCTG
The DNA here is from genome assembly GCF_019279795.1 of Protopterus annectens. Lineage (NCBI taxonomy): Eukaryota > Metazoa > Chordata > Ceratodontiformes > Protopteridae > Protopterus > Protopterus annectens. The sequence continues at coordinate 1,552,178,101 of NC_056726.1, forward strand.
TTAGAATAATACCGACACTATTTTATTTTATTTATTTTACATTTGTTGACCGGGCTAGTCTAGCTGGATATATGTCCATTTTCAGTAGAGGCCCGGGGAGAAAAGCTCCACACATAACATAAGCAAGACAGATAGACAAATTGTTAATAAAGACTTACACATAAAAATATACATTTAAATCAACTAGTAATCAAAAATCAGCATACATTAAAGGAACTCAAAAATTTAGACTCATACACAATGTTCTGTCGATTTCAAAGCAAGTTTACCTAAAACATATGGTTATGCAGTAAGGCAACAGCCATGAAGATTACATTAAAAGCTCGAAGGGAAGAGAAGTAGAAGGAGTATGAAGGAAAGAAAAGAAATGACACAAGGCCAGAATCATAAGTAAGAGAGGAGAAGAAAAAAGACAGTCAAGACGAGGTGGGAGAGATGGTAGACGTAGGTCAGAGCATAAGAGGACAGCAGGGAAGGGAAGCAGGGTAGACGTTAGTTTTCAGGCAAAATGAAGGGTTAAAGGTTAAGAGAGAGTAAGGAGATGGAAGTTAGCCTGGAGTACTACAAGAACAGAGCCAGTGGTTTTGGAAATTTAGCCTGGAGTACTACAAGAACAGAGCCAGTGGTTTTGGAAAGTTAGCCTGGAGTACTACAAGAACAGAGCCAGTGGTTTTGGAAAGTTAGCTTGGAGTACTACAAGAACAGAGCCAGTGGTTTTGGAAAGTTAGCCTGGAGTACTACAAGAACAGAGCCAGTGGTTTTGGAAAGTTAGCCTGGAGTACTACAAGAACAGAGCCAGTGGTTTTGGAAAGTTAGCCTGGAGTACTACAAGAACAGAGCCAGTGGTTTTGGAAAGTTAGCCTGGAGTACTACAAGAACAGAGCCAGTGGTTTTGGAAATGTAGTTTGATTTGTTGTTTGAAGAGAGGTAGGGATGAGATTAGTGTTAACTCTTTAGGCAGCAAATTCCATACTCTGCCTACAGTATTGGTGAAAAGAGAGCCACCAGCTAAGTTGTGGGCCTTTATGGGTTTGGTCATAAGTTTACAGGAGGAACGAAGAGAGGTGAGATTGTTATAATGGAGTAGAAGTTGTGAAAGTATAGGGGTGTTACTAGGTTGGTACAGTAATTTGTGGGCAATTGTAAGTTGTGAAATATTAAGATAGTTTTGTAGTTCCAGCCAGCCTAACTGTTTCAAATTGAGGCAGTGATGTGTTCTAAAAGGGTTACCAGTGGCGAAGTGGGCAATGTTATTATAGCAAGTTGCTAGTTTGTTTAGGTTAGTTTTTTTAAGGTTGGTGAAGATAGGAGGCATAGAAGAGAGTTGATATAAGACGGGAGTGAGCAATAGTAGCTCTAGTTGATGGGGTAAGAAATGGTTTTATATGGTATAATGATCCAATTTTTCTGTTAACAGTTTTGATGGTGTTGTTGATGTGTTGGTCAAATCTGAGATTGTTATCAATGGTAACACCAAGTAGTTTTGTTGTGGAGTCAGGAGAGATGATAGTTTTGTTGTTAGAGTAGATAGAGAAGTTAAGTGGAGAGGTACGAGTGGTGGGGGTGAAGAGGAGAAGTTTGTTTTTTTTGGCATTGAGAAGTAGGTACCGTCTAGTAAACCATGTTTCTACAGTGTTGAAAGTAGTTTGAGTTAGAGTGGTTAGATCAGAGGAGGTGGATGCTGAACAAATGATAGTAGAGTCGTCTGCATATTGAATGCAGGTAGCTTGAGGAATTACAGAGTGGAGATCATTAATATAGAGGAGAAGAGGAGAGGACCAAGGATAGAGCCTTGAGGGACACCAATTGCAATGGGAAGTAAGGAGGAGATATGGTTTTCCCAAAGAACGGCTTGTTGTCTGTTACTGAGGTATGATGTAAACCAGTTGATGGCATGGCTGTCAAATGAGAGGGAGTTGAGAATGCTAATTAGAGAAGAGTGGTTGACCATGTCAAAAGCTTTAGAGAGGTCAATGAATAGGGCAGAAGAGAGTAGGTTCTTGTTGCGATTGCTGTTAATGGTATCTGCAAAAGAAAGGAGGGCAGTGGTAGTACTATGGTGGGGTCTAAAGCCATGCTGACAGTGTGCTAAAATATTGTGAAGAGATAGGTACTGTACCAGTTGCTGATGTATACATTTCTCCATAATTTTTGCTAATGGAGAGAGAAGAGCAATAGGTTATATCCCATTAATGAATTCTAGTACTGGGTCTGTTAGAATAATTCCAACACTATATCCCATTAATGAATTCTAGTACTGGCTCTGTTAGAATAATTCCAACACTATATCCCATTAATGAATTCTAGTACTGGCTCTGTTAGAATAATTCCAACACTATATCCCATTAATGAATTCTAGTACTGGCTCTGTTAGAATAATACCACTATATCCCATTAATGAATTCTAGTACTGGCTCTGTTAGAATAATACCAACACTATATCCCATTAATGAATTCTAGTACTGGCTCTGTTAGAATAATACCAATACTATATCCCATTAATGAATTCTAATACTGGCACTGTTAGAATAATACCACTATAGCCCATTAATGAATTCTAGTACTGCCTCTGATAGAATAATACCAACACTATATCCCATTAATGAATTCTATTACTGGGTCTGTTAGAATAATACCAACACTATATCCCATTAATGAATTCTAGTACTGGCTCTGTTAGAATAATACCAACACTATATCCCATTAATGAATTATAGTACTGGCTCTGTTAGAATAATACCAACACTATATCCCATTAATGAATTCTAGTATTGGCTCTGTTAGAATAATACCAACACTATATCCCATTAATGAATTCTAGTACTGGCTCTGTTAGAATAATACCAACACTATACCCATTAATGAATTCTAGTACTGGCTCAGTTAGAATAATACCAGCACTATATCCCATTAATGAATTCTAGTACTGGGTCAGTTAGAATAATACCAACACTATATCCCATTAAGAAATTCTAGTACTGGCTCTGTTAGAATCATAGCAACACTATATCCCATTAATGAATTCTAGTACTGGCTCAGTTAGAATAATACCAACACTATATCCCATTAATGAATTCTAGTACTGGCTCTGTTAGAATAATTCCAACACTATATCCCATTAATGAATTCTAGTACTGGCTCAGTTAGAATAATACCAACACTATATCCCATTAATGAATTCTAGTACTGGCTCTGTTAGAATAATACCAGCACTATATCCTATTAATGAATTCTAGTACTGGCTCTGTTAGAATAATGCCAACACTATATCCCATTAATGAATTCTAGTACTGGGTCAGTTAGAATAATAACAACACTATATCCCATTAAGGAATTCTAGTACTGACTCTGTTAGAATAATACCAACACTATATCCCATTAATGAATTCTAGTGCTGGTTCAGTTAGAATAATACCAACAGTATATCCCATTAATGAATTCTAGCACTTGCTCTGTTAGAATAATGCCAACACTATATCTCATTAATGAATTCTAGTACTGGCTCTGTTAGAATAATACCAACACTATATCCCATTAATGAATTCTAGTACTGGCTCTGTTAGAATAATACCAATACTATATCCCATTAATGAATTCTAATACTGGCTCTGTTAGAATAATACCACTATATCCCATTAATGAATTCTAGTACTGGCTCTGATAGAATAATACCAACACTATATCCCATTAATGAATTCTATTACTGGGTCTGTTAGAATAATACCAACACTATATCGCATTAATGAATTCTAGTACTAGCTCTGTTAGAATAATACCAACACTATATCCCAATAATGAATTCTAGTACTGGCTCTGTTAGAATAATACCAATACTATATCCCATTAATGAATTCTAGTACTGGCTCTGTTAGAATAATTCCAACACTATATCCCATTAATGAATTCTAGTACTGGCTCTGTTAGAATAATACCAGCACTATATCCCATTAAAGAATTCTAGTACTGGGTCAGTTAGAATAATACCAACACTATATCCCATTAAGGAATTCTAGTACTGGCTCTGTTAGAATAATACTAACACTATATCCCATTAATGAATTCTAGTATAGGCTCAGTTAGAATAATACCAACACTATATCCCATTAATGAATTCTAGTACTGGCTCTGTTAGAATAATGCCAACACTATATCCCATTAATGAATTCTAGTACTGGCTCTGTTAGAATAATACCAACACTATATCCCATTAATGAATTCTAGTACTGGCTCAGTTAGAAAAATACCAACACTATATCCCATTAATGAATTCTAGTATTGGCTCTGTTAGAATAATACCAACACTATATCCCATTAATGAATTCTAGTACTGGCTCTGTTAGAATAATACCAACACTATATCCCATTAATGAATTCTCGTACTGGCTCAGTTAGAATAATACCAGCACTATATCCCATTAATTAATTCTAGTACTGGGTCAGTTAGAATAATACCAACACTATATCCCATTAAGAAATTCTAGTACTGGCTCTGTTAGAATAATAGCAACACTATATCCCATTAATGAATTCTAGTACTGGCTCAGTTAGAATAATACCAACACTATATCCCATTAATGAATTCTAGTACTGGCTCTGTTAGAATAATTCCAACACTATATCCCATTAATGAATTCTAGTACTGTCTCAGTTAGAATAATACCAACACTATATCCCATTAATGAATTCTAGTACTGGCTCTGTTAGAATAATACCAGCACTATATCCCATTAATGAATTCTAGTACTGGCTCTGTTAGAATAATGCCAACACTATATCCCATTAATGAATTCTAGTACTGGGTCAGTTAGAATAATACCAACACTATATCCCATTAAGGAATTCTAGTACTGGCTCTGTTAGAATAATACCAACACTATATCCCATTAATGAATTCTAGTACTGGCTCAGTTAGAATAATACCAACAGTATATCCCATTAATGAATTCTAGTACTGGCTCTGTTAGAATAATGCCAACACTATATCCCATTAATGAATTCTAGTACTGGCTCTGTTAGAATAATACCAACACTATATCCCATTACTGAATTCTAGTACTGGCTCTGTTAGAATAATTCCAACACTATATCCCATTAATGAATTCTAGTACTGGCTCAGTTAGAATAATACCAACACTGTATCCCATTAATGAATTCTAGTACTGGGTCTGTTAGAATAATTCCAACACTATATCCCATTAATGAATTCTAGTTCTGGCTCAGTTAGAATAATACCAACACTGTATCCCATTAATGAATTCTAGTACTGGGTCTGTTAGAATAATTCCAACACAATATCCCATTAATGAATTCTAGTACTGGCTCAGTTAGAATAATACCAACACTATATCCCATTAATGAATTCTAGTACTGGCTCTGTTATAATAATACCAGCACTATATCCCATTAATGAATTCTAGTACTGGCTCTGTTAGAATAATACCAATACTATATCCCATTAATGAATTCTAGTACTGGCTCTGATAGAATAATACCAGCACTATATCCCATTAATGAATTCTAGTACTGGCTCAGTTAGAATAATTCCAACACTATATCCCATTAATGAATTCTAGTACTGGCTCTGTTAGAATAATACCAGCACTATATCCCATTAATGAATTCTAGTACTGGCTCTGTTAGAATAATACCAGCACTATATTCCATTAATGAATTCTAGTACTGGCTCTGTTAGAATAATGCCAACACTATATCCCATTAATGAATTCTAGTACTGGGTCTGTTAGAATAATACCAACACTATATTCCATTAATGAATTCTAGTACTGGCTTTGTTAGAATAATACCAGCACTATATCTCATTAATGAATTATAGTACTGGCTCAGTTAGAATAATACCAGCACTATATCCCATTAAGGAATTCTAGCACATGGCATTCTTCTTCTTTTCCTTACATTTTTTTTTTTTGGACATGGAAGATCTAAAGATTATCTTATGTCCTGATAGTAAGTTTTTCCTTAGCTGAAGCTTTCCTTTTTTTTTACTGTTTTACTGAGTACTTTTTCTGTGTAGTTGACCATAGCCTTGGGCTAGGTTAGGTAAAGGCTGCGGACATTTTATTTTATTTTACTTTGTTTTAATATTTTGTTGTTTCTGTATCTCTACCACTTGGCATATTGTAGAATTCTTCACTATAAAGTACACAATGAGGAACCTTGTTTGCAGACAGAAACGCCTCCGAGTCAAAAAGCTTCTTAACGCTTTTATTTTGAACAAACCAAAAGAGCGCAGACCACTGCAGCTTCTTCAGAGAAACAAGTTAGACAAAAACACTCACTTTAAAATACTACATCAGGAAATGACATATTCCTGTTTCCTGTTACCGAACAGTTGTATTTAAAAACACATACAAAGTGCTAAAAAGTTAAAGGCATCCCACATTTAGAATCATTTTTAAAAGTAGCACACAACAATAAGAAATGGATTCAATTATATGAAAAAAGATCTCAGCGACTTAACAATAATATAGATGACAAAAAACAGATGTCATTACTATTTAAAATAAACTACTATACAAAATATGTAAGTAGATCTATCAAAAAGTATACTCTGATACTCACTTAAAACATTAAAAACAAATTTGCCTTGTATGAGGTGTGTATAAGGGATAAATACTGCTCATATTTGCTAAGGCTTAGTTTATTAAACATTCTGTTTGTGCTGTAACCATGCAGGACTAAGGTGAAAGAGAAGAAGGGGAAGGGGAAAGAAAGGAAAAGTATCCTTTGCCTCAGGAAAACACGCGACCTAAAAGATTCAGCACGTGAGAATCCATTGTGTCTTCCTACTAAGACCACTAAGACTAGGTTATAAACCTGACTGTTAGGTTAAGCAAGCCCTGAATAGTAGACGGTCAAGTCAACTAGCTAGACCCAATGTGTTAGTGCAAGGTGCTGAAAACAAACAAGACTGCCAAGTCATCCAATATGTGTTGCCTGATATACGGGTCAGACCTAAAGTCAGAAAACTATATAGTAACAGTAGGTTTTACCTGAAATAACTTTTAATTTAAGAACTGGGGCAATGTTGCAGTTAGTGTTAAGGCCAGGAGACAGAAAGCGTCCAAGCGCAACTGCCAATCCAGCTCACAATTTTCTAGTATTAAAGATACAGGGCCCCTCTGATTTTTAAGGGTACATGGTCTATAGCCATAAAGCTAAAACTATGTCCTGGGAACAATGCAATATGTTTGGCCAGTGCGTTGTCATCTTTACATGTCCTAATTGCATACAAGTGCTCATACATCCTATCTCGCAGTCTCCTGTCGGTTTTTCCGATGTAGAACCCAGAGCAGCAGTTGCACATAGCAATGTATATAACTGATTTGCTCTCACAATTAAGTGCATGCTTGATGACAAACTTCCTGTCCCTAACAAGGAATGTCTCCCTGTTCGGACATTGTTACAGAAGTTACAGAATCCACATCTGGACATTCCTTTCCTTTTATAAAAACTATGCTGTTGGATATCCCTTTGTAATAGTTCCTTCAAATTTTTAGATCGTTTAAAAATAAATCTGGGTTCGTCTCCCAATTTTCCTGCTAGTGATGGGTTTGAGGATATCAACCTCCAATTCTTACGGATGATGTCCAGAATTGCTTCTGAATTAGTACTAAAAATAGTGACGAAGCTCAAAGATAAATCTGTGTTTGATTCTCTGCGGTCAACATTGCTACCTATTAGACCACTTATAGGCACCTCATCTGCGAAACTACTAACTACACTGGAGGAGACCTTTTGTTTAGTCAATAAAGGGGTGCAGAAGCCTCTAGTTCTTTTAAGAGTAACTTCCTCAATAAGTTCACAAACCATTTTCTCAGGATAGCCACGGTTAGTGAACATTTCCTTCAGAAATGAACATTCCTTAACAAAATCCACAAGGGTGCTGCACATTCTTCCTGCCCTCACCAGCTGTCCCTTCACTATAGATCTTTTCTGTTTGTGAGGGTGAAAGCTGGTGAAGTGCAGGAAAGAATTGCAGTATGTGGCTTTCCTAAAGACGGTGGACCTGAAGCACTGATGACAAATATCCTTCGTAAGTTTGACATCTAAATAATCCAGCTCGGTGGTAGAAAATTTAAAAGTGAACTTCAGGAACTCAGTGGAATTACTGATATTATCCACTAAGTTTTTCGCTTCCAATTCTGACCCCCTGAACAGGAGGAACATGTCGTCAAGGTAGCGGGTGTAGAAGGTAACAGGGGCCATAATACCAGGGAGATCAGCCAAGATGTTTGCTTCCCAGTACCCCATTACATAGTTTGCCACACCTGCTCCACATGGGGAGCCCATCGCCACCCCCCATTTCTGTAAATAGAAGTCACCGTCAAATAGGAAGTAGTTACTGGTTAGTACTATTTCAAGTAATTCCATAACCAGTTCGACCTCCAATCTGGACGCCCCAAAATTTTGTAACATTGACCCTGTCCATTCAACCGCCTCTAAGTGCGGTATGCACGTATAGAGGTCAATGACATCAATAGTTAACAAGTTGTCATCTTCATTGAATGGCAGTTTGTTTATGTTGTCCAAAATGTCCATGAGTCCTTACACACACTTGGAATGTACTTAACGTATTTGTCCAAGATGTGTGTGATTAGTTTGGAACATGGGTAAGTAATAGAGGATCTACTGTCAATTAAAGCTCTCATAGGGGGGTCAGTAACACTTTTATGGATTTTAGGGATCCCAAACATAACGGGGATCTTGGAAGACATGATGTCAATATAATTATATGTCTTGATATCAATTTTCCCCGTTAAGAAAAGGTCCCTAAAATATCCCCTGATCCTTTGTGTGGTACCGTTAACTTCATTTCTTGAAGCTTTTGTGTAGGCATCACTATCCAGGAGGGAAGTCATTTTCTCATTATAGGTGACATTATGAAAAATCACCAAGCCTCCTCCCTTGTCCGGTTTTAACACCCGTATAGGTAACTGACTAAGTTCATCCAGTAATAAGCGTTGTTCTTTAGAAATATTGGGAGTTGTAGGCCTATTATATTCATTATATTACGAAGGATATTTGTCATCAGTGCTTCAGGTCCACCGTCTTTAGGAAAGCCACATACTGCAATTCTTTCCTGCACTTCACCAGCTTTCACCCTCACAAACAGAAAAGATCTATAGTGAAGGGACAGCTGGTGAGGGCAGGAAGAATGTGCAGCACCCTTGTGGATTTTGTTAAGGAATGTTCATTTCTGAAGGAAATGTTCACTAACCGTGGCTATCCTGAGAAAATGGTTTGTGAACTTATTGAGGAAGTTACTCTTAAAAGAACTAGAGGCTTCTACACCCTTTATTGACTAAACAAAGGTCTCCTCCAGTGTAGTTAGTAGTTTCACAGATGAGGTGCCTATAAGTGGTCTAATAGGTAGCAATGTTGACCGCAGAGAATCAAACACAGATTTATCTTTGAGCTTCGTCACTATTTTTAGTACTAATTCAGAAGCAATTCTGGACATCATCCGTAAGAATTGGAGGTTGATATCCTCAAACCCATCACTAGCAGGAAAATTGGGAGACGAACCCAGATTTATTTTTAAACGATCTAAAAATTTGAAGGAACTATTACAAAGGGATATCCAACAGCATAGTTTTTATAAAAGGAAAGGAATGTCCAGATGTGGATTCTGTAACTTCTGTAACAATGTCCGAACAGGGAGACATTCCTTGTTAGGGACAGGAAGTTTGTCATCAAGCATGCACTTAATTGTGAGAGCAAATCAGTTATATACATTGCTATGTGCAACTGCTGCTCTGGGTTCTACATCGGAAAACCGACAGGAGACTGAGATAGGATGTATGAGCACTTGTATGCAATTAGGACATGTAAAGATGACAACGCACTGGCCAAACATATTGCATTGTTCCCAGGACATAGTTTTAGCTTTATGGCTATAGACCATGTACCCTTAAAAATCAGAGGGGCCCTGTATCTTTAATACTAGAAAATTGTGAGCTGGATTGGCAGTTGCGCTTGGACGCTTTCTGTCTCCCTGGCCTTAACACTAACTGCAACATTGCCCCAGTTCTTAAATTAAAAAGTTATTTCAGGTAAAACCTACTGTTACTATATAGTTTTCTGACTTTAGGTCTGACCCGTATATCAGGCAACACATATTGGATGACTTGGCAGTCTTGTTTGTTTTCAGCACCTTGCACTAACACATTGGGTCTAGCTAGTTGACTTGACCGCCTACTATTCAGGGCTTGCTTAACCTAACAGTCAGGTTTATAACCTAGTCTTAGTGGTCTTAGTAGGAAGACACAATGGATTCTCACGTGCTGAATCTTTCAGGTCGCACGTGTTTTCCGCAGGGAAAAGGATACTTGTCCCTTTTCTTTCCCCCCCCCCCCCTTCTTCTCTTTTCTCCTTAGTCCTGCATGGTTACAGCACAAACAGAATGTTTAATAAACTAAGCCTTAGCAAATATGAGCAGTATTTATCCCTTATACACACCTCATACAAGGCAAATTTGCTTTTAATGTTTTAAGTGAGTATCAGAGTACACTTTTTGATAGATCTACTTACATATTTTGTATAGTAGTTTATTTTAAATAGTAATGACATCTGTTTTTTGTCATCTATATTATTGTTAAGTCGCTGAGATCTTTTTTCATATAATTGAATCCATTTCTTATTGTTGTGTGCTACTTTTAAAAATGATTCTAAATGTGGGATGCCTTTAACTTTTTAGCACTTTGTATGTGTTTTTAAATACAACTGTTCGGTAACAGGAAACAGGAATATGTCATTTCCTGATGTAGTATTTTTAAAGTGAGTGTTTTTTGTCTAACTTGTTTCTCTGAAGAAGCTGCAGTGGTCTGTGGCGAAAACGCTCTTTTGGTTTGTTCAAAATAAAAGCGTTAAGAAGCTTTTTGACTCGGAGGCGTTTCTGTCTGCAAACAAGGTTCCTCATTGTGTACTTTTTGGTCTGAATTCTTCACTATATTTATACCTCCCAGAGACTAGTTTAATGATGCGTTTGCTAAAAATATTGTAGGGGCCACAAATGATGCACCAAGTCTTTGCAATGAGGGGACTAGTATACAATCTCAGTTTACTGGCACAAAGTGAGCCCACATTGGGGGGTGTGGGGGCTGCATAGCATCTCACCTTGATATGTTTTAAATTTTATGTGTTTTTTTTTATGCCGGCTTGGTTGGCCTACTGTTGGTGTGCCCTAGTTAAGATTTTGCTTAATAAGCCATTTGATAGATAGCAGCTTTGATAAACAGAGGTTCAAAGCACCATAGTTGCAGCCTGAAAAAAATCCTTAAAGATTGTATAATGTTTTACAAGGTCTGCCTGGTGTGTATGAAAAAAGTCTAATTACTGTCGTCAGCAAAAAATAGAGGAGGGACAATATTAACTTAGCACAGATATTTTTTTCCTGTTGGTGAGGGGATAATTTAGGTTATTGAGCAAAAGAAAACTAACATCCATTTGAGGGAGATTATATATTTAACACGGACACAATCACTTTTTAATTTTTTTAATTAACTAAGTATTTGTTATCTGATATCTGAATTGGCATGCTGACTCTTTTAACAGATGAAAAGAGTACAAACAATGAAGAAAAAGCCGAGTATTACAATCGATAAAGGAAACCTCCCCAACAAGTTGCTGCACTGGATGCACAAATTGTAAAGGTCAATAATGTAAATTCCTGCCCTGCAGAACGGTTTAATGTAAAACATTATTGTACTAACTAGGGTATCCCTAGGATTCAGTGCTGATTAGTAAATTAGCATGATGGAGAGTAATTTCAATTCAGAAACAGTATAAATGCACTAAGATCACACATGCATACTCACATACACAAAGTTGTAACCACTTAACCACAAACCTGCATACACATTTGTATACACTTCTCCACAAACACTTAAACACACACATATATCCACTTAACCACAAACACACACACACACACACACACACACACACACACACACACACACACACACACACACACACACACACACAAAAGCACACACACATGCACTCACACGCACTTCAAGACGTCTGATCTCCTATCTGATATTGCAACCACACCCAGGCAGACACATGTGCACAGACATCCAGTTGCACCATCCCGTGCCTATCACACTGTGATCACCCACCCTCACACACATACAAATTCATGCAGCCATGTTCTTTCCCTCACATACATGTCCACACACATACATATATACGTTGACACACCCTCCCACCCCTGCGCTGTGAACACTCCTATAGGACTGAATGAGTGACCACCATCTTCTGACACAGTTCACTTTTTTAACCTCCTAGAGTAATATTCTACTTTTGTGACCAAACTGATAAGTGAGGACATTTCCTGGGGAGTATACATAGCTTTTTAACATTAACTACTACTTTGGGCTACCACATTATCATGCAGCCTTGCCTGCAATCCTGCTCTCTGCTGTAAGGCCCTGTGAGGGGAACATCTCAAATGTAGAGTGGTCTAAGAAATGCAAAGACTTAACAAGATGCAGAAACCTTCCAACATAACGCTTCCACTCTGCTCTAATTGTTTCTGAACCTCAAGGTATAATTCACAGCATTAGCAGATGTAAATTGTCAGAATTACAGCAGAAAATCCTGTATTGATCTTCATGAATTGCAAATAGTGATAAGACCTTACATGTTTGAGTAAGGGTACAGCATTCTGCATTGATAATATTCATGTGTAGAGCAAGTTACAGCACATACAATTATGAGTAGATGCAGTACTGTGCACAGATATAATTTGTGTGTACAGAAGGTTACATCTTGCACAATTGTATTTACACACTGTGTACAACTCTTAGTGAGCATAAGTCAGGAAGCCATAGTATTAAGACTGGACAACAGAAAATAGTTGTTCTAATGATAGAGTGACATTGGAAATCCAGATTAAAGGATATGTCACAGTGATGCTATATTTTTCAAGAGAGACTGCAGCATGTCCCCAACATTGCAAATGGATAAGTAGTTATAGTTGGAGAAGTAGTTACAGTTGGCTAGGAAATTTACATTACTAGGTATACATAAATTACTTATAATATTTAACTGTTAGCTGCAAAGTTACTTCATTGTAGCTATGCTGGAGGTATGATAATATGATAATATGTTACACAGTTATAGCTTGTGTTCTTTATTGTTATATGAGTGTAGATTACTTCATACCCACAACAACTATATTTTTGGGAGATTTACTTATTGAAATTGATACACCACTTCTTTGCTTGGTAAGCCAAAACAAATGAAAGGAGTTGCAAGCAGGTATTTGTGGATTGTGAGACAGGTATTTAAGTCATGTCTCTGTAATGACGCCTACCCTAATTCCCTCAAAGGTAAACTAAATAAATTAGTTTTGTTTGTTTGTTTGTTTGTTTGTTTGTTTGTTTGTAAGGCTCATATTCATCTTAAAGCTTAGTTCGGCAAGTCTTTTCATTTGTACTGCCTAAAAAAGGTACTGGGAAAAAAAGTATCCTAATCTGTGTTACACAAAGGTATAGCCTAGCCCATGCAAAGCAAATGTAGACCCATACATGTTCTCTTATTCAGAGAGTATACCTCAAAACTATTCAGAATTGCAGAGAATGTCCAAATTCTAACTCACATTTTGGTCTCATTCTCATAAAATTTGTGGTTTTCTGGCAAATCATTTAGTATTGAAGTCACTAAATTATGACAGATATTTGTGTTTTAGATGTTTTATCCTTTGAAAAATGCACGTTAATACAAAGCACATTATTCTATCAAGTGTCTAAGCATTTAAGAGAAATATTGAACATTTCTCCTTGATTTTAGGCCTCCACCACCCCTCCCCATTTTTAGGGGCTTTGTCAAGTATTCTTGCTCTAAGAAGTTGAGAGGCATGGATGGTTGAGAAGCATTGACTCTTCCTGGATTGACACTATCATCTAGGCCAATAATCTTTTTCACAAATTTAAGTATCATCTAGGAAGGATTTCACAAAAGCAAATTGTTTACCACCCTGGACTATTTTGTAATTTGTAAAGACAAGACCACAAGACACAAATTAATACTTTTTTTTCAAGTGAGGAAGTAGCAACAGTCATTTTCATTTAAACCCCACTTTACTTTGTTTTTATGGTTTTGCACTTTTATGGTTGACATGCATATTTATAACTAATGAAATACTCCATGGAGTAGTGGGGAAGGGAACATTTGACCCTTAAATTGCATTCTGGGTGATTTTGTAGTTTGTATTCAGAAATGTTATGTAACATTTTACAAAAAACTTAGTTTAAAATTCAGAAGTTGTAAACATTATACTTTATATTTGACTCTTAAATCATTTAGTCCATTATTCAGATTTTATGATTTAAAGATTGTTTGCCATATGAGTTGCAAAGCTCATTTTCCTGTTACACTGACATTGTTGAAAGCCACAGCCACCACATTTCCTTAACTTTCCTTGGCTCCTTTTCAAAAATATGAGAACAGAAACTGCATGTCCCAAAACTTGAATAATGTAATCCTGAACACCAGGAGGCTAATTAACACATTTGCTCCCTGAAACATTCTATGCCACGGAACCACCTGCTTCGTGAGAGCTTTTCTCCAAAATCCACTGCAGAAAACATACTTCATTAGATTTATAATATCTGATAAATGGTGGGAGTTACAAAAATGTAAAATATTATTACTATTTGGTAGACACTGGTGCAAGAATTAAAAGTCTGTATGCAAATGTTGATTTTACATTGCAGATTTATAGAAGAAAAATGCATATTGTTTGCATATTGTTTGCCAAAAGTACTAGTGCTATGGTCAAACAAAGAGTTATATCTCTATAAGTGCACAAGATAGAGCTAAGATATCAGTGAAGGAATTGCTCATCTGTTTCTTAACTCATGTAATTGTTTATGGTAGACCCTAAGCTGGTGGAACATATAAACGGTATGACAGATTTTTATCCCTAGATTCTTCCCACAGAAGGAAAATGTTGCGGTGAGTGGATGCATTTAAGCACATATCTGGGTCCACTTTCTGGAGAGAATATGAGTTTGTCCTAAGGGACATTTTATCACAGTTAAAAATCAAAAATAGTTCCCACAATTTAGGGCCTGCAGCTCAGCAATCCTATGGAATGAAGTGACAGTCATCAAGGAATATGGCTTTTAAGAAATGACTTTAAGATTCAATGAATAACCAGTTCAAATGGAGGATGGAAATGCTTGTCAGTCATGAACTTCAAGTCCCAAGAAGGAAGAGACAAGTTCTAAACAGGTACAAAAAGACTGAGAAGCCATTCAAGGACAAGCTTGTCAAGTTAATGTCATAGTTTTGATAGGCTTGGACTTCTCAAGGTCATGTTGAACTAAAATGGTGGAAGCATGCACCCTGATCATTGAATAAATACAACCCAAATCAAACAGGAGTCTGCAGCAGATTAAAAAAACAAAATCTCAACTAGATGAGGTGTTATAGTGTGCCTCTCTGCTGAAATGGAGAACTGCATTATTTTAAAAGATTCCTGTGGAGTTCATAACATTCTGGATATATTCAGTCACCTGCCAGATGTCCAGTGGAAAATCCAGTGGGATGAGAAAATTTGACAGAAAAAAATGCACAGACATGGTTGTAAATGTCTCTACAAATGAAGAAGACTTTCTAAACAGTATCTGACTCCTTCCCAGCAGGCACCTGTGCACCTGAGTCTATACCTTTCCAAGCCACCATGTCATGACGACGGTTGGTGTCAGTCTTCTCTTCTGAACTTTGTTATGAAGAAATGAATCTGAGACAAAGGTGTAAAGCCATACTGGAATATTTTCTGCCACTAAGGGTAAAGCATGTTTTTGCCAACTCCCTCTGCTTTGCTGAAATGAGTAGAAACTGGAGAGGGCAACATTTTCCCATGTAGGAAACAGAACTGCTTCTTATTCTTAGAAGATCCTGACCAGGCAGGTTTTTCTGTTATTTAGCTTCAGAAAAGAATGATCACTGTGGTTTAGTGAGACCACCAGTATGTTCACTTTCTCAGCATTTAAACAGCTGTAAGAGAGGATGCCCCAGTTTAGAGTCCACTCTCAGAACTATATTACATCAGTGTACACGGAGAATGAATGCATGATGTCCTGCATAGGTTCTTTTGGTTGTCTGATGGGTGCAGGAAGGAATCTGTTCTCAGAATTATTTCCAGTGCTTGGAACATGAGAAACACTACCCTCAACTTAAGCGGGTTAATATAAAGTCCCTTTCTTGGGATCTCTACTTTCCCTGCACAAACCTAAGAGCTGGGATCCAGCTACATGGTATGGAGCAATGAAGCCAAGAATAGAGCCCAGATGACCAGTTTTCAATTATCAGCATGACAGTGTGAGAAAATGGACAGCAAGAGTTAAGACTGACTGGACAATGGCAGCATGTTCATCCTGTTTGGGGGAGCTGTGATACTGGCCTCATGGGTCTATATTATATTCTCAAAAGCCGACAAAATGTTGAATTGACATGAGAATATCGAACGCTCAGAATCTCGAGCATGTAAATGGAAATCTCCGTAAGGGGAGATTTCCATTTACTGCAATGTAGTGCAATCTCGGAGTTGGTATATTTAAGTAGCGGGGGAGGGGGTGCAGAAGGGTTTGTTCCCCTGCTTAAACCTGTTAGGGTACTTTTTTGTTTTGTCTTTTTATAAGATCGATGTTTGAAGACATTGACCATATGGTGTTGACCATATGTTGTTCGATGTTTTCAACCATCGATCTTATAATATAGACCCGGCCTCACCTAGTGGTGGCTTGGTGCATGACCCACCTGCATAGCTCTCAGCTTTTTTCCCCAAGAATCAAAGGCAAAAAAACAAAATAATGAAAGACAAAAGCCCAAAATCAGGGACATTTTTTTCCTTTATGCTTTTTTGCCCCCATAAGTACCCTCTCTCTCTTTCTCTCTCACTCTCTCTCTCTCCCTCATTCTTTCTTTTTTTCTGTTCCTAAAACCACAGCTCTTCTTTGATAAATGCAATATTCATTATAAAAAGATGTCATTTTAAATTAATACTTTAGTTATTAATGAAGTGTGAAATTGCAGGGGTTTTAATACGTTAGGTTAGATATTTTATTTTTTAGGGCATCAAGATTTTGTCCTTGTATGGGTATCTAAAAATTAGCTAGGAAGTGGTGATTTGGCCCACCTCTTTTTAGATACTTCTCCTACCAGCAAGGTATTAATAGTATAAGTCTGGGAAACACCACCAACATGATGACCTCTGCAATCCCACCCATGTTAAAGTCTGGTTCTCGTATTCTTCCAGTTAAACAAATCCGGTCATTTATTAAGGATGACTTTACATGAGTAGGCCTTAAAGCTACTGTTAAAATAAATTTAATTAAGGAAACACTTAGATATGGGTGCAAGTGTTATATTTTTACAAAAAAAATAATAATAAGGAAAGAATACTCAACCTCTTCTATCCTCTGCCTGGGGTACAATGACTAATGTCTCAGCTGCAGAGCAGGGATGGAAGAGCAATCTAGAGTTGAAAAAATTAAGTTATTAAAGTATGAGAGAGTGTCTTTACTAGATTTTCTTGATTTACCTTCTACTGAGAGGTAGAAAAGTTCTCTAAATAGTTGAGTTTAGGAAGCATTTTGTTGTGATTGTCTCCTAGATTTCAGAGCCTTTTCCATATTCAGATATGCATGCTTCTCAACTCTGCAATGATTTTTAATGTCAATAACACCAGATTGTAGGTTGCATAAGTATATAAAGATACTGGCTTTCCTGTTAAAGGAAGTTGTAATCAGTGAGGTGAGCTCCTGTGTGGTTGTATGGGAATCCCCTGAGTAAAATAATGCTATCCTGGAGTGTACTAGAAGCCTAAAGTTCCATGTTGATAAAAAAAAAAAAAAAAAAACATCACAAATAATATAACTGCTTTCTACTTCCATGTGCACATTTATGTGGTGGTCTTCTTGTAGTTAAGTCTAAAGAGGATTCAAGTTTTACTATTTTCTTTAATTGGTGAAAAGAGTGCAGATCTTGGAGATTCGAGTTGTTTGTTCTTATGTAGCTCCATAATTGTTGGAGCTGTCTTGTTTCTAGCCATCATCTAAAGAAGACAGTGAAGGTGATCTCCAAAAATTAAAATAACACCCCAGCAATGAAATCAGACACTGCACTAATAGTGTGTCTTTATTACTTTCACAAGTATAGTATAAGTATGGAAAGTTATGTATTTTGGGTATCAGCCAAAAGCCTCACATGTGACTCTCATGTGCTCATAGTACTGTAAACCTTTAATTAGTACAGTAATTTGTCTTCAGAAAACCATGCATTGTTACCATCAGCTAGTCAGACACTAACCAAGTTTATTTGCTACAGTGAATTCAAACTTCAGCTCTGTGCTCTGTGCGGAGAAGATCAACATACTGACATGGCTACTCACTCTGACACCATCTTGCGGAGTACTTAAGCCTTTTTCTTGCTTGTGACCACCACTCCCTCACCCCATTCTTCCTGTATGGTAATTCTCCCTGATGGAGCCATCTCACTGGATGGGAATGGATCTGGGAAACAAATAATAAGGAGATGAACCTCCTCGCTCAATACTACCCCCCTCCCATGTGAGGGGTATCCCAGCATCCCATCCCAGCATGACTTGGGATGGAGATTGGGGAAATTATACAAGGGGAGTGGGGATATGTCAGGTCACCTACAGCACTGGAGATATGTCAAGTCACCTGCAGCACTGGAGATAGGTCAGGTCACCTGCAGCATCATATTACTTAGTTCACACTTAGGGAGTTTTCTATGTATCACCTTAGCACCTCACACATACTTGGTGAGAATTTTCTAGTTGGTGGGGGGACAGTATGGTAGTAAGAGTGTTGTGGCTCCATTTACTGAAACAAGTACATCATGCACAACTCTCCTTTCTCCACTGGGGAAACTGATGCATGTGTGTACCTGGACATTTGACCCACCTTCCTCATAGAGAGGGGAAGCAGACAGAGCATCTTCATTCCTCTTCCTCTTCCTCCTTGGCAATCTCCAGATGTCATCATGTGTCTAAAGCAAACAGTAAGCAGGTTATATTGTAATAAATGCACAACTTTTCAGCATGTTTACTCAGATAGTTACTAAGAATGCAGTCCATTTGAACTGATGATGTAAGAGAAGAAAGCAGTCTGTGAACTGTAATTTATAATGTAATACATGCAGAGGTAACGACTCAGGCTGACTCATACCACTGAGCATGGTGACCTACAATAGTGATATATTCACTTGGCACCTGTTACCAGTACAACTTCCACTGGGGTCTGTAGGGGGTATCTAACAAGTTTAACTTGGAGTATGCTTACACTCAGCAAGGTACAGGTTTACTCCAGATGTTACTGCTTTTTCCTCGTGTGTTGCAGTGTTAATAGTGAACCTCAAGACAAGCCTGCAGCCCATCACATCTGCTAAGAACTCTCAATGGCACTGAGACATCTATAAAATGAATGATGTATTAAACCATAACATGGCAAAAGCCTTATACCAAAAGCTTTACATGTGAGACTTAGTTTTGCTATTTAGCCACATTAACCAAGCTTTGCATGCGATACTTATTTTGTTTCCTTAGCCACATTAACCAAGATCTTTTAATGCACTAGTGCTAGTGAATTAGGAAAGAAAATGTTGGAATGCAATGCTTAATTGTACTTTAATTCTGTCATGATGTACAGTATGGTACTTTTAATATAGTTTCTCAAGTGGTTTTAAATCCAGTTTTACTGTTGCTTTGACACTAAAATATATTAATGGCATAATGAACATGAGATGTTTGGTGTAATAATTAATGAAGATATTAGTATATAGATCCTGAGTGAAATCATACTACAACATGGTTTTATAGCACCCCCACACACACACACACACACACACACATTCATTAAGGATTATGGACTGATTGAAGTCAGGAAAGGCAATGCTATTAAAAACAGTGAATGGACTAAAGAAGCTGTCATGGTAACTACAAAGTCTGAAACAATTTTTGTCCTGGCATTTTTGGAGAATTTTAGGAAAATGTCTTTCCTGACAATCTGAAAAGCACTCCTAACAGAACTCCAGGACACTAAATTTAGTCAGGTAATTGCTTAACTCAAGAAATACTGCTGGGTCTTGTATACTTTTGTTAACTAGATAAGTCCACTGGATACAACATTCCCTTTTCAGGGACAGCCCAAGAAATCTGTCTATGTAAGTGACTCACTTAGAAGGTGAATCACGATGGAATGAATCAAACCTTGTGCCCTGACTACAGGAAACCGCTCATTTAATAGCTTAATCCTTTAATCCACTCATCTAAATGTAGTCAGAATAACAAATAATAGAAAAGAAGAAGCTGAGCAGACAGAAGAATTCAGTGATCTACCACACAAAAATACCCAAATGCATTCAGTTTGTAAGGCACTTTTGACAAATTTATTAAGAATGCCAGCATTTTGATTGCACGCTGAAGTGTTATAAGGTTTGCATGCTCTTGTTGGAAGATACATAATAATCACTAAGGCTGTAAAGTGATATGACTGGAAGTATAGAGGTGTCATAAATGCACCTTACCCTGGTATAGTTGGCCAAGCTTATCTTAATGTAGCTGTTACAACTTACCTTTGTGTAGCTATTACAACTCACTTTAGTGCACATGGTCAGTGTAGCCAGTATTAATTTATGACTATATGGACTATATATCAACAGTTAAAGGATTACATTATATGATTCTTTCAGTAAAAATAGCAGAATCTCACATTTTAAATATTATTTGCAGTGGAAGTGTTATAAGGCTTAATAAAATGTGCATAAATGTATGCGTCTGTTATACCCAGACAACATATGTGTATGATGAGCCACAGGCATGTCTCTCTCTTGGCATTATTGTGTGCCCTGCATTGTCAGTTAGTATTAGTTACAATTACCTGATAATACCTACATTACTACAAGATATGATTGGTCGTCCCATACCTTGATAACTCCTTTAAGTAGTCATAGCCCCCTTTTACACAATTAGTAAAATGGCAAGAGGCAATATGAACACTGGGAATAGTGGAAAAACAAGTGATTAAAGTATGGGATAAATGTGAAACTAACAGTAGCATGGTTGTGTATAAATAATATTAATATAAAGAAAGAAAGATGCCAATAATAACTGTGGTGTCACAGAAGTAAGTTAGTGTTTAGGTGTAAGCAGTTTAACATATTTATGCCTAATATATTACAACCCTGAGACTAGAAAACATGTTTCCTAAAATTACCTTAGAGCTATGGCTCATAAATGAGAAAGCATTTCTCATTAAAGCCTGTTTCAAGACATTGATGATAGTAGATGGGAAGCCGTTAATGTTTAACATGAGAAAGGGATTGCCATACACTTTTTGGAAACAAACTGAGGAATATATAGCACCTGCAAAAGACAAAGCTGGTGGAAGCAGAGGAAGAAAAAGTTTTGCATGGGTTTATTGCCCAAAATGTTGGCCAAACATGCAGTGTGTGAGAGAGTTACAACAAAAATATACAGTATGATATGCTGGGTCATCTGATAAGCAGGAAGAATGCCAGAGACCTGGTAGTCATAGCAAGAGTTTATGGAATAGTAGTCAGGTCTTTGTTATATATGGGCATAGAGCTTTAATGGTAATAAGCTGCCTACTGTGCTTAGGATGTAATGTGATTGCCCTTTTTGAGAGTAAAATCTGTTGGAATTTAGACATCATGGAAGTTTGACCATATTTATTGTATCTGTCTATTTTATTAACCTGCCTGACATGATATTATGTCAGGTATAGAGCTCAAACTCTCACCTCTATTGAAAGACTAGAACCTGAGTTCAATATTGGGTGTGTTATCATTTCTTCTTTAGAATTTTTCTTATGGTATGCATTTCGGATGCCACAGTTTTTGGTTGTCAAAAATGTGGATGCTATGTATTATAGCTGTAATGTTAATGAGGTAATTACAGTGATTAGCATGATGTGTTTATAGCCCTGCTTGAGAGAAATTAGTTTGAATATAGATCTCATGGTGGTTATGCCACATTTATAGTATTTGTGTAAAAATTATTAAGCTTCCTGCCATGACCATCCTAAACAAAATAGTTGCAGGTCTGAAGTACTTATTGAAAAAGGACAATATATTTACTGATCATATGCATAACAAATCCACAGAAATAGTGAATTTTAGAGGTTTGGGTAAGAAGGCAGAGAACAGTGACAGTGAAGTCTCCCTTAAGAAGGGAAGGGTAGGGTAGGGTAGATATGATATGAACACATTGCCAATTTTGAGGACAGGGAGCAGAGGTTTAAGGGCAGAAGATGGACAAGGAAGCACCTATGACTAATCATGGGAAGAAGTTCAAGGCAGACATGTCAAAATAGTATTTGTAATAAGTATGATGAAGCTTCAATATGACTAATGAATTATGGAGAGGAAATAGTATTTTTAATAAGTATGATGAAGCTTCAATATGACTAATGAATTATGAAGAGGATTCAGGTCACAGGCTTCTGAATCAATGGAGGAAAAAGTTCATATATTTATATATGACCAGCTGAAGCTCTTGGCAGGCTCAATGGACCTTTGAACTTAACCTTCTTTTAGCTTCATATATTCATTAAACACATTTAAAGAGGCCTGAAATGTCCTCAGGGTAGCATCATTATATAACAGTTAGCATTACTGCCTCACAGTTCTTGGTTGTCTGGTCTGCTTCCCATATGAGCTGCTTTCTGTTTGAAATCTGTATACCTCCCTTCTATCCAAATAAGATTTTGCTGGAGAAACATGTTTCCTCTTTTATCCCAAGGACATACTGGTATAACATAGGCATTATCTGCAATTTGTCCATGTGCGTATGTATGTATGTATGTATATGTATATATATATATATATATATATATATATATATATATATATATATGTGTGTGTGTGTGTGTGTGTGTGTGTGTGTGTGTGAGAGAGAAAGTTAAAGAGAGAGTGCACCATGATAGAGATCTACATCCCAACGCAGACTAACTCTTTTCCTTACATACATTCTCCAGGGTAAGTTCCACCTCCTTATGACCTGGCATGGGACAAAACAGGAATCATAAAATCGGCAAATGAAATAGTTTAAATTGTAGCATAGCATTATTATACCAAAGTATATATATTATAATGGGCATTTAATGGGCACAGTAACCATTTTATCTCCTTAAGTGAGTTCTGCATAAACTATAGTAATTTCAGTTCCTTAGCAGAAAGGATTGCATTTTAAATATGAAAATAACCCGGGTTGGGAGGGTGACCTAATGGTTAAGGTGTTTGCCTTACAAACACAAGGTGCAGGCTTTGAGTCTCACAAGGGATAGTTGGCTAGGCTTAAAATGGCTCTCAAGGGCAGTTAGCTTAGTATGAACCTATAAGAGGAATGTTTGGTGAGTTGATTTTGGCATATAAAGACATAGTCAACTGTTTACTTGTATATGGTATAAATTATTAGGCGTGTACACTTTAAACTGTGGATTAAATATACATATTGCACATTAAGGCGACATATTTGAATATAATAATTCATTATTTTTTGTTCATTGTATAACTCATAATGCAGAAGGATGACTGCATTTAAAAGGTATAACATAGAACTACAGGTTTTTCATCTATAGTCTAATTCTGTGAATCCACCTACAAGCAGGATCGATAACCATTTCTTTCAGTCTTTTTTTCAGACTAAAAGGAAAGACTTTTCTTAACAGAACACATTATTTAGTCAAACCAGTTTAATTTCTATGTCAAAGGATTGAAATTTGCAGTAGGGATTTTCCCACAGTTTACAAACCTCCTAGAATATAAGACATTTTTGTCACATGTGAAGAGATCAGGAGATGATTCGTGTAATGCATGTCTATCACATGAGAAATCAGTAAAACTGGCCAAAGAAGTATACAAATCCTTAGAAGCAAGTTTCGTGTTTTTTTCTCTAATGTGAGATTTCCTGATCTTAAAACATCTCCTGAAAAAGGTATATTGGTTGCATATTGACACTTGTAGATTGCAGGAGAGGGACTGGTTAATGAGTTTCTCTTTTCAGGCCTACAGCACTTCATATTATAGTTGTAGTAAATGATTTTTAATAAACTTATTTTGAGATTTTGAACTGTTGGCAAATTTAAAAGAAATACAGAGAAATTTGATCAAAGTTACTAAAAAAAAATTCTTACACCTTTACTATTTACAGCTTTCGCGTTTATCAGAAAACACAGTCTGACATCTGCTTTTGGCATTTATTTTTTCCTGCAGATCTTCACTTCGAATGCTACAATGTAACATTTCCAGCCAAGCTGTTGACATTCTTCTATTACAACAGTGCAGTTGTTCCCATACAGTTATCTCTGTATCATCAGCGATCTCTATACTTTCTCTATCACTATCCTCTCTATTCCTCCCTTCCCTACTACCATAACTCACTTAACAACTGCTTTGTATTGTACACTTACCCTACGAAGATAACCCAATGTGTTATGTTGTTGTTTGTCTTTCAGCTTTTCCCAGTTAGGGGTCGCCACAGCGGAACTCCGGTCCGCTAATAATTGGCAGTAGGTTTTTACGGTGCTGAGTTGCCAGCGCGACACCCAACCTTCAACGAAGACACGCCCATTCATGCATGTCTTTCGGAATGCCACTCAACCGCGGGGAGGACATGCAGACTCCACCAGCTGAAAATTGAATGGGAGAACCTCTTGCTGTGAGGCAACAACGCTAAAGCTGCACCACCGCGGCTTACATTAAAATGTTTTATTGTATACTACTTTGCTATGTTTTTCTTCAACGTTATAATGCCTCTTACTGTAATGTACTGTGGAGCTTTATCTACATTTGCTTAACCATTTTATTGCATATTGTATTCAATTTTTGTAATTTTTTCTTGCTTACTTGTACTGTAGAGCTTTTTTCCATGGGCCTCCACTGGAAAAGGGCTTTTACTCAGATGGACTATCCCAGTTAACAAATGTGAAAATAAATAAATAACCATTATTAAGCATGCTTTTCTACTGCAAAACTTCAACCTCATTCTTAAGTTAAAGCATGTTTTTTAATACTATGCGGCATCCTTGTTAATTAAGGCTGGATTCCATACAAAGAGTTTGTGAATCAAAGTAATAAACATGTTGCTGAAAAATTTTGCGAAACCGAAGTCAATTTATTTGTTGTTCTTCCACATGATTACAAGTGATAGCTATTGTCCTTGCTTGGGATATCATCAGGCTACAGATTAAATGAACAACCCAAACATGGCTTAAATAAAGATGCTAAAACACATTTTCTGTCAGTACAGTTGTGGGATTATGGAACACTGCCCTGTCAGGTCTGGCCTGACACTAAAATGATGAAAGTCATTGGTTTATGGTAATTAGTGAAGAAGCCTGACAGCCAATGACTTTTTTGGCTGAGGACCCACGACAGCCAATGGAGAGCAAGGTATGATTAGCTAATGGTTGAAGCTAGGGAACTGAGAGAGACATTGGGATTAAGAAGAAAATTAGCTTGTCAGGTTGTGTAATGGTAAAATAAAGTACCAAAAAGAATTGGAAAACTAAATCCTGGAAGCCAGGATAAGCATGCATAGTGGCTAATACTAAATAGACCAAACTGGTGAGGCTTCACCAAGTAAGAAATAAATAAAAAGCTGATTAAGTCATAAAAGGAACACATACTTCACACCTGATGATAATTATCAGAACACACATCCATCATTGTTAAAATAGTAAGTCGTATATCTTGTATCACTTCATGATATGTATTGTCTTAAACAATATGACTTTACCTTATGTGCAAATATTGTCATATTTCTGTACTCTTTGAACTGTACTGTGATAATAGTTTGATGACTATTATTTTACACTCAGCATGATGAAAATGTAATCAATTTATGCAACAAAATGGTTCATGTAGTAGATAGAAATGTTTTCTACTCAAACATCTGCTGAAAATGTGGAGTATCTAAGAATTCATAAGAACTGATCGCAGGACATTACTCTGTGATGATTACTACAGATGCAGGTAATAGAAATGTTCCAAGCAGATTTTTCAATCTTATTTTTGCTCCACGCACCTGTCAGTCTTTAATCATCTTCCACCTATTTTGTTTCTTCATTCCATGTAACTTACAGGGTGTTAGGGCTAAGTGGTGGACAGACCATCATCCAAGCAACTATGAAGGGTAGATCCCTTTCTGCTGGTCTGCTTTGCTGTCTCCATGGCAGGCTGACATAAAAAATTGCCGGAACGCTACTTTCCATTGGCATGCACGTGCTTTGGTCCTTAGGTCTGTTAAGTGTAACTTCTCTGTTGTGTGTAGCTTGCTGGGTAATGATGTCTAACACTGAGCAAAGTGGTCTGATGGCCATCATACTTATCTAGTTAAATAACTAAATAGACAAATAAACAAATAATGCTTTCACCCTCCATGCATGCTTTGCATCATGCCTCTGATATCTGTGGTAGCTGCCATTCATTTAACAGGCTGATCTGCCTCCCTGCCTCTTTTCAGGATACGTGAACCTGGCATTGACCTCTCCCTACCTCCCTCTCAGCCTCTTCTGGACACTAATTAGTTTCAGATTTTCCAATTCACAGTCATCACCCTGTGCAATGAAGCTAGCTATTACTAAAAATTATGACAGGAATTTTTACAGTGCTTATAGGAAACAAAGAAGGTAAAGAGCAGAAGATCATTGATGAAAGGAGGCAATTGTCAGAAAAGGAAAACCTAGAGGCAGCTCCCTTACTGAAGATCTGGTATTGATCAGTGGGTTTTGATATATCAGAATATTCTCTGTTAGAAAAGAAATGAAAAATAAGGATCATCTCATCCATATTGAGTGGAGATGTGAATATAGCCCCACTACATGAGTGGCATATATCAGACAACTGGATGTATACAGATACAGGAGGGGGAGCTTACGTAACATCCAGGCTCACCAAGGAGTGTGAATATAGCCCCACTACATGACTGACATATATCAGACAACTGGATGTATACAGATACAGGAAGGGGAGCTTACAGAACATGCAGACCCAACAAGGAGTGTGAATATAGCCCCACTACATGAGTGGCATATATCAGACAACTGGATGTGTACAGATACAGGAAGGGGAGCTTATGGGACATGCAGATCCACCAAGGAGTGTGAATATAGCCCCAGCAGATGAGTGACATATATCAGACAACTGGATGTGTACAGATACAGGAAGGGGAGATTATGGAACATGCAGACACACAAAGGAGTGTGAATACAGCCCCACTACATATGTGGCATACAAGAGTGGCATATATCAGAAAACTGGATGTGTATAGATACAGGAAGAGAAGCTTACGGAACATGCAGACCCATCAAGGTGTGTGAATATCATCCCACATTATGAGTGACATACATCAGACAACTGGATGTGTAGAGATACAGAAAGAGAAGCTTACGGAACATGCAGACTCATCAAGGAGTGTGAATATAGCCCCACTACATGAGTGACATATATCAGACAACTGGATGTGTACAGATACAGGAAGGGGATCTTATGGAACATGCTGACCCATGAAGAAGTGTGAATAGAGCCCCACTACATGAGTGACATAAATCAGACATCTGGATGTGTGCAGATACAGAGAGGGGAGCTTATGGAACATTCAGACCCACCAAGGAGTAGGAATATAGCCCCAATACATGAGTGATATTGACAACTGGATGTGTAGAGATGCAGGAAGGGGAGCTTATCAAACGTGCAAACCCAAGAAGGAGTGTGAATATAGCCCCACTACATGAGTGGCATATATCAGACAACTGGATGTGTACAGATACAGAAAGGGGACCTTACGAAACATGCAGACCCAACAAGGAGTGTGAATATAGCCCCACTACATGAGTGGCATACTTCAGACAACTGGATGAGTACAGATACAGAAAGGGGAACTTACGGAACATGCAGACCAAACAAGGAGTGTGAATACAGCCCCACAACATGAGTGGCATATATCAGACAACTGGATGTGTACAGATACAGGAAGGGGATCTTATGGAACATGCTGACCCATGAAGAAGTGTGAATAGAGCCCCACTACATGAGTGACATAAATCAGACATCTGGATGTGTGCAGATACAGAGAGGGGAGCTTAAGGAACATTCAGACCTACCAAGGAGTGTGAATACAGCCCTACTGCATGAGTGGCATATATCAGACAACTGGACATGTAAAGATAGCGAAAGATCAATTACAGAACATGCAGACCCACCAAGGAGTGTGAATAGAGCCCCACTACATGAGTGGCATTTATCAGACAACTGGATGTGTACAGATACAGGAAGGGGAGCTTATGGAACATGCAGATTCACCACGGAGTGTAAATATAGCCCCACTATTTGAGTGACATATATCAGACAACTGGATGTGTACAGTTAGAAGAAGGGGAGCTTACGGAACATGTATACTCACCAAGGAGTGTGAATAGAGCCACACTACATGAGTGGTATATATCAGACAACTGGATGTGTACAGATGCAGGAAGGGGAGCGTATGGAACTTGCAGACCCACCAAGGAGTATGAATATAGCCCAACTACATGAGTGACATATATCAAACAAAAAGATGTGTACAGATACAGGAAGGGGAGCTTAAGAAACATGCAGACCCACCAAGGAGTGTGAATATAGCCCCACTACATGAGTGGCATATATCAGACAACTGGATGTGTACAGATACAGGAAGGGGAGTTTACGGAACATGCAGACCCACCAAGGAGTGTGAATACAGCCCCACTACATAATTGGTATATATCAGATGACTGGATGTGTACAGATACAGGAACGGGAGCTTAGAGAACATGCAGACCCACCATGAGATGTGAATATAGCCCCACTACATGAGTGGCATATGTCAGAAACCTGGATGTGTACAGACAAAGGAAGGAGAGCTTACAGAACATACAGACCCACCAAGGAGTGTGAATATCGCCCCACAACACGAGTGACATATATCCGACAACTGGATGTGTACAGATACAGGAAGGTGAGCTTACGGAACATGCAGACCCACCAATGAGTGTGAATAAAGCCCCATTACATGAATGGCATATATCAGACAACTTGATGTCTACAGATACTGGAAAAGGGCTTACGGAACATGTAGACCCACCAAGGAGTGTGAATATAGCCCCACTACATGAGTGGCATATATCAGACAGCTGCATGTGTACACATACAGGAAAGGGAGCTTATGGGGCATGCAGACCCACCAAGGAGTGTGAATATAGCCCCACTACATGAGTGACATACATCAGACAACTGGATATGTGCAGATGCAGGAAGGGGAGCTCATGGAATATGCAGACCAACCAAGGAGTGTGAATATAGCCCCACTATATGAGTGACATATTTCAGGCAACTGGGTGTGTACAGATACAGGAAGGGGAGCTTATGGAACATGAACACCCACCAAGGAGTGTGAATATAGCTCCACTACATTAGTGGCATATATCAGACAACTGGATGTGTACACATACAGAAAAGGGAGCTTACGGAACATGCAGACCCACTAAGGAGTATGAATATAGCCCCACTACATGAGTGATATATATCAGACAATGGGATGTGTACAGATACAGAAAGGGAGCTTATGGAACATGCAGGCTCACAAAGGAGTGTGAATATAGCCACACTACATGAGTGACAAATATCAGACAACTGGATGTGTACAGATACAGGAAGGGGAGCTTATGGAACATGCAGACCCACCAAGGAGTAGGAATATAGCCCCAGTACATGAGTAACATTGACAACTGGATGTATAGAGATGCAGGAAGGGGAGCTTATCAAACATGCAAACCCCAACAGGAGTGTGAATATAGCTGCACTACATGAGTGGCATATCTTAGACAACTGGATGTGTACAGATACAGAAAGGGGAACTTACGGAACATGCAGACCAAACAAGGAGGGTGAATACTGCCCCACAACATGAGTGGCATATATCAGACAACTGGATGTTTACATATACAGAAAGGGGAACTTACGGAACATGCAGACCAAACAAGGAGTGTGAATACAGCCCCACAACATGAGTGGCATATATCAGACAACTGGATGTGTACAGATACAGGAAGGGGATCTTATGGAACATGCAGACCCATGAAGGATTGTGAATAGAGCCCCACTACATGAGTGACATAAATCAGACAACTGGATGTGTGCAGATACAGAAAGGGGAGCTTATGGAACATTCAGACCCACCAAGGAGTGTGAATACAGCCCCACTACATGAGTGGCATATATCAGACAACTGGATGTGTAAAGATACAGAAAGAGAAATTACAGAACATGCATACCCACCAAGGAGTGTGAATATTGCCCCACTACATGAGTGGCATATATCAGACAACTGGATATGTACAGATAAAGGAAGGGGAGCTTACAGAACATGCAGACACACCAATGAGTGTGAATAAAGCCCCACTACATGAGTGGTATATATCAGACAACTGGATGTGTACAGATGCAGGAAGGGGTGTTTACAGAACATGCAGACCCAACAAGGAGTGTGAATATAGCTCCACCACATGAGTGACATACATCAGACAACTGGATGTGTACAGATACAGGAAGGGGAGCTTACAGAACATGCAGATTCACCAAGGAATGTGACTACAGCCCCACTGCATGAATGGCATATATCAGACAACTGGATATGTACAGATGCAGGAAGGGGAGCTTATGGAACATGCAGACTCACCAAGGAATGTAAATATAGCCCCACTATTTGAGTGACATATATCAGACAACTGGATGTGTACAATTACAGGAAGGGGAGCTTACAGAACTTGCAGACCCACCAAGGAGTATGAATATAGCCCCAATATATGAGGGACATATCAAACAACTAGATGTGTACAGATACAGGAAGGGGAGCATTGAGAACATGCAGACCCACCATGGAATGTGAATATAGCCCCACTACATGAGTGGCATATGTCAGAAACCTGGATGTGTACAGACAAAGGAAGCGGAGCTTACGGAACATACAGACCCACCAAGGAGTGTGAATATCGCCCCACTACACGAGTGACATATAAACGACAACTGGATGTGTACAGATACAGGAAGTTGAGCTTACAGAACATGCAGACCCACCAATGAGTGTGAATAAAGACCCACTACATGAGTGACATATGTCAGACAACTGTACATTTACAGATACTGGAAGGGGCACTTTTGGTACATGCAGACCAAACAAAGAATATGAATATAGTCCTACTACATGAGTGACATATATCAGTCAACTGGATGTGTACAGATAAAGGAACGGGAGCTTACAGAACATGCAGATCCACCAATGATTGTGAATATAACCCCACTAAATGAGTGACATATCTCAGAAAACTGGATGTGTACATATACAGAAAGGAGAGATTACAGAACATGCAGACCCATCAAGTAGAGTGAATATAGCCCCACTACATGGGTGGCATATATCAGAAAACGGGATGTGTACAGAAAAAGGAAGGGGAGCTTACAGAACATACAGACCCAGCAAGGAGTGTGAATACAGCCCCACTACATGAGTGGCACATATCAGACAACTGGATGTGTACAGATACAGGAAGGGAATCTTATGGAACATGCAAACCCATCAAGGAGTGTAAATAGATCCCCACTATATGAGTGAAATATATCAGACAACTGGATGTATGCAGATACAGGAAGGGGAGCTTACGGAACATGCAGACCCACCAAGGAGTGTGAATACAGCCCCACTACATCATTGGCATATATCAGACAAATGGATGTGTACAGATACAGGAAGGTGTGTTTACGGAACATGCAGACCTAACAAGGAGTGGGAATATAGCCCCACTACATGAGTGGCATATATCAGACAACTGGATGTGTACAGATACAGGAAGGGGTGTTTACGGAACATGCAGACCCAACAAGGAGTGGGAATATAGCCCCACTACATGAGTGGCATATATCAGACAACTGGATATGTACAGATAAAGGAAGGGGAGCTTACAGAACATGCAGACACACCAATGAGTGTGAATAAAGCCCCATTACATGAGTGGTATATATCAGACAACTGGATGTGTACAGATGCAGGAAGGAGTGTTTACGGAACATGCAGACCCAACAAGGAGTGTGAATATAGCCCCACCACATGAGTGACATACATCAGACAACTGGATGTGTACAGATACAGGAAGGGGAGCTTACGGAATATGCAGACCCACCAAGGAGTGTGAATATAGACCCACTACATGAGTGACATTTATCAGACAACTGGATGTGTACAGATAAAGAAAGGGGAGCTTACAGAACATGCATACCCATCAAGGAGTGTGAATATAGCCCCACTACATGAGTGACATATATCAGACAATTGGATGTGTACAGAAACAGGAAGGGGATCTTACAGAACATACAGACCCACCAAGGAGTGTGACTACAGCCCCACTACATGAGTGGCATATATCAGACAACTGGATGTGTACAGATACAGGAAGGGGATCTTATGAAACATGCAGACCCATCGAGGAGTGTAAATAGATCCCCACTATATGAGTAACATGTATCAAACAACTGGATGTGTGCAGATACAGGAAGGGGAGCTTACAGAACATGCAGACCCACCAAGGAGTGTGAATACAGCCCCACTACATGAGTGGCATATCAGTCAACCAGATGTGTACAAATACAGGAAGTGGAGCTTACAGAACATGCAGACCCACCAAGGAGTGTGAATATCGCCCCACAACATAAGTGACATATGTCAGACAACTGGATGTGTAGAGATACAGGAAAAGGGCTTATGGAACATGCAGACCCACCAAGGTGTGTGAATATCGTCCCACTATATGAGTGACATATATCAAACAATTGGATGCGTACCGATTCAAGAAGGGAAGCTTACGGAACATGCAGACCCACCAAGAAGTGTGAATATAGCCCCACTACTTGAGTGGCATCTGTCAGAAACCTGGATGTGTACAGATACAGGAAGGGGAGCTTTCAGAACATGTAGACCCACCAAGGAGTGTGAATAAAGCCCCACTACATGAGAGGCATATATCAGACAACTGGATGTGTACAGATACAGGAAAAGGGCTTACGGAACATGCAGATGCACCAAGGAGTGTGAATATAGTCCCACTACGAGTGACATGTGTCAGAAAACCAGATGTGTACAGATGCAGAAAGGGGAGCTCACGGAACATGCAGACCCACCAAGGGGTGTGAATATAGCCCCACTACATGAGTGACATATTTCAGACAACTGGATGTGTACAGATACAGGAAGGGGAGCTTATGAAACATGCACACCAACCAAGGAGTGTGAATATAGCCCCACAACATGAGTGACATATATCAAACAACAGGATGTGTACAGATACAGGAAGGGGAGCTTAAGAATCATGCAGACCCACCAAGGAGTGTGAATATAGCCCCACTACATGAGCGGCATATTTCAGACAACTGGATGTGTACAGATACAGGAAGGGGAGCTTACGGAACATGCAAACTGACCAAGGAGTGTGAATACAGCCCCACTACATAACTGGCATAAATCAGACAACTGGATGTGTACAGATACAGGAAGGGGATCTTAGAGAACATGCAGACCCACCATGGAATGTGAATATAGCCCCACTACATGAGTGGCATATGTCAGAAACCTGGATGTGTACAGACAAAGGAAGGGGAGCTTATGGAACATACAGACCCACCAAGGAGTGTGAATATTGCCCCACTACATGGGGGACATATATCCAACAACAGGATGTGTACAGATACAAGAAGATGAGCTTACGGAACATGCAGACCCACCAAGGAGTGTGAATACAGCCCCACTACATATGTGGCATACATGAGTGGCATATATCAGAAAACTGGATGTGTGCAGATACTGGAAGGGGAGCTTACAGAACATGCAGACCCACCGAGGAGTTTGAATATCACCCCACTACATGAGTGACATATATCAGACAACTGGATGTGTAGAGATACAGGAAGAGCAGCTTACGGAACATGCAGACCCATCAAGGTGTGTGAATATCATCCCACTATATGAGTGACATACATCAGACAACTGGATGTGTACCAATTGAGGAAGGGGAGCTTACAGAACATACAGACCCACCAAGAAGTGTGAATATAGCCCCACTACATTAGTGGCATATATTAGACAACTGGATGTGTACAAATACAGGAAAGGGAGCTTACTGAACATGCAGACCCATCAAGGTGTGTGAATATCATCCCACTATATGAGTGACATACATCAGACAACTGGATGTATACCAATTGAGGAAGGGGAGCTTACAGAACATGCAGACCCACCAAGAAGTATGAATATAGCCCCACTACATGAGTGACATATATCAGACAACGGGATGTGTACAGATACAGAAGGGGAGCTTACGGAACATGCAGACTCATCAAGGTGTGTGAATATAACCCCAATACATGAGTGATACTGACAACTGGATGTGTCGAGATGCAGGAAGGGGAGCTTATCAAACATGCAAACCCAAGAAGGAGTGTGAATATAGCCGCACTACATGAGTGGCATATATCAGACAACTGGATGTGTACAGATACAGAAAGGGGAACTTACGGAACATGCAGACCAAACAAGGAGTGTGAATACAGCCCCACAACATGAGTGGCATATATCAGACAACTGGATGTGTACAGATACAGGAAGGGGATCTTATGGAACATGCAGACCCATGAAGGAGTGTGAATAGAGCCCCACTACATGAGTGACATAAATCAGACAATTGAATGTGTGCAGATACAGAAAGGGGAGCTTATGGAACATTCAGACCTACCAAGGAGTGTGAATACAGCCCTACTACATGAGTGGCATACACCAGACAACTGGATGTGTAAAGATACAGAAAGAAAAATTACAGAACATGCAGACCCACCAATGAGTGTGAATATTACCCCACTACATGAGTGGCATGTATCAGACAACTGGATGTGTGCAGATACAGGAAGGGGAGCTTACAAAACATGCATACTCACCAAGGAGTGTGAATAGAGCCACACTACATGAGTGGTATATATCAGACAACTGGATGTGTTCAGATGCAGGAAGGGGAGCTTATGGAACTTGCAGACCCACCAAGGAGTATGAATATAGCCCCAATACATGAGTGACATATCAGACAACTGGATGTGTACAAGTACAGGAAGGTGAGCTTACAGAACATGCAGACCCACCAAGGAGTGTGAATATAGACCCACTACATGAGTGACATATATCAGACAACTGGATGTGTACAGATACAGGAAGGGGAGCTTACGGAACATGCAGACCCACCAAGGAGTGGGAATATAGCCTCACTACATGAGTGACATATTTCAGACAACTGGATGTGTACAGATAGAGGAAGGGG